>NW_026897614.1:0-358935 GCF_033153095.1 Gastrolobium bilobum
ATCTCCTCGCTATCATTACCAGTGATAATTATGTCATCAACATAAACGATCAGAATAGCAATTCTTCCTTTGTCGGAGTGTTTAAAAAATAAGGTGTGATCAGTCTGAGCTTGGGTGAACCCTCTTCCCTTAACAGCTTGAGTAAATTTCCCAAACCATTCTCTGGGAGATTGTTTAAGTCCATAGAGAGACTTCTGCAACTTGCACACAGAACCATCCCCTTTTTCAAAACCAGGAGGTGGATCCATGTAAACTTCCTCATGTAGATCACCATTCAAGAAGGCATTCTTAACATCTAACTGTTGCAATGGCCAATCAAGGTTGGAGGCAAGAGATAGCAGAACGCGGATAGTGTTAAGTTTGGCAACAGGAGCAAATGTCTCCTGATAATCTATCCCATGAGTCTGAGTAAATCCCTTAGCAACTAATCTGGCCTTATACCTATTGATGCTATTGTCTGCATTGAATTTTATTGTGAACACCCACTTGCAACCAACAGTTTTCTTTCCTTTAGGTAATGTCACAAACTCCCATGTTCCATTTTTTGTAAGTGCATCCATTTCTTCTAATACAGCATTCCTCCATTTTGGGTCATCAAGTGCTTCTTGGATATTTTTGGGTATCCTGGTACTATCTAACATAGTGTTGAAAGCACGAAAACCTGGAGACAACTTTTCATATGAGATATAATGGGAAATAGGATGAGCAGTGCAAGATCTAGTACCTTTCCGAAGAGCAATAGGCATATCAATGTTGGTTGTACTAGTACATTCAAGTGGGTTGCTGGAACAAGGACTCGAATCAGGATCCTGGCAGTCTAGAGTATCTTCATGTGTTTTGCGCCTGCTGTAAAATTTTCCCCATTTACCAGGAGGATCACAAGGAGGATCATTAGATTCAGGTATAGTTGCTCCCCCTGTTTCCTTCCCAATAACTCCCCCTGTTTCCAAAGGCCAAGGTAAGACAGCAGCATCATTTGGTTTCCCAGGCTTATCTTCATCCATACCAATACCAATAGACTCCCCCTGAAGAGAAGTCGGGGAAAAAAAGGATTGTGTCTCATAAAAGGTAACATCCATGGAAACAAAAACCTTACGGAGAGAAGGTGAGTAACACTTATAACCTTTTTGATTAGGGGAATATCCTATGAAGACACATCTAACAGATTTAGGGTCAAGTTTGGACCTGTGATGTGGAGGAATATGCACAAAAACCACACAGCCAAATATTCTGGGAGGAAGAGAAGAAACAGCACTGAAAGAGGGAAAAAATTTAGTAAGACAAGATAAGAGAATGAAAATTTAGTACCCGAGAAGGCATCCGGTTAATGAGATAAGAGGCTGTCAAGACGGCTTCCCCCCACAGATATTTAGGGACAAGCATCGTGAATAAAAGAGCTCGAGCAACTTCAATTAGATGTCTATTTTTTCTTTCAGCCACCCCATTTTGTTGAGGGGTGTTAGGACAAGAACTTTGATGAATAATTCCATGCTGGTTTAGGTAATCTCCAAGAACAGAATTAAAATATTCAGTACCATTGTCTGTTCGCAGAATTTTGATAGAGGTCTGGAATTGAGTTTGAATCATAGCATGAAAATTTTTAAAGGTGGATGCCGCATCAGACTTATCTTTCAAGAGGTATACCCAACATACCCTAGAATGATCATCAATGAAAGTAATAAACCAACGAGCACCCGAGACATTTTTTTCACGAGCAGGTCCCCAAATGTCACTATGAATCAATGTAAAGGGAGAAGATTCATGATATTTTTTAGGAGAATAACTGGCACGAGAATGCTTTGCAAGCTGACAAATATCACAAAGAAGGGAACTTGGCTTTTTATTGATGAACAAGTTCGGGAATAACATCTGAAGATAGACAAAATTTGGGTGTCCTAACCTACGATGCCATAACAAAACATCATTACAATCATCTGATAAACATAAAGAGTGGTTTGAAAAAATCCTCCTTTCACAAGGATTCTCTTTAAAATAGTAGAGCCCTTCTTCCTCTCTAGCACTGCCAATCATCGTCCCCGAGTCCTGTTCCTGAAAGGTACAAGCATTTGCAGAGAACTTAGCAACACAATGCAACTCAGCAGTAAGTTTGCTAATTGAGATGAGGTTACAGGTAAGAGAGGGAACATGAAGGACTGAATTCAAAATAATATGCTCAGAAAGTTTAATGGATCCCTTCCCCGCAATAGTGGAGAAATTCCCATCAGCTGTTCTTATTCGTGACAGGTGATAGTAAGGGGTATAGGAGAAAAATAAGGTTGCATTACCTGTCATGTGATCAGAGGCCCCTGAATCAAGGATCCAACGATTACTACGTTCAACATGGAATGCCATACCTTTTTGAGCAACATGACTAGTTGCCTCGGCAGGTTGAGATATCAATTTCTAAAATTGCTCATACTGGGCCTTGGAGAGGAAAACACCATCAAGGTTTGAAGGGACATGAGACACCTCCCCTTTATCTTCGGAAGATACTTGATTAGCACGATTCTTGTTCTGTCCTTTTGGTTTCCAGTTTGGTGGTTTTCCATGAATTTCCCAACATTTTTCACAGGTGTGACCACCCTTATTCCAATGAGAACACCAACGGTCAGAACGTTTTGAGTCCCCAGAAAGACGAACAGTATTCTTTGCTATAAGGGCAGACCCATCAGAGGACTTAGAGTCCTTATCACCCAACATTACCTTTCGGCGAAGCTCCTCCCTTCGTACTTCAGAAAAAGCAGTAGCAAGGGAAGGTAATGGGTTTTGTCCCAAAATTCTTCCACGAACATCATCCAGATCAGAATTAAGGCCAGCAAGAAAATCATAGAGACGCCTTTTCTCTATATAATTTTTGAACCTTGCATTAGCTTCTAAACCTTGAAGGTCTGCTTTATCATAAAGATCTAACTCTTGCCATAGTATTTTGAGAGCAAGGAAGTATTCAGTAACAGTCATCCCTCCTTGGCGTAATTCTTTCACCTTGGTATTGAGATCAAAAGCCTGAGATACATTGCCCAGGTCAGAGTAATATTCTTTAACAGCTTCCCAAATCTCGTGAGCTGTATCAAGAAATAAATAAGTTTGACTGATATCTGGTTCCATAGAATTAGTCAGCCATGTCATGACTAAAGCATTTTCAGTCACCCAAGCATCATAACCAGGTTCACGTTCTGCTGGTTGTACCTTTTTTTCCGTCGAGATACCCCATATTCCCTTTAGCCTGGATAAACAACTTAACAGATTGACACCATTGCACATAGTTCCTACCGTTAACGGTGACTGGTGATCTGCATTGCTAGGTTGTCTCCAGAAGACGAAGAGTTGGGAAGGGGTGAGGTTCCAGGCGAAATTTCAGAATTTCCAGCATCCATGGCTTTCTAACAGGCACCCAGAAAAAAGTTCCTCCAAATACGATTTTGACCCTCAAAACAAGAAGAGGGTTGGCCACAGTGAAACAGTAATTGCTACAGTGATGAACAGTATTGCCACAGGTCTTCTGTGGGCTGGCTCGGAATTTTGTTCTGAACCTAATGGTGGCCTTGGTTTCGTGGTTGGAGGTGTCTAGGTAAGGATTCTGGCTTGGGCAGTGGCTAAAACGAAAAAAAAAAGGAATAGGAAAATAACTTAAAAATAAATCAGAACGGGGAAGAGACTGGAATATAACCAGCTCTTGATACCATGAAGAAAAGAAGAAGTGGAAGAAGTGTTTTATCTGAATAATACTTTATTGATTCATTGAGAGACGCAATAGGTCCTTTTTATATTGAGTACATCCAACTACCTCAACTACTTTAATAAATATGCAACCTCCAACTACATCAATAAATATACAACTACCAACTACATCAATAAATACTATCTAGAATATTCTACATATTCTACAAGTAATTACCATAACAATGTAGTAGTTAGAATTCTGATACAGTAGGACTCTGTTAATAGAAGGCCACACTACCAAGTCAATTAAGCTGAATTTAGTTGGTCAACTCCGTTTGGTGATTTGCTTCTCCTTGAAAGAAGCTAAACAATGTAACTCAAGACATGTCCATGTTGGTCTCTGAATATTTCCATTGAATTCCAGATCTTCTTTCCATCCAAATATCATTTTTGCTTCTTCCATTTTCTTGTTTGATTCTGGTAAGGTGTAGACAGAAAGCCACCCATCACTAGGGTGAACTATAGTAGGGGCCATAGAGAATTGAACCCCTTATAAGCCAAGGCCGTGTGCTTCCCCTTGACAGGAGAAACTGTTACAGCAGCATTGGTGGGAGATGGGGGGAATAAGAGTGAAGAGAGGGAAAGGTGAGGGGTATGTTGAATGTATTGAGTTCTTTATGGAGAGATCAATATCTGGACTAATATCGTTTCCTTTTCTATTTTCATTGTAATTATGTTTCTCACTGATATTAGTGATACTAATATGATATACACATTTCTGATCCAACTATTATTAGAACTCTATCTGATTCCTATCAGTGTGTCAATAAAGTAACAAATAGATATAGGACAACCATAATAATGAAGTGCTGGGTACAATAAATTGAATGGGCAAATTACATACAAGAAAAATCAACAAAATTCTAAAAGAAATTGTTAGAAATTCAACATGACACCAAAAAGATCTTCGTAGCGAGCATTTCAGTGAATACTGCAAAATGCCAATTCAACCCAAAAACTTAAGCTGTTAGGTCAAGCTATATTAATGGTTTTATATATATCTAACATGCCCCCTCACATGAGAGCCCATTGGGCTTAAAGGGTGATGATGCATCAGGCTCATCCTACCTGTGCTAAGAAACTCCACAAGACTTAATTAATTATTAATTAAATGGGAGGCAGTGAGGATCAAACCCGTGACACCGAAGCTCTGATACCATGCAAAGCGCCAATTCAATCCAAAAGCTTAAGCTATTAAGTGGGGCTACATTAATGATTTTATATATATCTAACAAATACAACTTCAACAGACTTAATACTTTGTCAATCAAAATAAAAATAACCCCACAACACATCATATCCCACATTTTAATTTTACAGCCTCACAGATACTGTTGGCCACCGACTTGATCCTTAAACCGACCCCCATGGCTTCCAAATCACCCTAACCCTCAAATAACCCGATGAACCTTCAAACCACCAATTTCCACCATAAATTAACCACAGAAAACCCTGAACCTAACCCATTAAATCCTAAAACCTTTCACCGTCCTATATCAACCATACATGCAGTACAAAATACAAACTCCCATATCAAGATCTAATGAGGAAGATCAACGTCCAATGTAGCTGTAATACATATACTCACTCTAGTTAAAAGTTCCTAATTAGTCGAAAGCTACTACCACTGAAATCTGGCAGATAGCAGTCAACTGAAGAAAATAATTTTTGGTGAAAATATAAGATGGTACTGTGCCCCTCTAGTTGGTATGCTCTTTGCTCACGAATCACAATTAAGCTTGCAAGTTGCAAAATAATCCTCTAACATTGAAGTTGATTAGCATTCACATACCTAATTGGTGTGGTTGACAAAATTGAGATTGTAAGAAAGTAGAGATTAGCCACCCGTCTGAACTGCAGGACAAACAGGAATTTACATCTTCTGAGTAACATAAATACATATATAATGTGGCAAATGATAGACCCCATCATTTACAAACATGATTTACCCTCAATCAACAATAAATTAATTTTGACAAAAACTAATGGCAAATAAATTATAGCACATATTGTTTTAATTGGACATATTGTAAAGCAAGATAAGAACCATTTTCTTTGGTTGGGTGCAAATAATCCAAAACGCCATTTGACTCCACACCCATGATTTTGTACCAGTATGAAAGGAAGAATGATAATTTAAGAGGGAAAAAAATGCTATAAAGAGGTGGTAAAACTAACATAGTCAAAATCACATGGCAAAAAAAGAAAAAATTTGCTCTTTGACTAGTTGTGTACCCTCAAGACACACATCAATTAGAACAACTAACCAGGAATATCTAAAATTTATTAAAAAAAAAAAACAGAGGTTTACAAAATATGCCAAATGGCCTCCAACATAACAAATCATAAAGACCAAAGTATGCCATCTACAAGAGTAAACAATGTGCTTTCAAAAAACTACTGAATAACATAGTTTCCAAAAATGTAACAGCTCATGTAATGGGAGGCAAAGCTCATATTGAATACTAGAAATCAAATGCATCTTACATGCTCTTCAATATCAAAAGCTTAGAGCAACTCACCTGTTCAAATAATCCTTTTGGTATAAAGGTGAAAAAGTTGTATTTTGTAGTTGATATTGAATTCCCCTGACATAATAGATATTAACTAATCAAAATTATTTAAATCTAGGTATGTGAAATATACAATATAATATCACACATGGAGAGGAAATCCAATATTTATTGAAGCTTGCAGACAAAGATTAATAAATTGAGCTCAAAGTACATGCATAACAGTACAGATACTAGAGAAACAGAAAAAAATAACTAATTTGATTTCATATTGATCAATTAACAGTAAGGCAAACTACATGATGACTCCCTTGACTGCAGCTCATCCGACATCTATGTTATTAGCTTAACTTTTTTTTTTCAAATGTATGACCAATAAATAATGGCAATGCCAGCCATCACAATTTTTTTATGTAAGTTCATCCATCCTAGAAAATCTGAAAGATCAAAACTGATGGAAACCCTATTTCCTTGTCTTGGAAAATAAAAATGCTCACCTATAAGATATATTTTAAGCTTCACAGATTTGAATTTCTCTCGTATCAATACAACACTTCAATAAACTTAGTTTAAGAATTCACGATCAAACATTTGCAAGTCTACTCCATAATGCCTATCTCATTTAGAGCCTATTTGGTACATCTTTTTTTTTTTTAAGCCAAAAGCTACTCTTAAGCTAAAGTTAAAGAAAGAGCTTAAAAAATAAAGCTAAAAGTTGTTTAGGGTAAAGGATTTGAAGAGGGGACATGGAATGATTTGTCATTAGGGTAAAGGAAAAATAGAATAAGAGTAAAACTAGATAATAAAAAGAGGACTTCAAAAAGCTGGCCTGCATCTTAAAAAAAAAAACCCTCCTAGAAGCTTTTGGCTTTTCCTTTATTATTCATTATAATAAAAAAGCTCTTTTTATAATTAGAGATTTTATATATTATGTTTGACTAAACTTCTACTTTTAAGGAGAAAAGAAGCCAAAAATAAGACCTGCCAAATAGGCAGTTGATAAAGCCATCTATACTACCAGTTCTAACCACCTTTTGAATAAATTTAATACATTCTTTTTCTATTTTTATTTCATGTATATGAGAGTAAATTACTCACTTCTCCTTCTACTATAAAAACCTACACTTTTTACTTAGAAAAAACTCTAAAATTTCGTCAACTGCTATTCCTGCCCTCGTGCAATCTTAAAGGTTGAGAAAAACAGAAGAGTGCATTCAGTTGGTGTAGTTGAACCTTCAATTTCCCTCCCTTTACTATGAAAACTTATACATTGTATTCATAAAAAAATGCAATAAATAACTCCAAAATGCTGTCACATTATTATTACGTGTTGAAATTATAGGGATGTAGATAGAAAAGGAGTATGAGAGAGAAAAAAAAAACTATGAATAATATAATACAATATTGATATATGGTGTGTGGCGATGTGCTACGAACTTACGATATACAATGCACTAACACCTATTTATTCAAATACAAGACGCCTAATCGTAATTAAACATGGAAACAATTCAGGAAATATAATGAAATATGGAAATCACACATAAGAGATTACTCTAAAATATTATGAGATACAATAACACTTCTCCTAAAGTCAAAGCGTACTAAACGTAAAGCTTGTTACTATTAAACACACTAAAAGAAAATAAAATAAAAATATAACACACAACTGACAAGGGGAAGGGGCCAGAGCAAATCCAGGATGCCTTTGGGACTGGAGATGTGGGACAGACTACACTAGGACAAAGACAGGGCTACATTGCATATGGGACAGAGATAAGGGATCAAATTGCATCCAGAAAAAGGATAGAACCAAACTACATTTAGGAAAAAGATACGGCTCAGACTGCATTTGATGGAGAGTATCAGAACATATCAAATTTGACTACCAAACATGGAAACACCACACCCCAAGGGAGCCAAACAGCTATAGAAGGTTGCAAACAGAAGCAAGGGGCACTAGATCTGACCGAAGATGACCAGGGAAGACAATTGGCAGAGGTGGTGGCAAAGTGGTAGCACACGCTGCCACACCCCGAGAAAGATTAAACATATAGAATTCAATGCCTGGCACATGGCGATGCATCCCTTTTCCAAGAAGGACTAGAGACTAGCCATTGGCCAGGTTGGAGGAGGCATGGTGTGTTTGGTTGATCAAAAAACAGACTAAAGCACAGATCTAGGAAAGTAGCCACGAAAGGATAGAGAAAATGACAGTTGAAGAAAATCTTGGTTCAAGTGGCCAAAAATTTGTGCATAACCAACAAAAAGGAAAGAATCATGGAGATAGTGACATCATAATAACAGAGTTCCAGATTTAGCAAGCTCAACAGTGGAATGGTGATGGGACAGATCTCGGAGGATGTACTCCCTTGATACTATGATGAAATTATAGGGATATAGGTAGAAAAGTAGGAAAAGAAAAAAACATAACTTTGAACAATATAATATAATATTGATATATGGTGTATAATGAAGAGGAGCCTTGGCATAACGATTGGTATTGTCGCCATGTGACCCAGAAATCACATGTTCAATTCATGTAATCATCCTCTTGCAAATGCAAGTCAAGGCTGTCTGCTTTAAACCCACACAAAGGATCTGACCCTTCCGTGGACCCCACAGATAGTGAGAGCTTTATAGCACCAGGTTTCCCCTTTTGATGATGTGCTACTAAATACACAACTTAACCCCTATTTATACTAATTCTGGACTCCTAATCATAATAAATATGAAACAAATCAAGATATATAATGAAATAACATAAACCAATCCTAAGAGACAATCTATTACTCTAAAATATTATTACATACAATAATAAGTACTAAGAGAAATTTCCTAGATATTCTAAGAGAACCCTTGTTCAAGGTTATATGTTGAGAAAAACAAGATTTGAACACATTCATTTGGTGTACTTCAACCTTCAATTCAAACGTTTAGCACCAAAATGAACCTTCAAATGAGCTGCAGAAACTAATGTGTTCTTCGCCTTTCCTGAACATAAATAAAGCTATTGCTGAACAAGGAATAGGAATGGCTTTTGTCAACAAAATACCCACAAGCAAACAATTCAGAATCTGTTAGGCCTGATGGCATTTTTGAGTTTGCTGCATCACTTTCATTTCAAAAATAAAAGACAGCTTTGTGTATGCTCCCGGAATAAAGGAGAGATACAACGTACAAGGGAAGGAAGAGTATCTCACCGACAAAAACATTAAACATTTCATCAAAGAAAAGGAAAATGCCAAAATCAAGTAATCCATATTTCTATTTCTTATCATTCTATTTAGTTGGCAACTTGCAATGCTTAACTGTCTGTTTGGATGCATGTCTCTGTCTCTGTCTCTTATTATGTCACTGAAAAGGCAATCCGCAAGCAAGCCTCACGCGTTTCGTTAGACTATCTTCTTTCAATCGATAAATCCAGTAAGCAGAACATCTTAGTTTATTTAGAGTATAGAAGTGCAAAACATATACACAGAGAGAAATTCTCCAACCATTTTGGAGATCAATTAAAACTCACTTGCTTAATTAACAGACATCTACTCACCAAAGTGGAGTAAACCTTAATCTTTATTATAATCACAAATTAACATAAATCAATAAACTAACTACTAACCCTGCTTTCAATAATTAATAAGCTTACTCAAACAAACACTAAAATATCCTCCACCTCTACATAATTGTGCGACAGCATCAATTAACCGAAAAATAAAAACACGAATTAAACAGAACAAAAAAAAAAGTGAAGTTACTCGCAATAAGAAAAAGAAAATCGGCAAGGATGATGATAGAAGGAAGCGAACCTTGAATCGGACGGGAAGGTTAGCTTCGCGATCATTGCAGGCGATGGTGCGGTGAGTTGGAGCTTGAGGTTGGACTCGTCCGAGTCGAACCGTTTGAGAAGGTACTCTATGACTCATCGTAGAACTCGATCGAGAAGAGAAAGAAGATTGAATCCCATCCCATCCCTTCATCCTACAATTTTCATGCGATCTCTTCTCTTCTCTTTTCTTCTTTTTCTCTGTCAATCGATCAATTCGTTAGAAAATACAAATGAAAAATCTCAAGCCCAAGCGCTACCTGGGGTTGGTTCCAACGCTGAATGAAACGAAAGCAAAGAGATTCAACCCCCCATTTCCTCTTTGACGATTTTGCCCTTGTCTTTGTATTTTAGATTTTTGTTTCCTTTTTCGGAACCCGCGTTAGCGTTCGCATCAGTGGTGCTAAATGCTAAATTCCATCAGCATTACGCTAAATTCACTCGTTAGTAGCGTGCATCATCACGCACGTCCGTGATCCACCTCGATAAAATTAATTGAATAAATTGCTGAATATTTCTATTAAATTTGTATAAATATCTTCCATTTTTTTAGAATGAAGTTAGTGTTTTTGTTAATTTAAAGAATGAAGTTATTATATTCGACTTTTTGACTTTTTTGTCCTTCATTAATTAATTAATATTATTTTGTCCCTTATTCAAAATCGATTAACTTGAATATTTAATCGAATAAATGGTCAAAATTGACAAAAATAATTGACTCGAGATTTAATCGATTCAATCTCCCTCTTTAATCGATTAAGAGAGATTTAATCGATTAAAACTTATATTTAATCGATTAAAAATCAAATAAGCATGAAAGCATTGATTGAATGAGACAAACAGAAAAACTCATGCTTCATTGCATAACGAGAACCAATTTTGGTTCATTAACGCATTTGAGTTGTTCCCTGAATTCAAATTTTCATATGATGTTCGCCAAGTGACCTTTGGCTCCCAACTCCGACCTGTCCCTAGTTTAAAAACATCCCAAACTATGATTGGTTCACCTTTAATCCAATGATGTTGCAAGAGAAATAGCCCTTCTTCTCACAAGTCACTTGACATTGGACAATATATGTTATTATCATTCGTGTCATCTCTAAAAGCAGCTCTTATCATAAATTTGCTGCTTAATATTACTTCTTTCTGAAGAGTTTTGTGCTAAATTTTGCAAGAATTCTTCAACATGTCACGAGAGTTGGCTTCCAACTTAGAAATCCATTCATTTGGAAGTATGGACTTCAGCTCCAATACACATCACCACAACCCCCTTTCTTTTGGAGCACATCCAATACTTCCATCACTGTTAGCATTCAAATCAGTATATATCTCAATAGTACCCTCTGAAGTCCCTAAATCACAATATACTGGTTGAGAATGACCATCATGCATGTACTCAGCCCTTATTAACATATTCAAACTTCAGTTCAGGCCAGGGTGAAATACTTCCATTTCATATTTCTTCATAGCAAGTAAGACAGATTTCAATCATCCCCTTTGAAAGTAGTGAGTTTTCCTTGTTTGTCTCATTTAATCAATGTTTTCACGTTCATTTGGGATATTTAATCGATTAAATATAAGTTCTAACCAATTAAATATTCAAGTTAATCGATTAAAGAGTAATATTTAATCGATTAAATCTCGAGTCAACCATTTTTGTCAGTTTTGACCATTTAATCGATTAAATATTCAAGTTAATCGATTAAAGAGTGGCAGATTGGTAGATGATTTTTTGTAAAGGGCAAAATGATTATTAATTAATTAATGAAGGGCAAAATGGTAAAATAACCTATTATATTCATTCAAAATTGTTTTGTTTTCAATTGTATCTCCAAGATTGTTGACCCTTTTCATGTGAAAGTTTCAAAATTCAAAATGATTATAATATCTTTCTTTGGGTGGCTTATTATTATTTTATTTAGTAGAAGATGGTTGCTTATTATTATTTGAGTAAATTAACTTTTGGGTCCTCAACAAAATTTACAGGGCCCATTTTAATTTCTTAGAGAGAAAAAAATCGACTTATGGTCATCTGAAATTCAAAATAGACTTATTCAGTCGAAATTGTAGTCCCTATGAAATTCAAAGAACACTCACGTTAGTCCCTCACAATGATTAACATAGGTCTATTTTGAATTCCAGATGAATCACGAGTCTACTTTTTTTTTAAAGGATTAAATTGAGTCTCGTGATATTTGTTGAGGACACAAAATTACTCTAATCTTATTATTTTGTGGGGGAGGATTATACTTTCCAGTAATGAAGTTTGCCATTTTTATAACAAATTTAAGCACTGTAGATCATAATTAAATCTAATGGCTCATAATCAATTATTATTATCCTAATTTTTTATCCTTTAATTCTCTCTCACCTTCACCTTTACTCTAGGTCTAACAACCATCTCTCCATGCTCTCTCTAGGTCTTCCAATTGAGGGTGGGGAATCACATGTCAATTTTCAGGGAAAATTGGATTGAGAAAGTGAAAGTGAACAGAGGGTGGGTTTCAGCACTTGAAAGGAAACCATAACTTATTAGCATAGAAGTTTAGGGGAGCGATTTCATTTTTACCAAAAAGACTAAACAAATTTTGGAGAGATGGAAGGCTTCTTGTAGAGCAACAAGCAAGCAGGAACTGGACAAGTACGGTACATGGTCGGTGTTTATGGCTAGTGTTGTCTTGCTAACAGTTATGCAAGTATGCGCGACAACAAGTAATATAGGGCTTGTTTGAGACCCTAATATCGTTCCCACGGGGATCTTTTGGCAAAAATTTCAAAAACACAAAGTGCAAGTGCTTAAATTGAATTTATGAAAAGAAACATAAAAGCAAAATTAATCTAAAATAGCACTGACCATATTACTCTATTTTTTAGAATTTTTTGAATTAAGTTCTTGAGCTAAAGGATGAAAAATAGTAAGAAAGCAATTTAAGTATATGATGTAAAACTATTTTTATATAAGAAAAACAAATTGTAAAAATAGAATGATGATTGAAAAATTAAAAATCAGAGGAATAGAAAAATGAGTTTGTGAAAATGATTGGAAAAATAGGTTGAAAAATAGGTTGAGCTTCGGTTATCTTTCCCACGGCAATGGTTTGAATGTCAATTACAAATTATTAAAATTTAATTCCCAATTAACGGAACACTTCTTGTTGATTTTAATCTCTTAAAATTATTTTATCTCAAACAATCATTTACACATCTCTGTGCTAAATGAAGTAAGAACTCATGCATTTCAAGTCCAAAATTACATGGTGGCTGCCCTTATCTCTAAGTAACAGCCCTTGAATGCTCTCACACTCAAGTCCATGTGCTTAATACATTTCCAGAATTAGTCACCTCTCGATGACTATTTCCTAACATAATATCTACCATCAGGCCTCAATGACAGAATATTTAATTAAAAAGTATGGTATTAAACAACTGGAATCAAAGTTTAACAAAAACAATTAACAAACATCCATAACTGAGGTTCGGGTACCTGGACCCAACCTTAAAAAGTTTAGCTCATACCCATAATGGTTGAGCTACTAAAACAACAAAATGAAAATGAAAAAATTACAGACGAACTAAAGTGCAGAAAACGTAAAACACAGCCAGAGTCCTATTCACCAGAATATCCTTGGTACTGTGCTGACAAGTTCTAATCCAAACAACATAAGTCTCATTATAGTCTCAGAAAATAAAAATAAAACTAAAAATATGAAGAAGAAGAATACAGAAGATGAAGGACGAAGAAGAAGACTCTCACATCCACTATTCCTCCTCTTTATATAGCTCTCCTCCTTTACATGCACGGGATTTGGGCCTCACACCACAGCAAGCATCCACGCACTTCTTCCAACCATGCAATTCCTTTGCAAGGGTAGCAACCTCACTCCAAAAGAATCTCTCACTTAAGGAACCGTGGGTGAGGGTTAAGGCTTGATGGTTTGACCGAAATCAAGGAATGCTCTGGCTTGGTGGTTCGATTTGTAAAAATTAGTCAAAATGGATGGTTTGGGGTTAGGGTTGGATGAAAGGGATTTCGTTCACACGGTGAGTGCTAGGGTTCGTGTTTTTCTTCTTTTCTAATTTGTGTCAAAGTTGCGTTGCCTTTCTTTCAATCTCTTTCCTTTTCTTCAATTTGGGCCTCTGACTTGCCTTTCAAAAGTCCAGCCCACTCCTTTTTTTCTTATTTTTCTTTCCTCTTTTCTTTCTTCCTTCTTTAATTGGGCTTGTTTGCCTTGTCTCATAAAATCCGGCCCATTTCTTTTCTCCTTTTTTTTGCTTTATCCTTTTCTTTCTGGCTTCTCTAATTTGGAAGGTACAATATGGGCCTGAAACTTAAAATTGCAGCCCATTAGCACTTAATCAATAACATTTTAGCTTCTGGTAATTGGGGTATCTAATAACAAAAAAAGTATTCTTTTATTTCCATTTCAATATTAAAACCATATGTTTTAAGTCACATTTCATGGACTTATCAGCTAGAACTTGCGCATTTGCGATTAAGGTCTGAAAAAGAAAAGAAAATAATAAATTTTTTTATAGGAATTCAGCTATTTATTATTTTTCTTGTATGATGAAAACGACAATTCATTTCTGTAACACAAATTCCGATCATCCTTTCCTTCCAAAAAAAATCTAGGAAACTTATGATGCTATATTGCTCATAAAATAAAAACAAAAATGTCGTAATCCAAAAAGTCGTTCACTACTTCATCATAGGGGTGTGCAAAAAAGCTGGTACACTTGTCATGCTCTTGACCTGACCTTGACCTTGACCTCACCCATAAATACCTTTTTTTTTACCTAGGTTTAAATACTGACCCACTTTTATTTGGGTCAGTTTTAGACCTGATTGTTTTAATAATGCCCCGTTAACCCAAAACTTGACCCATACTCATTATGTGAAAAAAAAGAAAAAGAAAATCACAATTACGTTAAAAGAAAAGTTTTAACGTAAAACAATTATGTCAAAAAATTTTACGGAAAATATTTCCAAAAAGTTCTCGCAAACTTTTTGGACGAAAAATATTTTCATCAAAATTTGTGACTAAAAAGTTTTCTATAAAAAAATTTGATGAAAAATTTTTTTTGTCAAATTTTTTTACAGAATCTAAATTTCGTCAAAATATTTCACAAAAAAACAAATTCATTAGAAATTTCGACGAAACGCATTTTCATCGAAATTTTTTGACGAAAAAATATTTGATCAAAATTCTTTACAGAATTCTAATTTCGGCGAAAGTTTTCGACAGAAACATTTTCGTTAAACTTTTTGACAAAAAAATAATTGCGTCGAAATTTTTAGCGAAACACATTTCCCTCGAAAATTTTTGACTAAGTATTTTCGTCAAGTTTTTTGATAAAAAAATATTTCCGTCAAAATTTTCAACGGAAAATATTTCTGTCAAAAATTTTCATAAAATTTTTTGACAAAAAATTTGACGGAAAAAATATTCTGTCAAAATTCTTTAAAGAATCTATATTTTGTCGAAAGTTTCGAATGAAACATTTCTCTCAAAACAATTTCCGTCGAAATTTTCGTCAGAACACATTCCCATTGAAATTTTGAACGAAAAACATTCCGTCAAAATTTTCGACGGAATTCTTTTTTCGTTTAAAATATTTGATGGAGGAAATCATTTTTGTCAAAATTTTTGACGGAAACTAAATTTAGTCCAAAATTTCGACAGAAAATTTATTTTTGTAAAAATTTTCATTAGAGAAAAATTTTCGTCGCTTTTCGACAAAAAGTATTCCGACGAAAAAATAATTTTGTGATGAAATTTTCGTCGTTTGCAACGTAGAAATTTCATCGAAAATATGATCTTTTTTAGTATTGTGAAAAGTAAATAAATAATTTCATCAAAACGGGTCAGGTCGGATTTGACCCACTTCAGAAACCACTTCAGAAACCGCTTTAGAAACCAAGTGAGGTCAGATCCGACCGAGTTCTGAACTAGTTCAAAAAAATACAAACCAAGTCAGACCTTACTTGGATCAAATTAAAGCGGGTCGGGTCAAAATACCTGACCTATAAAAACCAAGTTGGGTCGAGTCGGCACAAAAACCTGACCCGACCTGACCCTTGCACACCCTTACTTCATCATGTGCAATTGGAAGAACTAGACAGAGGTTGGAGAGACAGTTGTCACATCTAGACAGAAGATAAGGTGAAAGAATGAAAGGGCAAAAAATTAGCATTATAAGGATTGATTGTGAGTTATTAGATTTAATTCTCATCCAACTGTGATTAAATTGGTCATAAATGTAGTAAATTTTTTGATGGTAAGTTAACCTATGTTGCACCGACACCGACACCGACACCGACACGGGACACAGGATACGACACGACTCGACACTCCAACACGTTAATTTTAAAAAATGTTAATTTTCGACACGTTAGGACACGTTTTGATATTATATAATATTTTTAATTTATGTAGTGTGTATTATATTTAGTATTCAATAATTTAACAAAAAAATAAAGCTAAACTTATAATACCTTAATTTTGCAAAGAAACATAATGTATCCCAAATATTTATATTAAACTCAATAAAATCGTAATCTTAATCTAACGAATCTAATAGTTGGAACTTATAATGCAACACAATGTAACCTTTGAACCTTTTTTGAGTCTTTGCAACGAGTATTGAAGTGTCGAAAAGTGTCGGACATGACACGTCAGGATTTTTGAAGTGTCGGTGCTTCATAGAGTATGACCCTCCCCTAAAATTATAAGGATAATTTAACCTGTTTCTTAAACCCGAGTATTTGTTTTGGTTTATTTTAACCGTGACGGCTTAGTGATTCAAATTTATTTTATTCATAATAAAGAAACTTATAACACTAAGATTATTATCAAAAGGGTAATTTAACTGTGACGACTTGTTAAATCCACATATTTTATTTTGACTCATTTTAACCGTGACGGTTTTGTGATTCAAAATTTATTTAAATTTATCATAAAATTTACAATAATGAAAATAATAACATGAAATTTATTTTAAAAAGATTAACTGAGCTGAGACAACTTGTTAATCATGTAATCATCATTTCAAATTATTTTAGTTGCGACAGCTTGATGATCTGAAACTTTCAAATCCAAAACTTTCAAATGATTTTCTTTAAAATTACTTTCAAAATTAAAATCAATCAACACGTAAATATTTTCTACATAACGACGTAACTTTGAGTTTCCTATTGTACAGTGGGACACGTCGGAGAGGGACCGTTCCCATCAAGCACAAAAAATAAATTTTCAAAAATTAGTTTTCTTTTCTTTAATTAATTTTGTATAATTTTTTGGGTGAAATAAATATTTAAAATCTTATCAATAATTTGCACAATTAATATAAGGTAACCATTTTTTTAAAAATGGTGTAAGGTGCTAACATCTTCCCTACCCGTAATCGATTCCCGAATCCATTTTTGTGTTCAATGACCAATTTTCAAATAAAAAGGGTTTTTCCAATGTTTCCCCAAAAAAAAATCTTGGTGGAGACTTCATTGTTTTTAACCTTCAATTCTTTCGTCGTGGCGTCGTGTTCTGGTTGCGACAGAGTCGTTTAAAATTATTATAAAAGGGATGTCTTAGTCGTTACGACTTGATGATCCATAACAATTTGAATTTCAAAATAATAATAATGTTAATCTCGTGGTCTTTTGGGTCTCTTTAGTTGTGACAACTTGGTGATCCAAAGCTCATTGTGAACTTTATGTCAATATAGGGGTAGGATTCTTTGACACTACTGTCAAACTAAAAAGTTTGACACCAAATCATAACTGTTGATTTTTGCTAATTTGACAGTTATAATTTATTGGATCATACTTATTAATTGATTAATAATTCTCAATAAATTATAACTGTTGATTAACGGAAATCATCAGTTAAATTTTGATGTCAAAGAACCCTATCCCATCAATATAAGCATACTAAAATTATCTTTATTTAACGAGCGACTTTGCCATGATGGCTTACTAACTCTTCCACTAGTCATTTTAGCTGCTTGATGATTTTAAATGGCCATATTTAATGGTCCTTCTAACCTAAGACTCTCAATTAAAAAATATTTAAATTAACAAGCTCACATGCTTCTTTTAAGAATGATGTAGCTTTAAGTTCCTCATTGCATTAGGGGATACATATAGCTTTAAGTTCCTCATTCCTCATTCCATCAAGTTAAAATATAAGTTCAATAATTTAATTTTCTATCTTTCTAAATAATCTTATTTATCTTTTTAGGAATAAAGTAAATATTTCTAAAAATTATTATGATTTGCGCAACTAACTTAAGATAACCATTTTTAAAAGTGTTTTTTTTTTTATCTTTCCAACTTAAATAAAATTGGTGGGAACTCCATATTTCTTTTTATGTATTAAAATAATTTTGGGTCATTACACCCATGAATGATGGTGTTCAAGTATTCACACTAAACAAAATTAATACATTTGTTTTATTTTAAATTTATTCTAGTGGAAAAGATAAGTGTGTCCTGTAGGAGCCAAAAAAAATTGGTGCTCCCAGCCCATGTGGCCTTTCTAACATTTGGAAAAAAATTTATTTTTTATTTTTCCTCTCTTCTCGGTAGTTGTTTGATTTTGATTGGTTCGGACTACTAAGTTAATGATGATCTGGGACCATGAAAACTCTTCTCACGTAGGAGAATGCTTGCTCTCAAGTGTTGTTATTGCTTAAGAAATTGATCTTAATTACCTGACAACAAAAAGCATATTAAACAATCCAATAATGTAACGTGAACTAGGCTAAAAAACAGAAGCAATGCAACCTCTTTATTTTAACAGCAACTGCATTTTTCATCTCCAATTTCAAACCCCCAAAAAACTTGCAATTTACCTAATTTTTATTTGTAATTTTTATTTTAACAATTGGTTTTTCAAATTTAATTCCAGATAAATTAATGAACACAACAAATAAGAGAACACAACGCCATCATTTTGATAATAAATTTTATCTTTAAATATATCCCGAAAATTTGTAACAGGAACATTCCGAATTTAAGCCGTCACTCATATATGTCATTATTTGGACGACATGTATGTCATTATCAACTTAATAAATAATAATTTATTTATTTAACATCATTTAACAGCTGCCATTTGTGTTTAGATATATTTACATTTTATTAATATACAAAGAGATGATAATTTGCATTAGCAGTTCGTGTTTGAGTTTATATAAATTTAATATCAATATAAATACTCGCAACAGAAACACACGGCAGGAGCAACAACTAGTGTCAAAAATCTAGACACTAACGCGACATGTTTACGGTTTGGATTGACATGATAATACACAAATAATATCTTAATTTCATTTTTTAAATGAAAATTAATTAAATTATCTAAAATTAATAAGTAAAAGTGAGATAAATAAGTATAATAATGCAATTACATTAACATAACTACTTAATTTGAACGGGTTGATTGAGGTAGAACAAATATGAAATGAACACAAATATACTTGAAACGAATTTGACACGATTTTTTTGATCACTTTCTAGTTAAAACAAATACCGGATGAATATGAATATGAATATGGGTTGAAATAAACATGAAAATTCTATATCTTATTCGAATCATTAATGTGTCTCTTAAAAATTGCCACCACCCTCAAGGACACTATAAAATACCAATTTCAGATACATGAATATCTTCAAAGAAAACCTCAACCAAACACTGCCTTATGGTTAAACGAGGTGCGTAGTTTGATAGTACCGAGTTTGAAAAAGACAGCACTGAGAATTGAATTACATAACGTGGCGTGGAAGAGAAGATAAGAGAGAGAGAGTGATTGTTAATCTTAAAAGTCTGTGAGGCTATTAGATTTATACCTACCAAAAATTTTTACTACTAGTTTATTATTCATCACATCACTATTGGATCAAAGAAAGAGATTGTTAAAAAAATTTTGAAAAGAGAGAAAATATTAATCTAATGATTATTAGATATGTAGTAACGTAAAAAATTTTGGTAGTGAGAATATCCGTTAGATTTATCCCCTTCACACAATATATAAACCTTCCTTCTTCTTAACAAGATAGCAGTACTATTATTGTTGACGAAGACTTAGTTAATTAGATCCAGGACATGGCGCCTCCTCCTTCTTCTTCTTCTTCTTCTTATGATGCTTCATTTCATCCCAAAAGATATGATGTTTTTATTAGCTTTAGAGGTGAGGACACTCGGAGCAACTTCACGAGTCACCTTCGTCATGCTATGCGTCAAAAGCAGATCCAAGTATACATGGATGACGAAATGAACAAAGGAGATGAGATCTCGCTAGGACTTTTAGAAGCAATTGAAGATTCACACATATCGGTCATAGTTTTCTCAGAAGACTATGCTTCCTCAAAGTGGTGCTTGGATGAACTACTTAAAATACTCGAATGCAGGGAAGAGGGACAGGATGTGATACCTGTCTTCTATCAAATTGACCCATCAAACGTGCGGAAGCAGAAAGGGAGTTACGAGGAAGCCTTCCAAAAACACGAGCGAGATTTCAGCAACAACCAAGACAAGTTGAGCAAGTGGAAACAAGCTCTGTTTGAAGCAGCCAATCTAGCTGGGTGGGACTCTCGGATACACCGGTAAGTATTGTGTTTTTACAAGTTCATTTTTCATATGATGCTTAACAATCAATTCATAGTACTATCTTTATTTTCTTTTCGTCTCACTTATAACAATCTATTAATCGAACATTCGCAAAGCCTTTTTATTTCATAAGGTTCTCCAAGACGTAAACAAAACCTTATATACTTCAAAATATTTGTAGTTTAAAGAGGTATTCAACTATAGTTGGTTTCAAATATAAACTATTTTTTTGTTAAAAAAGAAAAAGAAATAGTTATCTAAAGCCTTCCATTACTATAAAAATGGCAAGGTTTGTCTCTTAACATTAAGATGTTCTTGATTCTTATAATTAATCACATTCAGATCAAGCGGATCATTCATCTCAGAACACGAGTTAACTATCAATATCAACAAATTCACTATTTCTTCAACACATTTTCACGAGAGTCTCGTCCAAGTCTCTTGCAAAAATTAAAATCAAAATGCAATTAGAAACTGCAAAATGCCTCTGTTACAGCCTTCCTCCTTCTAAAAAGTAGAAACTCCATTTCCATTTTATTGATCTGCACCCCCTTTGGAGCCACAATATCCTATGCACAGCTCCCACAAATAAGAAATATGGACACCCTCGAAAGTATATGAAAAAGGAATTTTAAATAACATAACTAAAATACACTCGTAGCATGAGATTGATGAAGTCTTATATTTAGGTTTTTTTATTTTAGTTGTTATACAATAATTATTACCCTTTCACTCACTTTAAATTTTATTTGGCACGTGTTAGGGACGAATCGACACTAATTCAAAAGATTGTCGAAGATGTTTTGAAAAAATTGGAATACAAGTACCCACCAAGGAAATCAAAATGCCCTTTTGGGACCGATGAAAACCTTGCACCTATTGAATCATTATTAACAGAATTTCAAACCGTTGGAATTTGGGGCATGGGTGGCATAGGTAAAACCACCATAGCTAAATGGTTATTTGGTAAATACTCTTCTCAATATGAAGGATCATGTTTTATGGAAAATATAAGGGAAAATTTTGAAAAAGATAAACAGGCACTACGCAATGATCTCGTTTCCGAGCTTCTGGGGGAATATGAGAGAAAAATCAATGTGGAATCCGTTGTTGTTAAGAGAAGGCTTTCTTTTAAAAGAGTTTTTGTTGTGCTTGATGATGTGAGTACTTCAAAGCAATTAGAATATCTAGATGGAGTGCTTCAATACTTTGGATCAGGTAGTAGAATCATCATTACATCCAGAAACAGGCATGTCCTCCTATGGAAAGGAGTTGATGAAATAAAAATACATCATGTTAAGGAATTGAACCCCAAGAATTCCCTTCAGCTTTTCAGCTTGAATGCCTTCAAACATAACCATCCTTTAATGGGATACGAAGTGTTATCAAATAAAGCAGTTGCTTATGCCAAAGGCTTGCCATTAGTCTTAAAGGTTGTAGGTTCTTTTCTTTATTCAAAAACTAAAATTGAGTGGGAAAGTGAACTGGAAAAATTACAAAAGATTCCCGATGATGAAATTCAAAGTGTGTTACAATTGAGCTATGATGGATTACGTGATCAAGAGAAGGACATATTTCTAGACATTGCATGCTTTTTGAAGGGAGAGCGTGAAGAGCATGTCGTGAGCTTGTTAAAGGACTTCAATCCATGTATTGGCTTAAGAAACCTTCAAGATAAGGCTCTTATAACTATAGAGCATGATGTCGTACAGATGCATGACTTGATACAAGAAATGGGTTTGGAGATTGTTCGTCAAGAATCTATCAAAGATCCTGGAAAACGCAGCCGATTGTGGGTTGCAGAGGACATCTATAAAGTACTGAAATATAATAGGGTAAGAAAAAAAAACTTATTTTTCTTTGAACAAAAAAAAACTGATATTAAGGTATTGGTTACTTATTACTTATTAGTATTCTTTTGTTTGTTTGACAGGGGACTGATAAAGTTGAAGGCATAAATTTAGATATGTCCCAAATTAGAGATCTACATTTCAGTGTTGACACATTCAGAAACATGACTAATCTAAGATTTCTGAAATTATATTTGCCGTCTGGTGTCAAAGATTATAGTTTGTTGTCCCTTCCTACATGTGTCCAATTGTTTTCTATTAAATTAAGGTACCTTGAGTGGGATAGATACCTTTCAAAGTCACTTCCATTAATGTTTTGTACGGAGAAGCTTGTTGAGCTTTCAATGCCAGACAGCCACCTTGAAAAACTTTGGGATGGGGTGCAGGTATATATATTTATGCATTTCAGTTTATATTTTACATGAAATATGAGAATTTCCCCATTACATGACTTTCATTTAACTTTTACAGGATTTGGGGAATCTAAAGAGAATAAACCTTGGTGGATCCACAAGGTTGATGGAACTCCCGGATTTCTCTATGTTGACAAATCTTGAAGAAGTAGATCTCTCCTATTGTGAAAGTTTGTATCATATTCATCCATCTCTTTTATCTCTCCACTCGCTTGTTACTTTGGATCTATATGGGTGTAAAAGTTTGATCAGTCTTGAAAGTGAGATTCACTTAAAATCTCTTGAATTTCTTTGCTTTGATAACTGCTTAAGCCTCAAGAAATTTTCGGTGTCGTCAGAGGAAATCAGAGAATTGAATTTCGTGGGCACAAGCATTGAAATATTGTCTTCAGCTATTAAGCAACTTACAAAGTTGAGACATCTTGAATTAAGTAATTGCAAGAGGCTAGAGTCTCTGCCAGAGCTTCCACAATTCATAACACATTTGTATCTAAGTGGAAGCAATATCAAGTGTTTGCCTGGAAACTTAAAGCAACTTACAGAGCTACGCAGTCTTTACTTAATTGATTGCAAGAGGCTTGAGTCTCTCCCAGAGCTTCCACAATTCATTACACATTTGAATTTAAGTGGAAGCAATATCAAGTGTTTGCCTGGAAACATAAAGCAACTTACAGAGCTGCGCAGTCTTCACTTATGTGATTGTGAGAGGCTTGAGTCTCTGCCAGAGCTTCCACAATTCATTACACATTTGTATCTAAGTGGAAGCAATATCAAGTGTTTGCCTGGAAACATAAAGCAACTTACAGAGCTGCACAATCTTCACTTAAGTGATTGCGAGAGGCTTGAGTCTCTCCCAGAGTTTCCACAATTCATTAGAATTTTGGATCTAAGTAGAAGCAATATCAAGTGTTTGCCTGGAAACATAAAGCAACTTACAGAGCTGCACAATCTTCACTTAAGTCATTGCAAGAACCTTGAGTCTCTGCCAGAGCTTCCACAATTCATTACACATTTGTATCTAAGTGGAAGCAATATCAAGTGGTTGCCTGGAAACATAAGGCAACTTACAAAGTTGCGCTGTCTTTATTTAAGTGATTGCAAGAGGCTTGAGTCTCTCCCAAAGCTTCCACAATTCATTACACATTTGAATGTAAGTGGAAGCAATATCAAGTGTTTGCCTGGAAACATAAAGCAACTTACAGAGCTGAGCAATCTTCACTTAAGTCATTGCAAAAGGCTTGAGTCTCTGCCAGAGCTTCCACAATTCATCACACATTTGTATCTAAGTGGAAGCAATATCAAGTGTTTGCCTGGAAACATAAAGCAACTTACAGAGCTGAGCAGTCTTAACTTAAGTGATTGCAAGAGGCTTGAGTCTCTTCCAGAGCTTCCACAATTCATTACACATTTGTATCTAAGTGGAAGCAATATCAAGTGTTTGCCTGGAAACATAAAGCAACTTACAGAGCTGAGCAATCTTAACTTAAGTGATTGCAAGAGGCTTGAGTCTCTCCCAGAGCTTCCACAATTCATTACACATTTGTATCTAAGTGGAAGCAATATCAAGTGTTTGCCTGGAAACATAAAGCAACTTACAGAGCTGAGCAATCTTAACTTAAGTGATTGCAAGAGGCTTGAGTCTCTCCCAGAGCTTCCACAATTCATTACACATTTGTATCTAAGTGGAAGCAATATCAAGTGTTTGCCTGGAAACATAAAGCAACTTACAGAGCTGAGCAGTCTTTACTTAAGTGATTGAAGGGACTTGAGTCTCTCCAAGAGCTTCCACGATCAATAACAGAGTTACATCTGAGAGGAAACAATATTGAGAATTTGCCTGAAGGAATCAGCGAAAATATAAATTTGAGACATCTTGAGTTAGGTGATTGCAAGACATCTTGTGGTAAGTGTCTCCTTGCATACGATATAAGCTTCTTTGGGTTTCTCTTGAATTTAGTATTTAATAAAAATAATGATAAAATACAAGCTTGAAGTTGAAATGTTCTAATCATAAATTTTTCTTACCCGAGTTAAAATTCAGCTGGTCTAATATGGTTGGATTAATTTATTTTGTTTAAATGGATTTGGCTAAGCTAAGATTCAATGGATTAGTAAGCCCCATCTCTTATTGATTGCCATGACTAAATGCTTAACTTGATTGTAATATATTTGACCATTTTATTCACTTTCCAAATAATCTTGGGAGATTGATCTCTTACACGCGTTCTTTTATTTTATTTTTTAAGTTTTAGGCATCCTTACTATGATGGGATGAAGAACAATTTAGATGTGGGGCATAATTAGTGGATTCTTTTTTTTTTTTTAAGGATTTATACTCTGAATTTCTGAATTTGGAGGTTGCTTATGAATGTGAAGAATTTACAAATGGACTGGTACATACATGTTTGCCAAATTGATCAATGTACAACATACATGGTGCTTTCTCCCTTAATCTTTCTCTCGTGCATATTTTTTCTTCGGCTTCCTGTTTTTATTTTTTTTTCTCCCGCTTTTACTACATGTCCTGTTATTCTACCCCTGTTGTTTAGAAAGGTTATTTTTCTATATTTATTAATGTACCTATTAATTGTTGTTTCCCTTTGCTCCTGCTCCTTTCATTGGTGATTTTTCCTCCCCATGTTGAAGAATATCAAAGGCTGATAAGTTGAGTTGCTTTTCGTAACTTTGGTTCGTATATGAAGTCCAGGAAGTTATTGCTAAGATTTTACAGAGGCTAGAGGTATTAATTGTTACCTCTCTTTTAAGTTTGTTTGTTCTTCTCTTCCATATTCTATCCCCTGCTTTTGAATTAAGTATAATTCCTCATAAAATTTTAGGTTACAAGTATCTCATTGTTATGCTGAACTGTTCCAGGTATTTGATTCAAACCTGTAATAACTATCTCTTAAACCTCCTCAGCTTTTCATCTGTGAGCTACTATGGCGTTGAATTCTATGCTAGGAAGTGCGTACCAAACTCATTCAGCACAAAAGATCTCCAATGGTAAGCTGTGGGAGTATCAAGGTGATGTTTGAAGTCAACTCAGCTGAAGCAAGACTGAATGGCACGAGCTTAGATACATGAGGAGGTAAGAGCTATGTTTTTAAACTGTAAGCAAGTCATTATTGAGTGTAAATGAATTGGCTGGATAGACCCTCCATATCTTGGTCGTTGACAGTTGTTGCAAATTTGTACAAAGGTTATAGAATTCCTAATGCTTATTACATGGTCTAGAATTCTGATCTTTGCTGATTGGTATTCTATGGATGCCTGGATATTTGAGGGATGCAATATATGTATCAAGGGTAAGTAGGGGAGAAGTCTTTACTCTTTGGGTGGTCAAAGGCATTATTTCCCTCCCATATCTTTGAAAATGTTGTTGATATAACTTATCTCATCACTCCTTTGGAATTGAATCGGCTATATGAGCAAAAGGTTAATCTTGTTAATTCTTCTCTTAGGCAATCATCAAAAGAAGAACAAAGCTTGCAGAATGCAAATGGACATCCTCGGCCACTATAGCAGAGGAGAGTGTGGGGTTGGTAGCTAAAAGTATAATGAGCATGATAGTGCTGCCACGTAGTTCATAATTGGAGCCAAAGGAGATGCTGTGTGTGGGACTGTTGTATAATATTTTATTTTTTATTTTAATCCCCAGGGTCTATAGTTCAATAACATTTATTGCTATGTGATCAATAATTTTGCTGTTTATTGCTTGACCTAATCCTGGATATATGGGAATTATGTCAAGAGATCAAAATGTATTCATGAAGATTTTATTATTCTTATTATTATTATTATTATTTAGCATGAAAGTTTGTTGAATGGCTTCCAACGTCATATTATCTATTTCAATTTATTAAAGCGGCGTTGGTATGAACTCGGGTTGGAAAAAGTATGAATGTAAACCATTTAGGTATACGGGAAGATTTGTTTCCCTCTAGGGGTAGAAATCCAATTTGTTTTTCTCGGCCACTACCTCTTACGAGATTGAATAAGCACCACAATCTCCACAAGCCTTCAAGAATTTTAAGTGAAGGTACAAATCACGGGAAACTCATGATCATCCATCAGCCAGAGTCGATGTGGTCTTGTGTAATTTAAAAAATCAGAGGGAGTCAGGCGTAATTATAACAAATCTATATGAGAGTAAAATTGACATAAAATATATTATTTAAAATTTCTTCCCTTATAAAAAAACCCCAGCCAAGGTGAATATAGTTTTCCATATTTTTTAATTTAACACTGTAGTATATCTCTTCATTATTTATCGCAATTGTGGTAAGTAAACAAAAGATTTGCCATAGTATCCAGGCGTATTCCCTGCAACATAGACAGCTAATTTGACTATTTGTAATGGCAAGTTACAGCTCAAAACTACACATACAAGCATTCTACGATTTTAAATCGAGAATGATGAGGTTTCCATTAGGAACTGCAGAAATTGTTTTTAAATGATTTGATAGAGTACTTTAGATACAACATGGGTCTTCTTCATTTTTTTTACATTAGTGATTTTTGTTAATCAGTTAGACTAAATTGAGCAAGAAATAAAGGTTGCAACATCTTTGCAATATTATATATAGGACAAAATTTAAACTTGATGGAAACCGAAAAGTACAATTTTAGCATCCTTTAGAATGCTATGGGTTACAAAATAACCTTTCCAACGTTAGCTTGTACCACTAGCATCAAGTGAAAAACTCACATAAGGACCAAGAACATGGATGAAGCAAATAAAAAAAAAAAATGCCTTACGGGATTGAATAAGCACCAAAATCTCCACAAGCCTTCAATTAGTCGAAATCTAAGGTTTCTACATTTGCAATATAAAGGTCATTGAATTTGAAGTAAAAATTATCAAGAGAGTTGCAAAAACTGCATATAGGCCATTACAAATCACGGGAAAATCATGATCATCCTTCTGACAGGGGAGTCAGGCGTAATTATAACAAAACTCTAGAATTTGTCATTGTGGTAATTACAAAAAACCCCAGCAAAGGTGAGTATAGTTTTCCATATTTTCTAATTTACCATTGTAATATCTCTCTTCATTACTTACCACAATTGTGGTAAGAGTAGAGATTCTCCAACAAATGTACAAAATGGGTGCTAAATGCATACTTTGCAACACAATGTGCAAATTCTGCCCAAAAAAGGTTTCACATAGTATCCAGCCCTAATCCCTGCAACATAGCTAATTTGACTATTTATAATGGCAAGTTACAGCTCAAAACTACACATACAAGCATTCTAAGATTTTAAATCGAGAATGATGAGGTTTCCATTAGGAACCGCAGAAATTGTTGTTTTAAATGATTCGATAGAGTATTTAGATACAACATGGGTCTTCTTCATTTTTTTACATTAGTGATTTTTGTTAATCAGTTAGACTAAATTGAGCAAGAAAACAAGGTTGCAACATTTGTGCAATATATATAGGACAAAATTTAAACTTGATGGAAACCAAAAAGTACAATTTTAGCATCCTTTAGAATGCTATGCGTTACAAAATAACCTTTCCAATGTTAGCTTGTACCACTAACATCCCGTAGTTCCTAGGAAATGCTCCTCATGTCAATTGTGTTATCTGTTTGGCAATATCTAGTTGACATCAAGAAGTTCCGTAGAGTAACCAACAACGTTTCTAGAAATCCTATAGTATAAGATAAATATGTTTAAGATATTTTTCCGCACTTGTACGAACTACAAGCCCAACAATAATTTAACAAGATTATACTAACTTCATTTATTCAACATTGCTTCACAAACAAACAACAAGGTTGAGACTATTACACAATATGTAAGCATTATGTATTCAGGGCAAGCAGTATTCTTTTACAAGAATAATGACCATTCTAAGAGTTATGTTGAGTATCAACATAGAAAGCCTAAAAAGTCCACCATACTACATATTGAGTAAATGAATTCATTTTCCAACACACCAACATACGCAGATGCTTAAATACAAAGTGAAGCAGTCTTGTGGAAAACAGTAACAGCTCTATGCCTCGTGTAGAAAAATGGGAATGAGGTGTCCATTTGGACTTAATACCTTTAGTGTATATCATTTTTTGTTTTTTGGGAGCCACTGAAGGATGGAATACTGCTCATTTATGCATTTATTACCAGGTGAAGGGATTTCATAGACTACGTTGTTCTTTCAAAACCACTTCCTACCTGCATGTGTAACCACTCTGGTGAAGAACCCCTGCTATACTCTCTTGTAGATTGTGAACCGAATGGCATGCCAGCTGGATCAAATGTCTGCTGACCAAACTGGAACAAAAGTTGATGTGTTGTAAGACTGAAGATCTTTGAACAAGTATGAAAAACTGAACTAATCATTTTGAACCATTTTGGTCCCAATTTTGATTTCAGTGTGAGTTCCTAAAGGCTTCCTAATTTCTTAACCTTTTATTTACATAGAAGAATATTTCCTACTCTCCGTAATCCTATACAATCAAATTTATTACTTTATGCACCAGAAGCATTTCATTCGTTTGAAGAAAGAAGTAACTGAAGATTTCACCAAGAATTTGCTTTATACTCAATTAAAAATTTGCCAATAAAACAAAAAATTTAATGACACGAATAGTGGCTAGAAAAGATGGTTCAACATTGACAGACATCCTTGCAACAACTGTTAGAATTATACTCAAGACTTACCAAAAGGAAGAATTCAAAATAAAGAGGATAAATCCAGCTTTCAACACAATCAGAGTTTCAGTATTAAAAAAAAAAAAAAAAAAACCAATGGATGTTTAAGACTTACATCTTTAGGAGGGAACGCCTCAATGCCAGAGTTAAGTCTTGAATTCACTGCTTCAAGCTTCATTGACAAAAACTGTGACATCCAAGAACATTACAATCCTTAACATCAACTTCAAAACAATATAAAATTGAGAAAGATTATAATTATGCAGATACCAAAATCAGAAATAGAATTGATACCTCAACTTGGCGCTGAAGAGATTGGATATAATTAATTATCTCATCAAGGACCAATGCTTTTCCAATAACCTGAAGTAAAGAAAGTATCTCAATTCAAAATTTCTTAGAAAACATATATCATTATCATGATAAAACCAATCATCAGAAATGATTTTCCACTGTCTTATCAATATGGTCATCATACTAGAGAATACCTTATTACAACCAGGGACCAAATCCTGAAGAATTTTCATCCTTTCACTAATCTTTTCCCTTCTAGCCTGTCCAGAGTACACCAACGTCCCAATTAGAAAACATAGTCAACGACACTAATTGCAACAGATCCATAAATTCAAGTTCTCCATAAATGAACATAAAAAAGTGGTAAAACTATAACATCAAATGAAACAAAAACATAACATAGTTCAAAAGGGAGAGTAAGTTACTCGTTCTGCAAGACTGTGGCTATCAGTAGCTTGACCCCTTCTAGCTCGAACATGAATGTAATCTTGCTTAGGAGGTTCATGAGGTGGCTGAGTGCTTTGCTCCGCAGGCTTTCCTGAACTGGCTTCTCCTTCAACTTTACCATCACCACCTTCATTCTTATTCCCTGATGCTCTAACCCGTTTTCCATCACCATCATTCTAACAAATCCAAATAACCCCCTTTCAATTATTTCCATTCAATTATATGGTTAATTCAATCATAATCTTCATATTTCATTTAATTTTTTAAATATTTTTATGAAATTAAATCCATATATATATATATAATTGAGTATGAATACAAGAAATAAGTGAAAATACCACCCCATTGACATTGCCATTGGCAACACCATTGCTGGTGGAAACACACTTAGCCGAATCATCTTCCGAGTCCCGCCTCTTCCGGCTATTGTTTGCTGCTGCTCTCTGGTTAGACCCGACCGGTTCATTACACGAAACTTCCCGGTTCGGACCGATGGTGAAATCCCCAAAATGCCCCCCGAAGATTTGTCCGAACTCCGGCTTCCTCAGCCCCAACCCATTCATCGCCGGCGGGAACTGCCAGATCTCCGACAAGCTAAACGGCGCCGTATTTCCACTCCCATTCGCAAAGGAACCCTCGTTCATCATCGCACCCGGATCCATCGAAGCACCAATCGGGTCACCCGAATCCGAACCCGAACCACCCAACACAGCTCAACATTCAACAACAAAAGAAATAGAGAGAGAAAGGTCTTCGCTTCGGTAAGTGATCTCCTTCGATAGTTAAGAATGGTGCGCGAGCTCTGTGTTTATATCTCTCTCTTTCTCTTTCTCTTTCTCTTCACTCACACTGTTCTACAGACACACGCCTCGGTAGCATCATACGATGTCGCTTCCACTGAGGTTTTCTCGGTCCTCCATCTGAGCCGTAGGATCGAACTACCCTGTCTCGTCTTGTCGAAGATCTCCACCGTTGATTTGTTTCGACGAATGGATTGCCTCCACGTAGGAATGGTTTTAATGTGCTCGGGATCTGAGACTCATATTAGGTGCGGTCACGTACCTTTGGGTTACGAAAAGGTTTTGGAATAATTAATCATTCTTTTCATTTAGATTTGTGTGTGTGTGTGTGAGAGTGAGAGCGGTCAATTTGTGGTAAAGTTCTTAATAATGATGTTTATGGGTTTTTTATTTTAATAATAATGAGTTTTTTTTTTTTTTTTTTTTTTTTGTGGGGTCATAGGTTTATAGGAACATGAGAAAATTGGATGCGTAATAGATGGCCCACAAGCTTACTGTTTCGGCATGGAGCTTGGTTTGATGGTGACACTAAACTTGTCCAGTTACACTGATCCCTTTTGATTTTCGGGTTTAATTTTTTCAAGTGTGTTGTACCAGGATGTTCCCTTTTTGATGCATGATAATTCAAGGTCCCATTTCATAATTGTCAAGGAAAGTGAAATAAGCAAAGAATTGAAAGCAAAAAGTAGCGCTTTGTTAATGGCATAAGCTTTAGGGAGGATTACATTTAGAAAACACAAGGAATTTAATTATTAAGTTAAAAGGGAAAAGAATTAGCTGTTATGTTACATATTTTGGACTAAAACGATGTTCAATTCTAAATAATAATTCTTTCGTCAGATACTTTTGTATTGTTGTTTTGTTTCGAGTTTTAGATTTTCTTTTGGATAGAAAGATTGACAATAAGTGCGTTTGGTTGAGGGTGAGGAGTTGAGGAATGGCCCAATTAGACATGAGCACGTGATGAAGAACATTTTATATGATCAAAATAATAATATCCAATGAGTCCAGTCTTAATTAGCTCTGCTCCAAAATCAGTACATTGTGTTGGTTTTATTGCACTTAAATTTGGTAGAGGAAGCCATAAAAGGAAAGGTTAAGGGAGTTGTGTTGGGGAGAGCAAAAAGTGTTAAGACACTTTGAGGTTTTGATGATTGGTAACGGTGCACTTGGGGTTTAAGATTAGGCGTCACAAATCACAAAGGGACAATGGAGTCATTGATTTCATTTTTATTTTCATTTTTCAAATTTTGATTTTATTCTTTTTTTGATTTACTTTTTCTTATGTTTTTCTGTTTGTTTTATCCATTAAAAAATGGGTTACGAGCTATTAATTTCTAAAATTAACATATCAGTTCCTATATATTCATTTATTTGGGTTGCAGTCCTTGTAATTTCTACTTATTATGATATACATCCTATTTTCTTTTTGGTAATATTGGTTTTTATGTCTCTGAAATGAATAAAATATAATATGCCCTAAAACTCAAATAAATAAATAAATGTAAAGACCAAAATCGTATCTACACCTTCAAAAAGTTATTGCGTTATATGTTTTGTAAATATATATATATATATATAGGTAAAATTATTTCTGCAGCTACTTTACGTAAAGCAACGACATGTGTATGGTTATGATTTCTCAATGTAATGCTTTCATCCTTTGTATGGTTATGGTTCCCCGCATTTAATGCTTTCAAGTATATATAGCAAGTATTTGATTGTTGCATGTACAACAGCTGTCATTCTTGTCAAAAACTAGTGTAAAAAAGTAAAAACTTACATTTTTACTAGAGTGATGCGTGTTAAAACATAAGTGAAACGGTCTTTGTAAAAAATTGGTAAAAACGTCGTGTAAAAGCGTAAAAACGATAAAAACTTACGTTTTTACCTAAAACGGAAAAATTTAAAAAAAAAAAAAATTTACAAAAAAGAAATTTAAAAAAAAAATCCAATTTTCCCCCAAATCATATGCATAGTATCTTGATATCTTTTTATTTGGATATATGTATTTTATAATTATGTCTTATAAAGCTGCAATTCTATTATAAGTTATGCTATGGGAATCGTTTTGTGTTTTTGGATCATTGTATGCATTGAAAGAAGTGGAATTATATCCTAATGAGCGATGATCCAAAATCTGCAGAGTGTATGAAACAGTTGGGGCATATTGGTTATCCATTATTTGTTAGTTATCAATTTTTATAATTTTGATACTTGGTTATCAAAACTAATTTTTCTTTTTAGATAGATAAGTGGCTCAACACACATGTTCATTATGTAATATTTTTTTACGTGCACATATATATATATATATATATATATATATATATAATTTTGTATCTGGACCTTAAGTAGCAGAAAGTATAAACTTTATGTTTCGTGTCATTTCTACGTTTTACGTTTCTACCACCCTTTTCTATTTCTACGTAGAAACTCGAGTTTGACAACATTGGCAGCTGCAGAAATGTAAACCCCATATATATGTATATATATATATATATAATAAAATTATTTCTGCAGCCGCTTTACGTACAACAGCGACAGGTGTATGGTTATAATTTCCCACATTTAATGCTTTCATCTTTTGTATGTTTATGATTCCCTGCATTTAATGCTTTTAAGTATATATATGGCAAGTATTTGATTGCTGCACGTACAGCAGCTGCAGAAATGTAAACCCATATATATATATATATATATATATATATATATATATATATATATATGGGAAAGACATTTCTCAAGCAGCTTGAAATAAGTTTATCTCCGACTACCCTCAAAGCTACATCGTTTTATTTATTTATTTCTTTATATTAATAGATTCACCTTTGAATGGTTATGATTCCTTTTTTCTCTCTCTTCCTTTAGCACCATTGATCCATCTTTGTACGGTTATGATTTAGTAGCCGGAGATAAGATTATCTCAAGCAGCTTGAGAAAGGATAAACCCTATATATATATATATATATATATATATATATATATATATATATATATAAAATATTTCTACAGCCACTTTAGATAAGCTTATCTACAGCTACCCATTTATAACTATGTTCTCCCAGGAGAACATACTTATAACATTAAAGTTGTTTTTTTTTCTCTCTCCACGTCAACAGACAGGTTCTGAAAAGTAAATGAGGAGAGAGAGAAAAAAAGTAATTTTTAATGTTATAACTATGTTTTCTTGAGAGAACATAGTTATAAAGGGTAGCTGTAGATAAGCTTATCTAAAATGGCTGCAGAAATGTTTACCCCTATATATATGTGGGAAATATAAGAATCATGTTGCAGGAATGACACTGTTCATTCTTGCAACAAGGATCCGGCAACGTATCTCGAGGATACGGCGCCGTATCCTGATTTTCCTGATTTTGTTTGACTTTTTTTTAAGTGTGGGACCCACACTTGATTTGTGTGTGCAGGAAAATGGTCTTGTCATGTGACATGACAAAAAGCGAACCCTATATATATATATATATATATATATATATATATATATTTATATATATATATATATAGGCAAAATGATTTCTGCCGCCGCTGCACCTGCAGCTAGCCAGGATCTGCGTGCGGATCCTAGGATACGGCACTGGATCCTTGTTTTTTTTAAAAAAAAATGCCGTGGGGCCCACTTTTCTGTGTCAGCTGTAGATAGTGTTATCTACGGCGCTGCAGAAATGATAAGCTCATGGGGCCCACTTTTCTGTGTCAGCTGTAGAGAGTGTTATCTACGGCGCTGCAGAAATGATAACCCCATATATATATATATATATATATATATATATATATATATATATATATATATTATTCACGGTGTTATTTGATGCAATGAAAACATATCTTATTTGATGAAAATGAGATAAAAATCATCGTTCAAATTTTAATTCAATTAAATAATTAATAAAAAAGTACTGTAATCAGTATCCAAAATTATAAAAAATATTATATATTTCAATAGATATTAGCAACTAAAAAAAGATATATAAAACAAGGGGATAGATTATATTTAGTATCACTTTTTTTTATCACTTCTTACTACCAACTTTGTTATTGTTGTATCAAAATCAAATCAACGGTTACAAAGTAACATCAAGCGAGAGCCGTTGATTTGATTTTGATCCAACAATAATAAAATTGAGAGTAAAAAAAAATGAAAAATATAATCTTCCCCTAAAACTAGAATCCAGGAGAAGGGACACATTTTTCACATATATATTTTATTATACTTCGACAATTTTGAAAAGCATAAATTAACAAGCAAAGGAAGAATCATTAAAACAATTTCAAAACCAATTTGCGAGTTTTATTTTTATTTTTTAAAACCCTATTAAACTAAAAGCCATAACAATTTAAATGTGGCCGTAATCCTTCAAAGCTTTATTTATATTTATCCATAATTGCTTTTTACTTAAAGTAATGTTTATTATATATTAGGCATAATCACGTCTTTTGACATCAAAATTAGATGATAAATATCGGTGGAGCAAGAAATTTTTATAAATGGTCTAAAATATGAAAACTCTACATAATAGGATCAATGATTGTTTAATCTCTTTTATTCAAGGGGTGATTGTTCACCCTAACCCCTCCATAACTTCAGCCTTTGATATTAGTAGAGTGTAAGCATTTAGAAGTTTTACTTTGCTGGAAAAGTGGTAAAGATATGGTAAAAATTATACAAATATAAAAAGATCCGTATAAAAAAAATGTGCGACTAACAATAATTTTTTTTCTTGTAAATGAGTTATTACAAAAAAATATTAGTTAATTGTTTAATTCAGTTAATTGTTTGCTTATATTAATGATCACTAAATCAATTTTAAAAAATAGAAAACTCCTGAATTGGTTTCCTAAATATTATACTAAATATTTTTTTTCATTAAATGTGTATATTAGAGATCTACAATATTACCATATTTGTTCTTATAGAGAACTAAAATAGTTGGGACAAATTTAATAATTATATTATACCTTAAAAAAATTGATTTAATGTAAAAAAAATGGAACAATCTTGAAAGAAATGTCTACACCTCAAATTTCAAGTCGTGCTTTCAATATAACTGTCGCAACCACATATTCTGCATGCCTTTACAAATTTAGTTAGAGCCAAAATGTAAAATGCGTTGTACAAATAAATAAATAAATAAATAGAATTTGCATAATTTCTCGTGCACATTTTTCACGTGCTAATAAGTTCATCAACAGGGAAAAGAAAAGCAAAACAAAAAAATGAAAGGCATTTATCAGATGGAAGTGAAAGAAATTAAAAAAAATAATATTTACTCAAAAAAGAAAAAGAAATGGCTTTATCAAAAGAAAGAGAAATACCTAGCTTTATATTTATACCAACAATATGAAAAAGACTAAACACACTATTCACTACTCAGTCAACATCTTGGCTAAGCTTCTTTTGTACTACTCCTATGCTTACCCTATTGGCACGTTTTTAATCTATTTTCTTTTCTAACTCTTCTTTAATTTATGTGTTACTCTTTCATTTGATCCAATTGAACTTGAAGTTTTGGATTTCATTCCTTTTCTTTTTCCCTTTCGCATTTGCGTGTTAGTTTGCACCATTGAAGCTGACCCAATTTGGTCCCTATAGTTATTGCAAAAGTACCATTTTGTCAAAGTGACATTGATTCATGCTTAAGTCACGCCAAAAACTTTGCCATATCTGATATCAAATTCGGTTAGACATAGATAATACCCAGAAAGTTACCTTTTTCCCTCCTTTAAATAACACTCTCCAAATCCTACTCGTGCACTCAATAAGTTTCGGCAGATGTAGGGTGATGATGGTTGCAATCTGTTAAATCCAATGGCTACCCATTTTCAGCACGTTTCACCATTGTTTACGTGTTTTTTTCAAAAAAAAAAAAAATGCATGTGCAAAATACACAACTTGTGTGTGGGGAAATTCACATTTAACATCGGGGTGTTATCATGTAAACACCCCATGTGCTAATTTTCTTCAAATGGCAATAGCTTCGCTCACCGTTGAGTTTGTTTCTAATAACAGTTTTGTGTCATTTTACACCGCAAATTTTCACACCCTTTGAGCTTGGGAAAAGTTGTGCTATGCTGCCTTTAGCATTTATTCTAGTAAAAGATTCTAACAAGTGCAGTATATAGTTGAAACGCGTGGCCACCAATAAAAGTACCTCGAACAATTCATAGCTGCCAGAGGTGTAAATAGGTTGAGCTGAGTTTTGGTTTAAATAGGTCAGATTTGTATAAAAAGTATTGGGTATGGTCTGGCCTATTAGCCTGTGTAGACTCCAAATTACAAGTCTGGCTAGACTTATATTTAAAAAATAAAATCTTCGACCTAGACCTGTTAGCCTGTTTAAACTTATTAAACATTCAACAATTAAAAGAATAACTAAAATAATATTATTTTATTATTCAAAATTATTAAAATAATAATTTTATTTATTATAATTTAAATAAATAATATGATATAAGCCGGCTTGTAGACTTATAGGTTAGACATGTACAAAAAAGTCTATGGCCTATTTTCTAAATAGGTATTTTTAAAAGTCTAAGCCTACTTTATTTTACTATTTATAATAGGTCAAGTTTGACCTAATATAAGCTAGGTCGTAGATCTCTATAGATCGGACTAGCCCATTTACAGCTCTAATAGCTACGTACCATCTATATTGAGCTCTTGGTGGAAGTTTCTCCGAAATGACCAAGCAAATGGATGAATCAAAGTACAAATGCACTATAGAAACCTTAAGTTATGGCATCTTTTTTTTATTTTTTATTTTTTTAATGTTTTCCTTTTTTTCCTATAGGATTTCCTTATGCCCATCTTTTTTCTTTAGTGACTAATGATGTTGTCGAGGCTCAATTATAATTTGTAGTCATAAAACTTTAATGGGTATATGATATCATAAAATCTACAACCTGTTAATGGCTGTGTCCTTAGCTTTGTAGTAAACCTTAATTTAGGTAGAGATTATTCTGTGATTGATACAAAGGGAAGTGACATAACAAGAGTGAAAATGTAACGTTAGGCAGGAATGATATTATTACCAATGACATTTAGGTACTTGAAAGGAAGCTGGTGAACTGCGCCATCTACCATTTATCGTCTTCAATGATAATGAACAAAGTTTTCTTAGCATTGAGTTAGCTGGCAGCTGTCCTATAGACTAACTCGTCAAACACCTAGCCAATGGTCAAAAAGGGTGTCTTGTATCTTAATTACAAGCTGGCGTCGGTGATATATACTTTTAGATTAAGTTACAGAAATCATTATAAGAAAATAGGGAAAAACTATATTTACAAATTTTTTGTTTATAAATTATACTATGTCTGATCGGTAATATATTTTTGAGTAGAATATTACCGGTCAAACATAATGTAATTTGTAAGATTATAAAAAAAAATTTGCAAACGAATCATTTCCCAAGAAAATAATAATGTAAGTTATGTTGGATATATTAGTAATATAGTCCAATAATATATATTCATATACAATCTCAATAGGTGAGAGCATGATTATTTAAGTTTATTTGAGTTAAAATTCAATAGTTTGTATTATTTCGAAGATTTTCTTTCAATTGAAAGTAATACTGTTGGACATTTCAAATTCTGAAGTCTCTTGATAGAATATTTCAAGCACAATCCTTTTCTCTCAAACTCATGACCTCAACAAATTACATGATTCTTATATTTTATAATTGTGTGTGTTCTTACAAACGTTTTGAGTCAAATTGAGTTTTGCTACTATATGTAGTTTTGGTCGATCTCATAATGCTACTTAGCTTTTTTTTTTTTTTGGAAATAATAATGCTACTTAGCTTGTAGTTTTAATTTTATCACTTGCTTCGATACGGTTAGTTTCGTTAGAATAAAGTTAAATGTGATATTATTTTAGGTTCGAAAATGTGATATTTCAGATTTGAACAGTGATTGGTTTTATGCTGTAATATTTCTAATGATTTCAGTTTTGAACCTAAAATTTTGAATAATATTACAAAATCTCCTTAACGGGTCTAACATTACTTACACAGTTGTTATTGGATTTAAGTGATCATAATGTTGGATATATGCTCTTTTGGTCACTAAAGTCCTATTGGGCTTCAGTGACACTTGAGCTCATGAGGCTTAGGGTTGAGTTATGTCTAAGACATAAGCGTATATATTCATAGTTTTCTCCTCTTGTGCCTCCAAGGTGAACAGATCATCAGAAACAAACCCCAAGAGGCAGACGTTCATCATCTGAACGGTTGCCCACACAACCATCTCATCCTCCTCGAGAGATAGTCTGGAAGATCTGCCACAGTCCAGCTTCAAGGAGGTTGTTCGTGCTGCGGTGCTGAGGTGAGCTGTTCGTGAAGAGGAATCCTACAAGGGAAGATTCTACACGAGACCTGCGCACCGAGAGGTAATTGTGAAACAAGGATGATTCGGTAAGCATACCAATATACTAGGTCCTAAACCGCTTCCGCATAAATCTAAGATTTCCTACAATTGGTATCAGAGCCTTGGTTGTACATTGATATGTGAATCTAGTTTCACTATTCATGTAATTAGTTTTGCTTCTTGAAATGTGGCACCTAGGGTTCTAGGATTATGGTATGAATCTAGCATGTGTATTTTATAATTCATTTTCATAAAAGTTTAAATTTTAATCGGTAAAAATGCTTTAATCCATGGTTAGGATCTCTCGTGTATTTCTCGATTTGTAACAAGGAGGCTAATCCCATATGATTAGGTTTCCTCCTTGCTGTTTTTGTTTATTTTTGGAATTTCTGTGTATTTTTCCAATATTTTGTAAAAGTTCAAGATCGAGAAACCGCGAGTAAGATGCGCAGTCAGTACTGTCGGAGACTTTTCGAGATCTTCCCGATCTCGGAATGATGCGATCTATATATGGTTGGAAAGAGGACGGAAAGACGAACGCAACGGTGGGTGGATCACCGCCATAGGAGACTCCACGCTCCACCACGCGCCTCCACAAGAGGCTGAGAGTGGTCTCCACTCTCCGGCAAAGAATTGGAGAGTGAGGGAGCGCCCGGCCACCTTTTTGGGTGGTTCCGGCGGAGGTGCACTCGTCTCTACGTGGCGGTCATTCCCCTTGAGTTTCAACCTGATTTTACTTCGGGTGACGGCGCGGCAGACCTGACGGCTAGGGTTCCTCTTTCGCGTCCTAGGGTTTCTCGCCAAAGGATTGGGTCTTTGGGCTTTGGGCCCATGGAAACCCTAAAGGGGCTTGAGAAAGATACTATGGGCTAGGCGAAAATTGAATTCCAAAGTTGTAACATTTTTTTTATTTTCTTTAAAATAGGAATGTCATGGATTAAAGTAATTATGATTTATTATTTAATGCTTTTATTGATTGGTATAAATTATATGATTGATAACATGCTTTATTGCGATAACATGCCATATAGAATAGGTGGTGCCATATTGTTGCATAACTTGTATGATTGCATGAGCATAATAGCTATTATGTCTTCAGCGACTAGTATGATAGTTATTATGGGATTATTTTGATTTTAAATCATCCTAAGAAATTAATTAATAATTATTATGATTTTTATTAAAAATCTAGATTAATAATTGAATTAATTAATTTTGGATAATTAACATCAAGACAAATAATCGTTATGGAAATTATTTTGATTTCAAATTATCCTCATAAATGATAATTATTATGATTGTTGCAATCTAGATTAATAATTAAGTCAGCTATTTGGATGATTTAAATCTAGAAAAATAATTAGAGAAAGTTTCCTAAGAGAATTCTTTTATTTTGCGAGTAATTTGTGGGTTTTCTGAAATGGTCATGGAATAACACACGCTGCATACAACATTCATGTATCATGATTGTTTGGAGCACACGCTGACGTAAAGTGACCGGATTTCAGGACCTTAATGCTTTCAAAATTATGTTAAGCTTAGTGCACGTTTATCGGCGCTCTTACTTATATAGTTTTTGAAATCAAACAAAGGATACTCTCAATTAAATAATTCTTGGAAATTAGAAAATGTTGCTTATGTTGAATGGAAGGAGATTTAAATTAAGAGATTAATTTAACCTTCAAGCGCATTATAGGACCATTAATAAAATAATCATGTGAAGTCCCATCGAATAAGCATGATTGGATTTTATTAGATTGGACTTAAATATCTATGGGAGGAGATTTAAATTAAGAAATTAATTTAATCTCCAGACGCATTGTGGACCTATCAATAAAATAATCATGTGAGGCCCCAACGGATTAGCATGATTGGATTTTATTGGGCCTTAATAATTTCAAAATTTTAATAAAGTATTGTACGGCCCATCGTCGATAATACTAAGTTATTAAAGATAATTTTGAAATTAAACAATGAATTCGACTGGGCTTATGAAAATTCTCAAACAAAAATGTTGAATGGGTGAAGGTTTTAAAAATTTATTAATTTTAAAACCTGCGGGCTCCATTTGTGGGTTTATTAGTGAAATGGTTATCGCTGAAGCCCCATCGGATAAGGATAATCAGATTTCATTAGATTAAATCTTAATAATTTCAAAATTTTAGTAAAGTATTGTACGACCCATCGTCGGCAATGCTTAGACACTAAGGATAATTTTGAAATTAAACAATGGTTAATTACATTCAATTTTGGTAAAATTGTTAACCCTCCCATCGAGGCTCTGGCAATGGCACTGAAGGCCCAAATAACAATTTTGGTTTTTACAAGTGACTTGCCCATCGTAAGCCTTGTAAAGATAAACTGAAGGATTGTTAACAATAAACAAGAGTAGTTATGAGAATCTACTTGCACTTCGTTTGTTTATTGCATTATTTGTTTGTAATTGTGTGCTTTATATGTTTTTCAAAAAATATCTTAGAAATGATTTTGAGTCGAAAACCTCTAGATGGTACCAACTATGAATAAGTGAAAAGCAAATCTTTGATATTGTTCTAAAACATGGAAGCTAAAATTTGTCCTGACAATGCGAGGGCCATAGCAACCTGCAGAGGATGCGTCTAAGGAAACTAAGATGCATTTCTCAGATTAGGAAAGGGCAAATATGGTAGTTCGCTACTATATTATTGTCAGTCTTTTCAAATACTTGCAGAAGCAAGTGTACATGATTAAGAGTGGAGTAGAAATGTTTCAGACTCTTAATGACATGTTTGCTGCGTCTAACAGCTCTGCTAGACAGAATGCAGTCGGTGCAGGTTTTGCTAAGAGTCTTGTTAAATCCAAAGGGAAACCCAAGGGTGGTAACAAGAACAAAATGACTTGGTTTTCAGTTGTCAAACCAGTTGCTATGAAGAAGCCGCAAGGCAAGTTCTTCAAGTGCAGACTGAAGGGATACTGAAAGAAAAATTTCCCAGAGGTGATGAAAAGAACCTGCCATGGGCATATCAAGGCTTGATCAGTGAATGAATTATTGATTCAGGAATCACTGATTATGTTTGTTACTCTTTGTAGTAGTTCAAACATGGCATACCTGTCAGCAATGGACATAGATATTTTAAGCTTGAAAATGGGAACTTGTGTCTGCATTTGTAGTAGGACAAGTTATTTATAAGACTATGGTTTTGGGTGACTGTTTATTTGTTCCAGATTTCAAGAGAAATTCAATTTTTGTTAGTTGTTTTGGTTAAAACACGGTTTGACAATGCAATTGATTCCTCAGTTACATTTCGAAGTTCATCTTCGTCTTGTTTTGTTCTGGTACATTGTTTAAATAGTCTTTATTACCTTTGTCCTATACCCCCTAAATTTTTGTGTTGAATGGAAAGGATGATGAACAAGGATTTTCACCAAAGAAATAAAAGTTTCAAATGAAACAACTTTGGCCTTTGTGATTGAGTCACATGATCTCAAGTAGCAAACATGTTTTAGTTAAAAGAGGGACTGAAAGTTCAAGAATCTTTTAACTAACAGCTACATGTTAGTCCTATTTGGAAGGTAAAATGGCCAAGCAATCCTACAAGGGTCAAAAAGGTTTTGTGCAACTATTCCACTGGTACTGGTACATACTAAAGTATGTGGACCACTTAGCGTTCAGACCAGAAGAGGTTATGAGTACTTCATTATATGAATGTTTACCCTGGATTTGGACAGATGAACCAAGTGCGCTATAAGTCTAAAGCTTTTGGAAATTTCTAAGAGGTTTAAGTCTGAGGCAGAAAAGCATGTAGGTGTTCAAATCAAACCACTTTGGTCTACTAAAGTATTTGGCTACCTGTCTGGTAATTTCAGGTCTTACCTGATTTAAGAGGGGATAGTTTTCGTAACTGTCAACTCTAAGAACGCGTTAGTTGAATGAAGTTGCAGTATGCAAAAATCAAACATTTCTAGACTTGGTGAAGATCATGTTCAGTTATTCATCTTTGCCAATGTTGTTCAAGGGAGATGCCTAAGAGAAGGAAATCTATCTTCTTAACTTGGTTCCATCAAAGTTTGTTGTAAAGACACCTAAAGAATTATGGAAGGGGTGCAAGCCCAGATCAAACCCTATTCGAATTTAGGGTGCTACGGCACACGTCCTACAACAGCAGTCAAATAAGATGGAATCTTGTATGGAAGAGTGCATATCTTTTGGCTACCCTAAGAGAACTAGGGATGATTTTTATTTAGTCTTAAGGACAAGATAATCTAAGTGAGCACTCACATGATTTTCTTAAAGGAGGACTAGATGAGAAATTATAGGCTCTTAAGTTAGGTTATTCTTGATGAGATTTATCTCAGCTCAAGAATTTCCAAAATCTCTAGAAGCTCATCCACTGTTCCCTTGATTGTTCAAGAGGGGATATATATATCTCTAAGTGAACAAACAAGAGAACCATGATTGGAAATTCAACATAATAATATATAAGTGAAACTAGTAGAAATATTAGTATCACATGTAAAGGAACAATATCAAGTATAAGCGGATCCTCAAGAAATTGAAGATCCATCATTTGACCCATTTTTTGTTTTACTTATAAATACACAAGGTCTAGTGCAGTACATTCGTAGTGGGAGAGAACTTTGTTAACTCTCAAGTTGTCTCTTGTTGAGTGATATTGATCCTACTAGTTACGATAATGCACTAGAAGATGTTGTTGATCAAGTGTTGCTCAGGCTATGAACAATGAGATGAAATACTTGTATTTCAACTCTGTTCGGTCCTAGTAAAGACACCAAGAGGGGTAAAACCCACAAGGTGCATGTGGACATAAAAGGCAAAGAGAGGATGGACAGAAAGGTGAATACCTTTAAAGCTAGCTTGGAGGCATTTTTTGCCAGACGCCATGCTTGAGTCTATCCAGATTCTCTTAGTTGCTATAAGTCTCAATTATGAGATTTCATTTTGGGAGTTGGATGTCAGGATATCTACATACAACAACCAAGAGGGTTTATAGCAAATGAGTAGGAACACACAGTATGCAAGTTGTGAAAGTCTATTTCATAGACTTAAGCAAGCATCCAGGTCTTGAAACATCAGTTTTGATCAGGTTATCAAAATTTTGATTTTGAGAGAACCTTGATGAATGATGTGTATTTGTATGTAAAGGATACAACGGAAGACAGTAGCTTTTCTGGTACTTTATGTAGATGATATGCTCCTTATTAGAAACAATGTGGAGGTAATATCAAGCATAAAGAGTTGGCTAAGTTAGTATTTTGGTATGGAAGTACTGGGGAAGCCAATTATATTCTTGGTATAAAACTCTTATGAGGCCGGAAGAATAAGTTGTTGGCATCACCTCAGGCTACTTACATTGACAAAACCCAAAATTCAACATGAGAATTCTAAGAGAAGAATTATAATTCTCAGATGTGGAATTCATCTTCCTAAGGAGTGACCAAAGACTTCTAAGAAGGAAGAATGCATGAGCAAGATATCTTATGCTTTGGCAAAGGTAGACTCACGCATATCACGTTGGGCGTTAAACCAGGCATCTGTCATGCAGTGGGAGAAGTGAGATAGTATCATTTTGAACCTAGAGGAATACTAGATTATTGTTAAGCATATACTCAAGTATCTTTGGAGAACGAGAGATTATATACTGGTATATTCTAGTGGGAGTCTTGAAAAGCTGAGTTTTCAAATATTCAGTTATTTCAAGTGGATATTGACTCAAGAAAATCAACCTCGAGCTATGAGTTTTTCACTAAACTCAGATAGCATTAGAGGTGGATCTTGCAGACCCAGTTACTAAGAGTTTGCCTGAACTTGTGTTCGAGAAGCATGTTACTTCTTTGGGTCTTAGGAGGATCCCAGACTTGCATTAAGCAAGTGAGAGTTATTGGTTTCATTGTGCTCTTGGAGTAAGACGATGAAACAATAAAATAATTTTCTGAATTTCATAAATAAGGTTTTATTTATTTATTTTGCGCACTATTTACAAACATAAAGGTCCGGATCAAATTGTGGAGTATATGATCATATGGATACGTTCATGGAGGACATGATCATAGGTTCACACAGTTGATGAATGGAGTCACAGCCGTTAAATAAAGTTGGGCACTTTATTCAGGCTGCAATATTTTATGAAATGATTTTGTTCGAATCATTGTAAAATATTGGTGTGAATTAACATTCACATTGAAAGGATCAAGGAGAGATTTGATTAAGGTTGTTTTTCTGTCATAAGGTATCAAATCTCCAGTTAACTATAGTTATTTGATTGCTCTTAATCCTGAGTTTATTATAAATAGGTAATCAAATAGTTTTTATTCTTTGATTTACCAACGGGTGAGGTTCGATCTATTGACGGCCAATAACTCGGTATTTTGGGAGTGAGATTATTTGATTATCGTTATTTATGAGATAAACAACATGGAATTTGTAGGATATGTCCCTTTGATATGTTTTGGTACTTGGATATTAAAGACACTGGCCAGTGCATGTAATCCATTAGAGAAACTATCATAGTCAAGGGAATAAATAATTGATTGAGTTACAGAAAACTTGTCAATCAATTATAGACATTCTACAAAGGGGCGATGCATATTCATGTTATAAAGGTCATTAATCTTGGAGTTCACGTTCGGGCTTTTAGTGGAGTAGCGCCGAATTAGATAATCTTTCAAAGATTATCAGGAGCCTTGATCAATGACAAATGGTAGGTCCCCAGGCTAGCTCGAGACAAGGGATGGGGTATATTATCAGATGATGATAGCTTATGGGCTACATGGCCTTGGGTTTACGAACTCAAGTTTGTATCTTAAAGAGCAAGTGGGAGATTGTTGGATATATGCTCTTTTGGTCACTAAAGTCCTATTGGGCTTCAGTGACACTTGAGCCCATGAGGCTTAGGGTTGAGTTATGTCTAAGACCTAAGCGTATATATTCATAGTTTTCTCCTCTTGTGCCTCCAAGGTGAACAGATCATCAGAAACAAACCCCAAGAGGCAGACGTTCATCATCTGAACGGTTGCCCACACAACCATCTCATCCTCCTCGAGAGATAGTCTGGAAGATCTGCCACAGTCCAGCTTCAAGGAGGTTGTTCGTGCTGCGGTGCTGAGGTGAGCTGTTCGTGAAGAGGAATCCTACAAGGGAAGATTCTACACGAGACCTGCGCACCGAGAGGTAATTGTGAAACAAGGATGATTCGGTAAGCATACCAATGTACTAGGTCCTAAACCGCTTCCGCATAAATCTAAGATTTCCTACACATAATTGCATAAACATTATTTACTTTGTTATTATAATTTTTTTATTAAAATTACAATTATGTATATGAACACACTTCTTGTTTTAGGAGTTTAAATTTGATCTCCTGTCAACGTAGGATTTGTGCTTTATTATCTTATAGTGAATTTGTTATGAAACTAAAGGATAACAAGAATATAGTAAAGAGAAGACAAGTAAGAGAGGAAAAATTAGGACAAGATTAAATAAGGATAACTTTCCACTTTTGTATATATCTTGATTTCTAAGCTCTCAATACATTGTAATTACAATGAAAAAGAATTAATAATTTTGAGAAGTTGCAGTTTGGAATAATTTCTCTAGGGTTTATGGACATCTAAACAGATATATTATTTATAGCACTCCCCTTTTGGATATCCATTAAAATAATATACCTCATTAAAATCTTAGTAGGAAAAAAACCGTATGCGAAAAAAATCCTAGTGAAGGAAAAAGAGTATATATTTCTAGTAATATGTACCACAAGTTGTCTCATTAAAAACCATATCAGGAAAATCTAATAGGACAAAATCTTGGTGAAGGAAAAAATAGTGCAACACATATTTTACTCCCCGTGATAATAACATCATTTGATATCTTTGAGTTTGTGAATCCCAATCTTATATAGTAGGCGATGTCTTAGTAAATAAATCTGTCAAATTCTCTACTGAACAAATTTGTTGAACACCATAAAATAGGTGTGTGTTGTGCAATTTCGCAATCAATTAAATCACACAAGTACGCAAGTGCACGTATCAACAAGTAATAAAGTGGATGTGTGAGTCCAGATATCGTTCCCACAGAGATTATATAATGCTATAGCTTTCGTGAAGCAATCAAGGTAACATAGATGATTTGTTGAGAAACTAATGACTAAATTAACACTTAAGACGTAAAATAAACTAAGACTAATGATTAACTAACAAGGATTCAGTAGCAAAAGAAGTGTTTCAAATGTATCAAGACAGATTGGGATCAATTTCCCCATTTTTGCAATTTCACCAGAATGCAGTAACCATGCTACATCAATTATCCAAACAGTAATCAGAACACCAATGCATGCAAGGGCTCTCACCAACAATACATGTATACTAAGTCCCACATCTCTATGGCCAACAAAGTTATAAATTTATTAAGTTCAAGTTCCATTTGATTTTGTAGTGCAAGTGATTTCTCTACCCACAATTAACTAATTTTACTTAGTTAAACCACAATGCTTAATAACATTCCGGAATTACCTATATCTCTATAGCATAAATCCTAATTACCTTGCAACCCTCTCTCGATGAATCAACAAGATTAAGAAAATATAACACTTTATTAAGCAACCGAAAGGAAAACCATGCAACAAAGTTTAGGCAATACTGTTTACATCACAATAAGGGTACTCTATTACCCAATCCTAACAAGTTATCCCATAATTGGGTGGACAGAAACAACAAGAAAGAATAAGACTCCATAAAACTAAAGTAAAGAAAACAGGGACGTTGCTGTAGCACTGCTCTCGCAGCAACCATTCGCTCCACCACCATCAACCTTTCCTCAGCCGCCAGAATAGTGCAGCAAGTTACTGGGTTCAATGATCTATCAATTGAACTTCAGCTCCCTCCTTTGATCCGCGAGATTTCTCCCAATGAACCCTCAAATTCCTCCCAAGTGTTTCCTTCACTTTCTCTCTCTAAAACTTCCTCCAATTGGGTGTCTCAAAACATATCAGCCTTGTTTTTCTTTGTGTAAGGTTCGTTCTTTTATAAGCTTTGATATTCTGGGCTTCAATCATCTCTTTCTGTCCATGCAAATCATCACTCAAATCTGTCTTGTGATCAATTGAAATTGCTACTCTATTTTGTTGTCATGCTGACAGAGTATGCTGTTGCATATCTTACAGGATTCTTTCCAGATTTACAATTCAGATTCGAATCCGATTTGTAATCGTTGATTTGATGAAGATTATCTTGTGATTTGTTGATGATTTTGAGCGTGTATCCAAATCAAATCTTTTCGTACACGTTCAGAAGCTTCTTCCATCGATGGCTTGGATCCATGGTTTATTGGTGCTGATGTCAACAATATGCACTGCTGACCTCATCTGCATTGCTACAGCACTGCTTCTCGATGCTACAACATTGACCTGCAGTAAAATAACAAGTGCATTTAAAGTTTTCCAAGTCCTCAATTTATGTCCAAATACTCATAATTAACATAATTCTCAATTAAATCATGAAATCATAGAATTCATGCATTAATCATATAAAATTAAGAGAATTATGTGTAATCATAACACCAAAACATCACAATTAAGCCCAAAATAACTCTCTTTTAGAGAGTTATCAGTGTGCTTCCACTTGGGAAAAAATCCTCTTTGGGAATTGGGATATGATCAGTATATATCCTGCATTATTCCAATATCTTCGTGTTGAAAAAGTGTTAGATCCTACTAATAGACTTATAGATAAGAAAGAAAAGATACGAGAATATAAAGTTGAACATCAATTTTATTAATAATTTCATAGCCCCGCTTGGATATATGTTCACCCTTTATTATACACTAAAAAGATTGCCTCAATAAAAACTTTTCCAAGAAAAACCTAGTAGGATAAAAACGTAGTGAAGGGAAAAAGAGTGTAATGTGTATGACTCTCCTTCTGAAAATTCATTCTAGTTATCATATTATAAAAATGCCTTATGAGTACATATCATCGTTAATAATATCTTCCTTTTAATTGAGCCATATAACAACTATTGAAACTAATTAATTTTTTCATTGCGCTATACATTACTGCCTTGATTGAACTGAGGTATAACACTTCAGGACCAAGATATTTTTCATTATTTTTTATTCCCAAAAACTCTTTTCAAAACATCATTGTCAAGATGAGCTTGATTGACATCGTTGCCTCAACTTGGAGGGGGAGTGTTGAAAATATTAGTGGAGATAAATTATAGGATCTGATTAATTGTAATCATGTGTCAAATATAGTCCATAAATAGGGCAACAAATCATTTGATTTTTTTTTATTATGGGCAAAATAATCTGACCCAATTATTGTATCACTTATTATTTATATTGAAAGGAACCCCCTCCTTGACCATCATTGAGAGGGGGAAAAATATTGGTGTGGACGTAGGCGTAATGGTTGAACCACGATAATTTACGTGTGCTTTTTTTTATTGTTTTAACATGGTATCTAGAGCTGGTTAAAATACTTGTTTGCTTTATCTATGTAAAATCTCTTTAAATTATTCTCTTTACAATTCAACTGATAGATAAATATTATATTAAGGCGATTATACACATACACATTTATTTCTTTATTCCATTTGAAACTTACAAATATCCTGGGAATTTTAATACGTCTCAAGCAATTTTAATTCTTCTAAGATTTTTGATACTCTCTGGCAAGTATACCGATCGCACAAGTAATATAGAAAGTAAGTAGAGTATCGTCTCCACATGGATTGTAAACCAAGTACTACAATAACCAGTCCCCTTAAGTTGGAAAACTCGGTTTGTTGTTTGGAAAAATTGCGAAATAATTTTTAGTAACAATAAGAAATAAATGTAAAGACTTGTTTTTGAATTTTTATTCAAGAGAAATAAAACAATAACAAAGAGAATTGATTTTAAAAATATGAGAAAAGCATTGTAGTTAGAGCGCACTCACCTTATGATCCCCATTTCTTACTTTGGATTGATTCACAATACTTATTCATATAATTACTCGGATAAATTATTATCTAAAAATATTTATTAGTTAACCCTCAATTCCTTGCAAGGTTAATCCTTTAATCCCCAATTGGAACCCCAATTCCTTGCAATGTTCCTCATGGTTTTAAGCAATAAATGCAATAATTTAAACATCCGCAATTAAATACACATCTATTCCTAGCATGCATACCAATTGTTATCCTACCCCCTTTCAAGATCAAGACTCCAATATTCCTATCTAGGGTTCTAACCCTCAAACTATTCTCAACTATCAGATTGATCAGTTTTAATAAAGAAAATAGAAAATACGCACAAGGAAGAGACAAAGATAATTATATAAATGAGTAAAACTAAATCAATCCATCGTAACAAGGGTTCACATAGGGCTCGTGACCCTAACTACAATAAAAGATAACTAGCCAAGCATAATCATGGCTAAAAATTCAATATTCGATAAAAGCATAAAATTACAGAGAAATAGATGAAGAAGAAAACTGTTGAAGAATCCTCCTGAGCTCTGCCGTCGGCTTCCTTCTGAATGGAATGAGATATCTCTAGGGTTCTGTCAAGAGGATATATTTATAAACCTCTTTTTCCTCTTCCAAAAATACCCTCGTAACAACACGGTACAATTTCCCGCAACTCGGCGCTAGTTGGCGCCGGTTTGGCGCATGTTTGCGCCACGCTTCTGTCCAATTCAGAAAAGTTGGAACCAAATTCACGTAAAGTGGCACTAGTTGGCGCCATCTTTGTTGCTTTTGGGCGCCACTTGGCGCCATTCTTCCTTGACTTTGGGCGCCTAGTGGCGCCATCCATTTGTGTTATTCTGGCGCTGGTTTGCTTCATGGCGCTAGTTTGCGCCATTTTGGGGCCAACTAGCGCCAATTCTCTGGACTTTGTACTATTCAACATTTCCAATCTGGCGCTGGTCTGTGTCAACAGGCGTTTATAATTTTCGCTTCTTTTCCCTGTAAAAACACAACCAATAGGTAAGAAATATAATTGAAAAGAAAGAATCAATATAATTAGCAAATATGTAATTAAGTTGCTCTTTTATGATTCAATTCTTATCAATTTTAACACAGAAAATCATACTTGCCAGAGGCACATCAATTTTCATATAAATTTCACTATCGGTGGGATAAGCCATATAAATAGCTTATAATAACATCCATTAGATGCATGTCGACTTTTTATGAACTGCCAGACTAATAAGATATCTGAAGGTGATTACATCAACCACGAGAGAATATATTTTCATATAATAAATGCTCAGCTTTTGCAAAATTAGACTCTTATGCATTATGTTATGGATTATTATGAATTGTTATTTCTCTCTATGGATTGTTATGAATTATTATGCTTTAATCTTTGATGTTCTCTATTTGGATTATTATGCTTGTTGAATGGATCTCTTTTTTGGCTGCATTTTTTGTTGAATGGTATCATGCTTTTTGATGTTGCCAAAGGGGGAGACAATGTCTAAATTGAGAAAACTGTCATTATATGAGGAAGGCACATATTAAGGTAAAGAGGGGAGAATGAACTTTAATGAACTTGAAAAATAAAAGTGAGTTATATGTTAGATCCTCACGTTTTATATAGATTAAGGGGATTTTCAATACTATCTTTGTCAAGATACATGCTATGCTAATCATTTTCTCAATTTGAGTTTGTCATCATCAAAAAGGGGGAGATTGTGGAATCAATGCACTATATGAAAAGAATATAAATGTTCAAGAATTTTGATGATAACTAACAAGTATGGAAAGAAAGCTTCAAAGTGAAATAATCAAAAAGAAGCTTAAAGAATCAACCAACATCTATCAAGTTCATCAAGTCAATGAACAAAAGATCAAGACTCAAGCTTCAAAAGAAGATTCTAAGTCTAAGCACCCTCAAAGTAATATATCTTAGGACTTAGAATTAATTGTAAGGGAAATTGATTTCTTGCATAAACAAAGCTCAAAGCATTTTTCAAACACATGCATTAAATCATCATTTACATTTAAATTCGTTCATAGCATGAAAATCTATTTTTTAAATATATATCAAATGATTAAAAGTAATTGAAACTGATTTAGAACATGAGAAAACCATTTTGGGATGAAATCAAACCTTTGGACAAGTTGGTAATTGATTACCTTAGCAATGATAATCGATTACACTTCATGGTAAACGATTATCCACTGTGCAGAAGACAAAAATAACGGCCATAAAACGGTTAGTTTGTGAAAATGGCTGTAAAATCACTCACGGAGGGTCTCTATAAATAGGAATCATTGTTCCATTGATTCGACAACACTTCTTGATCATTGGACAACACTTCTTGATCATTATTCTTCATTTAAATCATATTATTTGTTTATTCTCATTCATCTTGATCATAAACACTCTTTGAGCTTTATTCTTGTGAAAGTGTCAACACCCATAGTTCTTTAACTTGTATAATATGTACTTTGAGAGTACTTAGCCATTGTTAAACACCTCCATTTCATATCTTGAATAGTTAGGGGAGTGAACCCTTTATACTTAAGAGGTCACCAAATTCCTAAGAAAATTTGGAGTGAAAAATTGTAAGGCATCAAAAGTCCGAAGTCTTCAAAAGTTGTAGTGGTTTGTCAAGCATCCTCACAGTGGTGGTGACCGAATCAGAATATATCTAGTTTGCAATTTTTTAACCTTGAACCCCTTACTTTAGTCTTGAAATTGTATTTTTAGATTGTGTTTATTTATTCGCTTACTTAGAATCGGGAAACTTTAGCCAACATTTATGGTAATATTTTTTGGCCTACCAAACAACCTTTTGGTCACATTCCTGAGAATTTCAATTTCTTAGCATATTCTTGATAATCATGATTTCCAAATATAAAATAATTTATCCTCTACCAAACGCTCCCTTAGGGATTTTTTTACAACTTTTTTTGAAGTGTCAAAGACTTAATATAGGCCAACACAATAGAAGAAAAATGGTGTGGTCTGCCCAATATAGTTCAACCCAATGCAGGTTAGCGCCAAGTGGGCTGAACCAACCAGCAAGCCCAGAAATATAATTATTAAAGACAATAATTATTAAGAATTTTTTTTTCAGTTTACTTAAATGTTATTTTAAGTGATAGTAGATTTTAAAATTTTTAATGTAATTTAATTTAAATTTTTTTAATACAATTTAATTAAATAAATTATTTAAGATTAACATTTTGTGAAGCTCTCTTTATATAAATAAGTAAAAGAAATGTGAGATATTAGATCAGCCCAAATAGCTTACATAGGGTCAGGTGAGACTAACAATTTGTCGGCCCAAACTTTAAAATTGTCTAATACCGAGACATTTTGTACAACACTTGCCCTGTCCTCTAGATTATAGATCCCAAAACAAATTATTTGATATAGATTGTCCCACTACTAAAAAACTGGTATTAGGGATGGACAAATTTCTCCCCTAAAAGCTATAAATTCGTTCCTAAATTATTTAGGGACGAAATTTGAGACGGAACAATTTTCTTATACAATATCATGTCAAACGCTGGATATTATTAAAATTTAATCAGGTCTTATACAATCATGTCTTATACTATCAGGTCTTATTCTATACTATGTACCAAATATGCCCTTAATGTTAGAAAATTTGTTAAGTAGCACTGCTTTCCCTAGTCAAATAACTCAAATTTTTCAAGCAGTGGATCCTCTCATGTGGAGTTTTAACATGACCTGGTCATGTTAAACTATCACAGTCATTTATTTTTTTTAACAATAAATCTACGGTCATTATTTTTTTACCATTTCTCTCTCTCCTCAACCACTATCTTAATTTTCTCTCTCCCACTTTTGCTTTTTGGTACACAGCTAAGACACAATGACCTATTTCTCTGACTTCACCTAGACCCATTTCTCTTCGGCGACCATTTCTCTCCGGCGAAGTTGCATCTTGTTCGGTGGAAGTTTGAAGACCACCCCCCGTCTACATTTTCTCATCATTATTCCTTGAGAGCACCATCGTTGAAATAGCACAAGGTAAAAATGCCTTATCCTCTGTAGATCTCTAATCTTTGACCATGATTGTATCTCCTTGAAAAAATCATCTCGTGTTCTTTGGAAAAAACATTTCATTCTTGGATGAAAAATGTGTGCTTCTTCTGTTTTTTTTTCCAGAAATTTCCATTGAAGAAAAAAATGCATAACAAAATTTTTTTGGCACTTGAATGAATCTCATAATGAATTATATGTAAAAGTAGGACTGCTGCACACATACTTCTTGATTATTAGTATTTTGCTTTTTTGGTAAACGATTATTAGTCTTTACTTAGTAATTTTTCTCTTTATTACTAAGTAATACCAAGTCTATTTCAACAAAATTGCTAATAGAAATTACAAATGAAACTAACATAAGGCACCATCGTAATGTTAAAGGAAAATGAAATAAGAGAAATATTAGAACACTATACGATTTGGGACTTATGTTATGCCTGGTTATTTAGGCTAAGTGATTGCTACAATTCCACAAAAACACAAACACAACTCCTATGTTATGTCTTTCTCTTCAGTTATTTGGTTTGGGTATAAGGCTGTATGCTATTGAATAAGAGACCACATTTCCTCTACTGTCTAATCCAAATCACGACATAATTTCTGATATTTTATAGTCATTGCTTAAGAAGTTTAGTATTCTAATATTTCTTTACGTAGTTTTATTTGCCTTTGATGTGGTATTCTTTTTGTTATTTATCATCTGGGTTTTTGATTTTTTAATTTCATCATATGTCCATACAAATTATGTTGTTACTTCGGCTTGTTCCCACTACATGCTGGCTTCCTGCAATTACAGCCGTGAATTCTAAGAAGAATCCCTAGAAAAAAATGTGAACCTGCAATGCATGGTGGTTTGCTTGCATCTCTTCCCTAACTATTTGTCAAGAATATTCAAGTGAGATTCCAGAGGTGCCGGAAGGTTGACGGATTGCACAGCTCCTATTTTTAGGCCATTTAGTGTTGCTTCTTTCCTGAGTTGACTGCAAATGACTGTGTGATATAAAATATAGGCTCCTCTATTGTACATAAATGTTAAATGTGGCAATGACAATCTTGTGTATTCATGTTTTCATATAACATTAATGTGTGAAGTAGTCCAGTTTCCCTACTATGTTACTTGATGAGAATTATCATTGTACACACCGTTTGGTTTAAAAATTTTGATTGACAATATTATGAGTTGCAATGGTTTAAAATTTTTGATTGACAATATTATGAGTTGCAAATGTATTTTTATTCCCGTTTGTTTCTCAATTATTTTTACCTGGTTCCAATTGCTGTCTAAATTTGAAACAGTACACTTACACTTTTATTGCCTGTGTATCATGTTATCAAGCATATATAAATGAAATCTATTGACTAGCATGTGAAAAGTAAAAATTACATATCTCGCTTTTAGATTTCCCAGGACAATACAAATTTAGAAATAATTCCAAAACTAATTGCATGATAGGACAACTTTCATGCAGTACAATATTAATTCCATATGTACAACACAACAAATCTCAAATAAGTGTGTTAAAACTGTCTGCATCACATAGCATGATGGCAGAACTTTCATGCAGTACAATATTAATTCCATACAACACAACAAATCTCAAATAAGTGTGTTGAAACTGTCTGCATAATATTGCATGATAGCATAACTTTCATGTAGTACAATATTAATTCCATACAACACAACAAATCTCAAATAAGTGTGTTGAAACTGTCTGCATCACTTGACATGCAAAAAACAACAAAACCAACACTTTGTGTTGAAACTGTCTGCATCACTTCACATGCAAAAAATTCTGGTTGCTCATTAAGCTTGATACATCACTCAAAGAAACTGATACATGGTTGAACTTGGTGTTTGATGATTGTAATCATGATGTGGCTCCTGCTAAATAACACAATGCAAATTTATTATAAAGACAATATAGAGATTATTTAAATAAATTAAAAAAATTGATTTTGCTTCAAAAAATATATTTAAAGGTGTCAAAGCTCTTACCATTAAAAGTCTATTAAAACCATGGTCATTTTCATGAGAACTTGTAATGTCAGGTATGCCACAAAAAATAGTGTTTTCCTATGCAAAAGCAACAAAGCAAAGAATATGGAAGATGATATCAAATTTGGCAAAGCTAAAACGTTAAATAAAGCAATACTAAATAAAGTACTGAATCAAATAGAAATACCTTCAATTGTTTATTTTGTGAAGCATTGATTCTTTGAACCTTTTTTGTCTTTTTGGGTTGGTTCTCAACCCAACTCTTTGGACGCTTTCTACAATTTTTTATACCATCTTTCTTTTTCAGACCTTTGACTTGAAGGGAATGAGGGTTTTCATTTGGGAAAGAGATGAAAGAATTGACATCATTATTTTCTAGTCCCAAATTTTTATTGCAAATATCATCAACTTGCTTTCTTAATTCTTCTATAGCCTTTTCCATAAAGATGTATGCTTCCTTATAATCAGATGCTTGTGTGGCTATTCTCACAAATTTAGGACAAATTTAGGACAAATTTGCCTATATTGTTGTGTGCTATCTAGATTAACATCTTCTTGAACATTTCTGCCATGTGTATCATTCACAAGTCCATTCTTTGCTTCCCTTGTCCACCTTTTCAAAATATACTGAATGGAATGTGATTTAATATCTTTGACATCAAGAACCTTAATTGCATGACAACACAAAATGCCAAAAGTTTTAAATTTTTAATTTTTACAACTACATGCAAGTGTGTTAATGGAAGGGCAAAATGAAACTTTAAATTCTCCTTCCTCATGCACAACCCAACTAAATATTTATGGCTTAATTCACTCTCATCTTCTTCTTTAATATAACATGCAGAGTATTTGTCATACTCTTTTTGAAAAAGATCAAACAACGGTAAAGTATATAATTGTGCAACTTGTTGCAATAAAGGTGAATTTTCCATCTTCAATCTTGGTTCTTTTTGCCTAGATTCAAATTCACACTGCAACTCGTTATATCTCTTGTCACTGACCACTACGGATACGCATGGAGCGGTTGGGTTTGATTTTTTTTTCAAAAATCAAACCGAACCGATTTTAAATGATTTGGTTTTCAAACCGAACCGATTTTATATTTTAAAAACCGGTTTTAATTTTTCCAAACCGATTTGAAACCGGTTCCAAAACCAGTTTATGGATTATAACCGGTTTTGAACCGATTTTAATTCAAAACCGGTTTTGAATCAAAAATCGGTTATCAAATTAAAACCGATTTTATAATAAATTTAAAACTGATTTTTTATGAGTTGCATTTTTTTAAATAAAATAAAATAATTAATAAAATAAAACATCGAATATTATATCTAAACATCGTTTCATACTTAATAGTAAGTGTCTCTTCCATATTTGAAATGATTTCCATATCAATCATAGACACACTATATTTGATACTACTAGGGTAAAAAAATATATTATTGCATATTCCGATAAAACATTTCTCGACGCAATAGAAAAATGCTTTATGATACGTTTATTTATATAAAAAAGTATTAATTTCCATTTTTTTTGGTAAACATTAATTTCCATTTATTTATTTAAAAGTCTTTTTGTCGTTGCATAAAGCTAAAACAAATATGTCATATATAGTAAGATATAATTCCCCATTAAATGTAAAGGCTAATTATGTTAAATTATAAATAAGTATATTAATCTCTGAAAATCGCTCATAGTAATATATTTTTTTCACGGTCTTTGTTAATTTTGAATAAATTTTTATAGTAATAGTAATACATATCATATTTTCTTTTTTTCACGTTAAAAAAAAAGTAATAAAAAAGTAGAGAGAGAATACGACCCAGTGTCACACAGAGAGGACTCTCCGAACAACGAGGGAAGTGTGAATCACAGCCGCACGTAAACGACACGTGAAAATGTCAAACTCAGCGGATTCAATTGCAACGGTGCAAGACCGTGAGCATGAGCAGAACAAGCAATCACAAGAATGGGAAACCAGGGCTAGAGCATGGCTGTGCTCGTTCCCAGAGGCCAATCATAGATCCGGGTCGAAGTGTTGAAGAGGTGAGATTTGGAAATTTGAGAGCTAGGGTTAGAAATCAGAATATTGAATAGGGTTAAAACATAAAATGATTAAAAAAATGAAATGGATATGATTTGGTTATCCAATATATCCAAACCATTTGATAAATGGATAACCAAACCATATTTAAAATTAAAAAGTGGATATATTTTTTAACCGGTTTTAAAAAAAAATTGGTTTTTTAATTTGGTTTGATTTGGTTTTTGGTTTGGTTTGGATCAATTGGACATTTTGCACATCGCTACTGACCACCCTTTCAAAGTGTTTGAAAAACTGTATTATATTCAAGTCTGGTTTCATGCAAGTTTTCAAATCTGCATTCAAGCTCTCACTAAGCTGTGTACTTTGCATGCCAATAGTGAAAACATTTTTCATGTAACATTTTGCCCATTTCTCCTTTAGTTTGTACACACCTATTAACCATCTATTATCTTGAAGATTATAATCACACAACAATTTATCCCAAGCTGTTTGAAAATCAACTTCCTCTAAGCATTGGTACATGCAAAATTTAAAATCTTTCAAAAAATGAGACCCATTCTTCATCAAATTACCAAGGTGTTTTATGCCATTTTGCATCAAATGCCAAGAACATAGACCATGATATGTTTCAGGCATTACCTCAAGTAAAGCTTTAGCCATTGCATGGTCTTGATAAGTGAAAAGAGTTTGAGGCTTCTTGCTTTTGTGCGCCTTTAAGAATTCTCTAAAAAGCCACTCAAATGATTCTGTAGTTTCATCATAAAGAAGTGCAGCTCCAAAAACTACCACCCCTTTAAAGTGGTTAAATCTTGCAAACACAGCTAGAGGTCTATATACATTATTGGAATTATGTAGTGTCAAGAGTGACCACATCACCAAAAAATTCATAATCCATTAACATTCTTGCATCAGCCCAAAAAAATATTTGTGATTGTTCTTCAACATTTAATTAGACTGAATGATAGAATGATGGGTTTTCAATCGATTCTTGCTGAAAATATCGTAATAAGCTGCCTGCCTCTCCATAAGCCATATTTCTCAATCTTTTACTACGAATATTTTTTTTTTGATCCAAACGTGTGTAACCAAGGTTCTCTCTTCCACCAACTTGCCTGCTCATTAATTCAAATGAAGTTCTTGGCTTAATTCCTGAATCATTAGCTAAATCAATCTTATGAGCTTGAACTTGAGACAATTTCCGCTGACATATTAGCATGTGAATTGTCTCTGGAAGATGCAAAGGATGGTTGTGCTCATCAATAAAATCATAAATTTTATACTTCTCAATTTCATGCATGTACTTCAATCCTAATCTTACAGGACAATTAGTTCTTGTTTCCAGTCGAGGATTAACAGTTAAATAATCTCTTTTGTCTGCTTTACGAACACCTTCTTTGCTACATACATATCAAATATTTAAAATCTTTCCATCTTTGTTTTTATTAAAATACTGCTTTCGGACATTAAATCCAATCTTCCCACCGTAGTCAATCCAAAATTTCCATGCCTCTTCTAAAGTATTGAATGTCTTGTCTATTCTCGGTATCCAATCTAGTTTTGTATCTATACATGGTACATTTGGTGGAAGAATTGAATCATTTCACATCCTAAAATAGGAAAATAATAATTAAAAAATATTAAAAATCTAATTAAAAAAATCAACTTCATCATCAATTAACTTCCAAAATACCTACGATATAAGAAATGTACTTAAATTTACCTAATAGCATTTGATTCCTGTTTCAACCATGGACGCTGAACAAAGTATGTCATTCTATGCAACCTGCATTTTAATTATATATCAATATATAATATTTCAATTTCCAGATTGAATAAAGAAAAATAATCAAATAAGAAAAATGTGAAACATTAAAAAAAAAAAAAAATGCATTCACAGGAAATAAATACAAAATATTTTGTGCAAGTTACAAAAGGAAACTTGTAGATAAATATTTTTGTCAAATGTCATTTCGTGCGCCGATGAGACTCAACATACAGTCATGCATCTATATTGAATCAACAATGTCATTCCCTTAACAACAATGAGACTCAACATGCAGTCATGCAAGTTAGTCTTCCAAAAAAAATAAAACAGAGCAGTGTTTGATGTTACTTTTCTTCACAAGAGGATAAGTCATTTTTACCTTGTGTTATTTCAACGATGGTGCTCTCAAGGAATAGTGATGAGAAAATGTAGAAGGGTGGTTGTCTTCAAACCTCCACCGAACAAGATGCAACTTCGCCAGAGAGAAATGGTCGCCGGAGAGAAATGGGTCTAGGTGAAGTCAGAGAAATAGGTCATGTCTTAGCTGTGTACCAAAAAGAAAAGTGGGAGAGAGAAAATTAAGATAGTGGTTGAGGAGAGAGAGAAGTGGTAAAAAAATAATGACCGTAGATTTATTGTTAAAAAAAATAAATGACTGTGATAGTTTAACATGACCAGTCATGTGAAAACTCCACATGAGAGGATTCACTCCCAATTTTTCATGCTCTAGACTTGATTTGAGAGTCAATTATTGTGATATTAGTATTATAAATCACGTATTATTGCTTTTTTTAATAGATATATCCAATGTACGTATATAATGTAGCAATAACACATAAATACAATCTTAGTCCCTAAATTTTTCCTAATTTGGTGTTGGGAAATCGATTCCCTCAAGCTCAACTCAGAAGCCTTTCGCGGAAGTCAGTCAACAACATCCTGGATCTCGAATCTCGGCAATATTACCTCGGCCTGAACTTCACCAAGTCGGGCAGCGCAGCGGAAAAACGAAAAACACAAAAGTGAAGAAGGAGAACACAAGCAGTTTTAACGTGGGAAAACTTTCTTCAATGAAGAAGTAAAAACCCACGCGACCTAGTCCAGATCAAACGTCCACTATGAAAATAATGGATACAAAGAATCAAAATACACCAATGTGGTGGTTAACACAATCTCTCCAACAATGGTGATAATCAAACTACCCTAGAGATATTTCACTCAAACTCTCTCCAGAGATCTCTCAAATACCAAGCTCAAAGCTTTGCTCACAAATCCCTCAAATAAAATTCTCTCATTCTAACCTAGCATCCACCCACAACTAATGAATATATAGAGGAGGTGAGATCTAGGGTTTAGGGTTTAGAGTTTTTAAGAAATCCCTCAATGGGCTTGGGCTTAGCATTGAAGGAGGAAGCCCAACATGTCAAATTATTTTTTATTTTTCATTCCTATTATTAGGGACGTAATTTGTTCAGTTTTCCATCCCTATTAGGGACAGAACGTTTTTCGTTCCTATTAGAGACGAATTTAGGGACTCCCTATTAGGGACAAATTTAGGAACGAATTTTAGAAACAACATCCTAATTCTATCCCGAGTTGAGACGGAATATTGTCTGTCCCTATTAGGGACGGAATCAGAGACAAATTACAAAAATTAAAAATTTTCCGTCCCTAATAAGGACAGAATATTTTTTCATATCAAAATCTATCCCTATTAGAGACATAATTTATTTCATCACTAGTTCCGTCCCAAATAGGAACAAATTTTTTTTCCGTCCCTAAATTCGTCTCAATTAGAGACGGAATATTTTCCATCTCTAAAATCCGTACCTAATTAATACTTTTTTAGTAGTGTCTTATAAGGTTTTATCAATCGATTTCTAGAATATATTCTCTATGGCATCGTTGAAACCCTGCAAAACTGTCAACACTTGGCCCCCCACCAAGCCAAAACATTGCTCCTTCTTGGGAAATTGGATCACTTTTGTCTAGCAAAAAAAAAAAAAAGAGATCACTTTTCACTTTTTTTTAATCGGCATTGAGCTACCTGGAAGCTGTCCTACAGACTAACTCGTCAAGCACCTTGTCAATAGTCAAAAAGGGTGTCTTGTGTCTTAATTACAAGGTCCAAGCTCCTCGGTGATAGTTTTAGCTTAAACTATAGAAATCAGAATAAGAAAACATGATGAAAGTTACATAATTATTATATTTATAAGTGTGCATGTTGACAAGTTACAAGTACGTCTACTATGTAGTTTTGGATATCATGGTGCTACTTGTAGTTTTAATTTTATCACTTGTTTCGTTATGGTTAGTTTCGTTAGAACAAAGTGCTTAAAAAATATCAAATATAAAAAATAATTATTTTTGAGATAATTATCTTCTATTAAAATATTTAAATACTTTATTAAAAAGTTAATAAATTATCACTACGCTCTATCATGTTATGAGTTTGTTAAAATCTGATTTTTTTTTTTATTTAACAATGATTAAGTCTTTTATTTTTCCCTCTAAAAGAAACTTCTTACTTTAGAGAATTCAAATCTACAATTTCAATATTAGTAAACACGAAAAATATTTATACTTAAATGAACCATACTTTAATATAGAAAAAATAAAAATCTTCACAATCATGCTGCAAATAAATTGTGGTCATTCCAAAAGAAAGAAACATTCTAATTTTATATCGTGACACACTGTAATTAGAGGTTCTAGTTAAATTGGATAAAATATCGGCAACCTTATTATTATGCAATGTTTAATTCTTATTTTATTCATTTTATTAATAATAATTTTTATTTTGACTTCATTTTAAACAATGTATTTTTTTAATTATGATAATTTTCTTACATTTGAAGGTATTTTATATTATTTTATAAAATTCGGTCTAACTTATCTTTTAGAATTTTACCGTGCTTAAACAAATGACACATACCAGTTTTCACCATTTCATAAACAAAGTTCTTTGTTTGAATCTTGGGCCCATCTTCTAACCCGAAATATTGGATGAATGTGGGCTTGGGCTTGGGCTTAGATAATTTGGAAGATGATGTCCAGTGCCCACCATTTCATCATAAACATTACCTAACCCAAAACAAAAAGGCCCAATAAAAGGAGGAACTCTCTTGACAGTGTCTCGCTACTCGCTTTTATGGAGTATATCTTCACTCTCACTCAGGATGCTGCTCAAGGTGTGTGCATGCACTTTATGAAAGATAATATTGTCTTTCATTTAATTTAAATTATTATATTTTAATTTATTAAAATTTACAAATAAATTTTACTTATTTACTTTGAAAATAATTTTGTATTAAAGGAGCTTTTTTCAGGTATCGGTCGTTTAATAATTTGATATATATTTGTATTTTTTTTGTTTTCTCCTTTTGTTGAATTAAATAATGACGTAAGAGAACTGTATATCATGATTCATGGGGAAATAGCGAGGAAATAATTAATAAATGAAAAGTAAATATGATTTTGGATCTGAATGGAAAATACGGAATCTATTTTAATTTCTTAGGAAAAAAAATTAATTTATGATCTCTCTAAAATTTCAATTTTTTAAAATTGTGGTTCCTTAAAAATTTAAATAAAATTTATATTAATCTCTCAAAAAAGATTAATATAAATATTTTTTTCTTCTAAAGAATTAAAATGAATTCCATGTTATTTGTTGAGGATAAAAAAAATATTCATTTATAAATGAAAAAGGTATGAGGCATCGGGTCAAATAAATTAATGCACTGACTAATTAGCCAGTCCACGCATTTAAGAGAAACTTTATCATAATTATGTCCAGGAAGTAATGATGAGAGCTTGCATAATAAATTGAATGTGAAATCCAGAATTGAATGTGGTGAGAAGAAATAGAGGGCTATAGTCATAGTCTCATAGATCAAATGCTTCAATAAAGATTCTAGGAAATTTAGGTGTGACTTGGAGATTCAAATTGAGTTGGAGAAACGTTATAGCTTGCAGCCTGATATTTTATTGAAGGTGTAAAGCATCAATTTGTATCCTGAGTCAATAGTAGATTAACCATTCCTGTTCTTTTTCCAAAGGTTTCCCATCCATCCATGCGCATCTACTATTGTTTTATGAATAATAGGTTCCGTTGTTTTATGTGAAAACCTCAATGTATCAAACTTGCTTCCCAAGTATATATTTGTGACTTATTTTAGGAGTTAAGAAGCATGCCATTCACTTACTGTTCTTTTAGAAAATGTTACATTTGGTAATCTATTAGTTAGCATTCCTTAAACTGTTTTTGGTTTTAACATGAAAAAACCAATTAGTTAGCATTTCTTAAAATATTATTACTCCATTAATATATATATTTTTTATTTCTCAACTGATTGATCAATTGAATCAACTAGTTTAATTCTGATGCTGTTGAACTTATATCGGAAACGACTCTCCAAGATTTTTTTTTTTTTTTTTTTTAATTTTCAAGATTCGAACTTTTTTAATATTCCTTTTCAAATAGAAGAAGACACTTTTTCAAGACTCCCCAAGAAGACACTTTTTTAATATTCCTTTCCAAAATGATTGAAAACATATTTATCAATTTTTTAAAATAGAATTTACAAAAAAAAATTATTGTGTACAAATAAACAAATCACATGTATAAAATGTAATTGAGAATAAAGTTTTCTATACTCAACTAAACTAATTTTAAAAAGTGATTTGATTCTTGAACCGATTTGGAGAAAATAATTTAGTTCTTAAATTTTTTTGGAAAGATGTGATGTTGATTGGTTTCGTTAACAGTTCATTTAATTTTTTTATATTCTTAAAATAGGTATGGTTCAATTTAATTCGAAACGAACCAAATTGGTAAAGTAATTCTGAACCAAACGAATTTTAACAAAAGAATCAGTTCTTGAATCAATTTAATTAAAATAGTTCAGTTATTCAACTAGTTTAAAAATACAATTCTTTTAATTCAGCTTGGATCAATTCACAATTCTATTGATTTTGTTGTTTTTCTAATTGGGCGCATTTAATGTATTACATGATGGTGTGTGAAAAGAAGACACATGTTTGAACTGAGTAATGTTCTCAATAGCTTTTATGAATTAATACTACAAAAGTATGATTAATTTCATCTAAGCCCTCACTGCCATTTAAGAAATTCAGCAATCTCATTTGTAATAACTATTAGATTTATACGGAAACGATTTAAGACTTAGTACATTGGATGTTTATCGAATTATCATCATTTCATGAACACACAAAACATATCTCTTGAATTGCATATCTATGAGCAATCTCTTTGTATGTAACTCTTTTTTACGAACTGATCTCCTCTGTATTGCAGCACGGACGATCTTCTTATAGATGTTTGCTTATGGTAAACCTTCCAGACTATGTTTCAAGGGGGAATAAGTGGCGAGTGAACACTCTCTCATTTTCAGAAAGATAACTTTAACTTAACCTGTACAATCGTCAAGTGAAATCCTACGAGACTAATGATTATAAGTATATAATATATACGAGTTTCAAAAAACTCTAGCCCAAAGTTGAATGTGTTATAGGTTTTTTGGACTCTTTTTACACATTAAATCCTATATATTGAGCTTTAAAAAAGAGAACAATCCAACACATTTGATATTCTAACCATCGTATCTCTATTTTTGAAAAAAATAAAACAGGCGTGCCATCCACTCCTCATCCTAAACTTTATTTACTTTCTAAAAACAATAATAATTAGAGATAGACGCTAGTTCGTTGGCCTAACATTTAGAATTCCTAACGCCAAAGACAGAAAATAATAAAAAATAATTAAAGCACTTTGCATCACTTATTATTTTCTTGTTATTGGTATACAACTACACACCCGTTTTGTCTTATTGGTTGGAATTCATGATAGAGATGGAGATTTCTTTCTTGTATTTTCTTTTGTGGGGACCCATTCTCAATGATTTCTCACATTCTTAGTTGCTATCGTCAATGAAATTGAAGACCTTTTCATATATGATATATCCCACGATCGTTTTCCCGTACATTCTTAGTTACTGTCCATAAAGTTTGTGCTATTACGTTGTTGTTAATTGTTATTATGGTTTGGGTCCCTATCATCTTTGTTAATCACCACATGTATTGCCATTGCTGTGTCACCATTCATAGCTGTAGCTTTTGATTATACATATATCAAATTGACTCTGATTCCCACATATTGCAAAGTACAATATATAATATATGGTTATCGTACCGTCTTCTTCAAAACTTGTAGATTTCAATCATCCAAAGATATGACAATATCAGACAAATATTTTCATCTTATTTATATTTTCTCATAAAATATTTAAGTAAAAAAATTTGATTTTTAGTCTAAACTTTTATTTTATATATATATTACCTGATCAAAGGTAAATGTCAAATCATCTTACAGTGAAAAATATGAGTCGTCCATTATTTAGTAAATAATAGTTACCAAACAATATTAATGAACTAACTATAAACGTAATCTTAAAATTTTATCGAGGTTAACAGTTTTTGAAATTAAAATTTAAACCTAATTATTCAATATTGCGGGAAGATATCTAACATGACATTAAAAAACAGTATTTTATCTTTTATTTAGAAGTAGACAAGTTAGAGATAGTTTAATAGTGATGTAGATTTATTTATTTAGTGTACGTTACTTTATCTATGTATATGTTATCCATTACACATCTAATTATGACAAATTGCGTTTTCTGAGAATTCAGATAAATTTTATTAACCTTTATTTCATTTTCAAAATTATATTATTTTTCCTTTTTATATATTTTTCTTATGTGGGCATTCGATGGAACGATGTGTAAGACTCTGAAGATATGAAAAAAAATTAAAAATACAGATGTGTTTTTGGCTATGTAAACGTGAGAGAATAATATAAATCAGAAAAAAAAATTCTCATCCAACGCTTTAAGATTTTAAGTTGGATTAGTTCTTTACATGATATCAGAGTTTCAGTGACCAGAAGATCATGAGTTCGATTCTTGTTACCCTCACTTGTGGAATTAAATAAGTATAAGGTAAAAAAAAATAAGTCTATGCAATATCCATGTTTCAAACCCAAAGATTTCTTAGGTAAGAGTGTATGTTAGAGAATTCATGTAAAGAACTACTTTAACTCAAAACTTTAAGGTGTTGGGTGAGGATCATTTTAAGTAAATTTTTTTGTTATTTCGAAACTAAAAAATTGATTGTAAATTTTAATAAATTTTAAATTAAAGCGTGATTTAACCTACATTTAATTAGAAGTTGGGCGATTAGAATTGACAATTTCTAACTATACGGGGTATTAATATGTTGTTGTTCATCCAAGGTAACTTCGTAAATTTAACTAGCAAGTAAAAAATCAGTTGCAGTCACCAAAACATGCACAAATTAGGTATTAATAAATTACTGTTCGTTCCTTTTGACGAATAGGACAGTCAAACGAACCTGCTTGAATTCAATGTTGATAATTGATTTGGCGCACCACCTACTTGACTAGACTACTTCAATGTCGGTTTAAAATCAATGAAATATTCTTCTTCCTAATATGTCTCTCTCCTCAATTTTTCTTATTCTAATCTTTTGTAGAAAATAGTATATATGCTTATGGAGTAAGAACAGCATTAATTTGTATCCACAATTAGTCAATTTGTAGGCATCAAATCAACTCAAAAAGCTTATGAGACAGTGAGATGAGCATTTCTGGATCCTTTTGGTTTGCTTAATTCTGCATTCACTAGCACCACAACCGCATCGTCATATCATTTTCAAATCCAGTATAAAAATAGAAATTTTATTTTTGAATATAAGTGAAAATAACATAAAAAAAACAGTGTAAATATATTACTTTTGTCATATTTGATAAATGATGCATTCAATGTTTGGTACTTCTCTAATACTGTAAATATTTGAGAACATTTTCAATGCCACAGCAATACCTACTCCCTTAACTAAAACAGAAAAAAATTAAATATTAGTGAAAACAATAAAAAAGAATGGGAGTGTAAACATATTATTTTTTGCCACATAGCCAAAAATAATGGCTTTAATATTTCTACGTAGATAAGTTATCTATATTCGCTCCCAAAATGACATTATTTTAGATTGAAAAATTAAAAAATTATAAATTATAATAAAAAACTATTATAACCTTAAAATAAATTACAATTACAAAAATACCTTGATTTCCATCTTAAAACTATCGTTATTTTAGGCTTAATATAGATATATTATCTTCATTGACAGTAGACAAAGAGAACCCATAAGTAATTGTATATAACTAGATAAATCTATTAGAAGGTTGGTTATATACATTATTCATGACATTTTATTCAATAACTCAAATTAATTTTTTTGTCGTTTTAATTTTCAGTATAATAAATTAGTTTGTAACCAGTGAAGAAGCCACTTAGGGGTAGGATGGAGCCTTGACCCGGATTAAAATTCAAAAATTAATCACCTTTTTATCGTGATCAGCTAATCGTGACTAAATTTCTGAATAAAATTTGTATTGATCCTAACTCAATAAATTAACTGGCTCCGCCACTATTTGTGAACAATGCATCAATTATAAATTTCATTGTTGTTACTCTTGCTTCTTAAAGATTAAACTATATATTAGAATAAGATATATAAAGGGACACTATTAAAACAGAAATATTTTCGAAAATGGTTTTATCCGACAGCTAAAATCATTATTTTTGTTGATTTATTTCATAAAAAAATATTAACATTTTCATCATTGTTAAAATACATGCACGGATAATGTCAAAATATTTTGGTATCCTCATATTTAATTAAATACATGGATAAATAAAAAAATATTAACACTTCCATAATTAATTTAATTTATTTATTTTTAAAATCATATAACTTAATTAGTTATAAATAATGTCAAAAAAATTTATTTATTTTTTTAAATTTTAAACTAGCCTGACTTCGATTTAATCATTAATCAGAAGATGAACAAACTAAAACTTATCTAAAAGATTGATGTAATTAAAATATTATATCAACATCACCAAGTTAAACGTGGCCCACTCACTCAATCATGAGTAGTCCTGGTATTAAACATCAAAATTATATATTCGGCTTGAGGTTCACTTACCTCAACTTAACCCAAATTACCCTGAACATAGGTGTGAGTGTGACAGTGACACATTGCACCATCTTTGTCAGGAATTATATATATATATATATATATATATATATATATATATATATATATATATATATATATATATATATATGATGTAGGATCTTTTGACACTAGTGTCAAATTGAAGTTTGACACCTCACCTGAGAGCCGTTAGATAAAAAGAGATCAATGGTGTCACATGCTTACAAATCAGAGTCGTCGATCTTTTTTTATCTAACGGCTCTCAGGTGAGGTGTCAAACTTCAAATTTGACACTGGTGTCAAACGATCTTACCTATATATATATATATATATATATATATATATATATATATATATATATATATGGATTTTATAAGAGTTATGTTGTAGGAAAATTGATTGTGTAATGTTATAGAGATTCGTTTTGCGTCCCTTAGTTTTTTTTTGTTGCTTTAAAAAGTGCGGGCTCCACAAAATGTTGTATGTGTAGGAAATTTTTTCTTATCATGTTAAAGGACAAACTAAAACCTCTATATATATGGTAAAATCATTTCTGCAGCCGCTTTACGTACAGCAACGACATGTGTATGATTATGATTCCCCACATTTAATGCTTTCATCCTTTGTATGGTTATGATTCTCCGCATTTAATGCTTTCGAGTATATATATGACAAGTATTTGATTGTTGCACGCAGAGGGGGACGTAAGGCAAAGAGAAAGGGGGCACGTGCCCACCCTTAAATTTTGATGAGAAAATACCACAATACCCTTCAATTAAAATTCAAATTTCCTCTTATTTTATTTTTCGCTTTTTCTCCTCCACGGCTCCACCCATGACCAGCGATTTGACCACCTCCATTAGACTAAATCCAAACCTAACTACCAAACAACAGAAGCAGTCATCGGAGACGGAGACCCAGACCCAGGTTTATTTATTTTTTCTCTTTATCTCTTGCCTTGCGTCTGCCTCTGTGAGGGTGGCATTGATTATTAATGATCTATAAAAAATATGTGGTGCCTCATAAATAGTAAAGTTTTAATTTTTTTAATAAAAACAGAATTTTCGTTTGTTGGCATATAACTTATCCTGGTAGTGAATGTTTTTGTGATGATTCATGGTAGAAACTCAAGGTTATGAGATTTTGGTTTTCATCTGAAGTTAGAAAGGCTACGATATGTGTCAGTGTGTTTGTGTGTGTTAATTTGAGGGGAAAAAAGTGTTAAATTGTTTTATGTATATGAAAATATCTCATGTAATTCTTTCTTTTTCTCTTGATTCAACGCGGAATACAATATCTCCCATGTGTATCATGCAATTCCTATATGTTTTTGAGTTCTTGTCTGTTTGCTTTTAGCTTGTTTAATAATTGTTAATTGTTAATTGTTTGCTTTTAGCTTGTTTAATAAGTCGTTGATTGCAGAGGCGGACGCAAGGCAAAGAGAAGGGGGGCACGTGCCCACCCTTAAATTTTGATGTGAAAATACCAAAATACCCTTCAATTAAAATTCAAATTTCCTCTTATTTTATTTTTCTCTTTTTCTCCTCCACAGCTCCACCCATGATCAGTGACCTGACCACCTCTGTTAGACTAAATCCAAACCTAACTACCAAACAGCAGAAGCAGTCATCGGAGATGGAGACCCAGCCCCAAGTTTATTTATTTTTTCTCTTTATCTCTTGCCTTGCGTCTGCCTCTGTGAGGGTGGCATTGATTATTAATGATCTATAAAAAATATGTGGTTCCTCATAAATAATAAAGTTTTAATTTTTTTTAATAAAAACATAATTTTTCGTTTGTTGGCATATAACTTATCCTGGTAGTGAATGTTTTGGTGATGATTCATGGTAGAAACTTAGGGTTATGAGATTTTGGTTTTCATCTGAAGTTAGAAAGGCTACGATATGTGTCAGTGTGTTTGTGTGTGTTAATTTGAGGGGGGGAAAAGTGTTAAATTATTTTATGTATAATAATACTTTGCACATCAACTTCAGTTAGCTTGTGCTAAAAAGGTTTACGCTTTGACTGACTTCTTTAATTTCATACTGTTGTTGTGTAATGCAGTTGGTGCTTCTTGCAAAAGAGCATATATTTTGAGAGAAAAGCAATTTGATGAGATAGTCAAAAGTATTGCAAGCGATGATGTTCAATCAGGGAGAGGCTTGAATCAAGAAATGAGTTTGTCACCACCAGGGGACACACGTTGGAGCTCACATTACCGATCATTGGTAAGTCTGTGTACATTGTTTGATCCTGTGCTTGATGTGCTAGAAATTATAAAAGACGATACAACCCTTATGCATGCAAAAAGGTCTGAAGCCTCTGGCCTTATGATGCGTATGCAAACTTTTGAATTTGTATTACTTTTGTACCTGATGATCAAGGTCTTGGCAATAACTAATGAGTTGTCACAATCACTTCAAAGAAAAGATCAAGATATTGTAAATGCTATGACTCTTGTAAAAGTTTCAAAGGTGTTATCACAGAAGATGAGGGATAATAGATGAGATAATCTATTTCAGAAGACTTCTGAATTTTGTATAAAACATGATATAGATATCCCTAATATGGAAAGTGTACTTACATGACCAATTACTCATCTGCATCACTTTAAGGTTGACATATTTTATGCAGTGACAGATACTCAACTTCAAGAGTTGAATGATCGTTTTAGTGAAGTTAGTTTGAATTTGCCGGAATGCATGGCATGTTTAAATCTGTGCAACTCTTTCTCGGCATTTGACAAGAATAAGTTGTGTGAATTTGCTGGCTTTTATCCTTTGGATTTTGATTTGAATGATTTTGTCATGCTTGAATATCAGCTCGACACGTATTTTTTTGATATGCAAAGTGATCTTGATTTTTTGAATTTGCAAGGAATAACTGATCTTGCCAAGAGGATGGTTGAAAAGAAAAAACATATTGTGTATCCTTTGGTTTATTTACTTGTAAAGTTAGCATTAACTTTGCCCGTAACAACTGCATCTGTGGAAAGAGCATTTTCAGCTATGAAATACATCAAGACTGCACTTTATAATCGGATGGGGGATGAATGATTGTTTAGTGCCATATATTGAAAAAGATGTATTTGATAGCATTGATAATGAGACAATTATGATGGAATTCCAAAAAATAAGGCCTAGAAGAATGACATTGTAATTATTTTTATTATAATATACTTTTGTTATTAAAATATATTTATTTGAACATATTGTGTGCCCACCCTTCATCAATTTCCTGGATCCACCACTGCTGCACGTACAGCAGCTGCAGAAATGTAAACTCCTATATATATATATATATATATATATATATATATATATATATATATATAAGGGTAAACATTTTTACAATCACTTTAGATAAAGTTATCTACAGCTACCCCAAAAACTACGTCGTTTTGATTAATAAAAGGTGTTTACGTAATTTTAGGTGAATTAACGAAAAGTATTTCAGTAAAATACTTATGATAAAAAGATAAACAAAATTACTGAAATAATTTTGGATTATTGCTTTTTCTTTAATTGAACAAAAGGAGATAAAGTTCAAAACTTTATCAAATTTTGTTTTCTGGGTACATGTTATTCGAGGAATAATAAATGAATGTAATTTTTTTTTCTAAGTTTTGTTATTCAAAATATATATACACTGAGTTGATAAGCATATAATGCCATAATGGTATTCATTAAAAAAAATAAAAATTTCTTATTAGGCGATGAGTAGCCAAGAAATTCTCACACTTCATCTGACTGTTATTATCTAGCATCACGGAAAAGTGTGTTTTACCTGAAAATGTAAAAATTCAGAGCCTCGGGGAACCAATTGTATTGACAAAAAAGGTTGTGAACGCAGCTTTGGTACTATAAGACATTTTTGGATTCACCACACGTCCACACCCATGTCCGAACGTTAATTAAGATATTGAAACCTTTACATGAGAGTGTTAAACGACGTCAGATAAACGCCAAAAGTACAGTAGCCACCCCCAGCAACACGAAAATATTTATTATGCTAACAAGTACTCTCAAACAACACACTCGAAAGCTGGTCCACAAAACTCTGCATTAGTCTTCCATACGTTTGGTCAATCGGTTATCTCCACGTGGCATGTGCTCCACTACGTGGACCCTCACCTTCTCGAACAAATTTTTGGTGCTACTGTAGCACCAAAGATTCAATACATTCCATCAATAAGAATATTACATGATAGCTAAAGTTTTATTTTCTCTTGACAATTTTTTTCTCTCTCATATAATATGTAATGCTCTCATTGATGAGATACACTGAATCTTGGTGCAATAGCGCCAAAGATTTATTCCACCTTCTCCAACCCGTGTCACCAGTTTGATGCCTTGAGCTACCAACATTCAACAACTACCCTGATTGTATAAGAATTTTGGGTTATTGCTTTTTCTTTAATTGAACAAAAGGAGATAAAGTTCAAAACTTTATCAAATTTTGTTTTCTGGGTACATGTTATTCGAGGAGTAATAAATGAATGTAATTAACTTTATTTTTTTTTGTTCTAAGTTTTGTTACGAAAGTCTATTCAAAATATTTATTATGTCATTAATGGACTTCATTATGATGGGTGCTGAAAAAAGTTGAACTTCTTTCTGCAAACTTCAACAATTTAAACAAAAGGTTGCTAGAAGGTTTGTGTCTTTTTTTCTTTTTTCCTTTTCTTTTTTAATGTTCTTGTCTTTTGTTTAACCAACCTCTATCTATATGTTCTTGTGTATATCAGAGTGATCAGAGGCAGAGATATTTATGTTATGGGGGCATGTGTGTCAACGACTCAAGGGTGTGTGGGAGGGAGGTTGAGCTTCTCCAAGAAGAAGTTTCGGAAGAGGAAGAGATATGGACTCAGAAGAAGAGTGTATTCTCGGTTTTCCAAGGGATCATTGGACAAGGTTGATATGCTTGGCTTGCCTGATAGCTCCTTTGTCAACCCCATTATCCAAGGTTCATACTTTTATTTTTTGTTTTTGACTTACATTTCTGTGAAATGATTTTTTGGATGGGAGGTTTTAAATGATATAAGAGAATGATGTTTGTGTTTTATAATTGCATTTTGCTATTTGATTTTATGCTTTTGGTTAGGAATTGTTGTAGGCGGAGACAATGAAGTTTATCTCTAAGCATGTAATGGAATAGTTATGCGATGTAGAAGACTGAGATAACTATTAAGTACTTTAAAAGTTATGATCATTGAATGACTAATGAAGATAGATGTTAATAATTGTGCTGCTTAAGCATAGAAGTTTGCAGCAATTCTGTTTGATTTTTTTTTGCTTTTTTTTTTGTGTGGAGACATTCTGTTTGATTTTTAGTTCTGATGATAGCTGAATAATTGATTAAGAGGCTGTAGTAGGACGAAATCATATTATTAAAGTCCAAGTTAAAACCGAAACATACTAAATCACTTCCTTTCACTTTGATATAATGTCTGCATTTGTGCTTATGCTATGTTAAAAGGCTTAGCCGGGTTTTTAATAGATTGGATTAAACTAATGTTTTCTTTTCTATATGGAGGGAGGTGTTGAAATGCAATTTTTCTTTTACCAAGAATGAACATAATAAGCCTTCTAGTGGAAGTGGTACTTAAAACTAAGCATTGGTTACTGGATTAGGTCCTTATCATCACAGACATCAAGTGTTTGCTGAATCAGAATGTTAGAATAGTATTAGTTTAACCCTCTGAAGAAGTTTAAATGTAAATTTGGAAATGGAAACTGAATTAACAAGTTGATATCTATTTCTTTGGATTTCATTTCAGTTCTCTAGCCCTGTAGATCTATTCCATATTGCCATCAGCTGGTATTTCCTTTTTGTACTTCCTTTCACAGAATTCTGGATGTTATTGGAATGTTAATCTATGGCTGCAGGAACTATTGAAGAGGCATGGTTTGATTCAGCTACGGTATTTGACTCTGACTGTGACGATGACTACCTTAGTGTTCCTGATGGTATTTTGATGTTTTTTAAATTTAGATATGTTTTAATTTTACTTTCTATGCTTTCACGGATTAACCTTTGCCAATACATGGTTAAATACAATTGATATCTGCAGATGTGGTATCTCTGAATGGGATTGAAGCCAACCGCGGAGTTTCAACCGATCAGGTGCATAAACCAGGGGAGTTATCAACTGGATATTCTGTACATATCTCCGAGGCTATCAGAATTTCGGATGCTGAATTTTTTGATCTCGATGTCATGGATTCTCAATGTAAATGTGATGGAAGTGTAAATGAAGTAAATGAACCTGTTTTTCTTGATGAATTTTCCATAGTTGGAGCAAGCTCCGACAAAGATGATGGACTTTTGGACAACTGTGGGATTCTTCCAAACAATTGTTTGCCATGTCTTGCATCTACCCTTCCTTCTAGTGAAAAAAGGAGATCAAGTTCTAGTCCTTATAATTCAAGGAAGAAGGCTCCTCCGAAACTTTCCTTTAAATGGAGGGAAGGACAAGGGAATGCTACTCTATGTGAGTTGAAATTCTTGAAACAGAATTATTACCATCCATGAGACTCTCTCATTTGATATATATATATATATATTACATTATTAGTTATGATTCAGCTTCAAAGTCTTGTCTAACAGCTACAAGAAAAACTACATTTTGTCATATAGAATGTAGATTAAGGGTCTGTGTGTTTAAGCTTTATTATGTTTAAAAGAAAAAAAAAAACTTTTTTAATCAAAAAATATGTCTAAATTTTTTATGATAATTGGATAACTTTTTTAACCAATGTTTGGATAATTGGATAAATTGGAAAAAAACTCTTAAAAGAAACAATGTCATAGCAATTTTTTTCAAAGCTCATCCAAATGCACCCCTAATTTCTCCTCACAATGCTAAAAGATGGTTTTGTGGATTCTTGTTTTTTCCTGAAGAATTCATCATATAGTGCAACAATGAGTAAATAATGTTTGTTATCCCTTTTTCTTTTGTTTTTATTGTTTTCAGTTTCCTCAAAGACGCTTCTACATAGACCAATTGCTGGTTCCCAGGTACCCTTTTGTCCAAGCGAGAAGAAAATGCTTGATTGTTGGTCATACATTGATCCAAGCACTTTTAAAGTTCGAGGAGTAAATTATTTTAAGTAAGATTCTGTCTGTTATTTGTTTTAAGAATACATCAAGTGTAAATAAATGCCTTAATAGTGTAAACTATGCAGTTATATTTAGATTTTTACATGCATATCCATGGACCAAATTATGTTTGACTTGGCTTTTTTTTTTTTTCAAATTATTTTTATTGCAGGGACAAGAAAAAAGACTTTGCTGCAAACTGTTCTGCATACTACCCAATTGGTGTGGATGTATTCTTATCTCCACAAAAAGTAGACCATATAGCTCGGTTTGTGGAACTTCCGGTTATTAGTTCTTCTGGGAAACTTCCATCCATACTTGTTGTAAATGTTCAGGTACTCCTATTTTTCTACTAAAATATAGCTATCCTTTTACCCTTGTTGCTAAGAATTGTTTTAATACCAAAAGTGGACTCCTAGCTACATTCTAATCCATATCTATCTATTTACCTTTGCCTGACCGTGGCACATTGTCACTAGAAATTTCTATAAACCTCTTCTATGTTTTTATCTACAGATTTTTATGTGATAAAAAAAAATTTAATGGTTCTTTTTTTCATATGTACTAATGTTTTTGTGGCTGCATCAGATTCCGCTTTACCCTGCCACACTATTTCAAGGTGAAACTGATGGGGAAGGAATGAGTTTTGTGTTGTACTTTAAACTTTCTGAAAGTTACTCCAAGGAACTTCCACTGCATTTTCAAGAAAACGTGAGAGTAAGATGGAGCATTTATGCACTCAGTTTATCCTTTAATATCACAGAATACATCCTCTTCAATTCCTTGATTGTTTCTGTATGTCTGTTAATTTGGTGGAAGCTCAATCACTTAATGTGGCTGACTTCTTGTGTGTTTCTGATGAAGTAACATGTGTCTATGCCTTTATACAGAGATTGATGGATGATGATGTTGAGAAGGTAAAGGGTTTTCCTGTAGATACAGTTGTACCCTTTCGGGAAAGGTTGAAAATATTGGGCCGTGTTGTCAACCTTGAAGATCTTCATTTGAGTGCAGCAGAACGGAAGCTTATGCAGGCTTACAATGAGAAACCTGTTCTTTCGCGGCCGCAACATGAATTTTACTCAGTAAGTTTCACTGTCTTTATACAATGGTTTCTTTCAATAGACCTATAACTATGCTGATGATGAACAATACTTGACATTATTCTAGACAGTGCAAACATGCATTACTATCACTAACTGTCATTATGGTTCTTATATCTCCATTTATTCACACAATCTCATATATGATACCATCTTTAATATCTCCAATGAATGATTTATGTTGTCTTAATTATAAAATGGTCCTTTGATCCTGTATGTGTCAATATCCATGTCAGTTCTATGAATTTTTATGACAATTAGTGCCTCCAGGATATTTCTTCAATGTAAGAGTTGATCTAGGAGTTAATTCTCAAAAGGATCATCAAACCTAGAAAATGAAATTGTGTATCACTACTTAAAGATTTAAAAGTGAACATATTTTGGCCTGTTTGGATTTGATTTTGTTTTTCTATTCTTAAAAAATGTTTTGTAATACAAATCTTGAAAACTGATTTTGAAAATTAGAGAACAAGAAAACTTGTTTAAATATAATTGGATCGAAAGCTGTGTTACGATAATTTTATTGGGAGTTTTCTTGATCATCTCTCCCCCTATGCTGTAACCATTGCTGCTGATGTGAGGCTTCAATTCTCAAATGACAAAGGAACCATTGGATTAACAGGGTGACGAAGACTTCAATCTAAAGTTGAAAAGAAGTTTGCTTTATTTACCAGAATGACATTAATGAACCTTCGTAATCACAAGACTGCCTCCACAAAAACAATAAAACCAATAAGGGTTCATCTGATACATGATATAAGATTTTGTCACCTTTTATAACTATGTATTATAAGGAGTACATAATAATAATATTAAAGTTGTTTTTTTTTTCTCTCTCCATGCCACTCGACAAGTTTCTGAAGAGAGAAAAAAAAATATTAATATTATAACTATGTACTTCCCAAAGTACATAATTATAAGGAGGTGACCGGACAAAACCTTATATCATGTGCAGTACAACCAATAAGCAATATTTGAGAATGTCTTTAAGCATTTCTTTAATTTTGGTTTTAAAGGCTAAAAAACCAGTTATTATTTTGAGTCATTTTCATAAAACAAGTTATTTATTTATTTTTTCTTAAACCTAAAAAACTGTTTTTGGAAATAGAAATCAAAGAGGCCCTTTGTACTTTCTGTGGCCTCCTTCCTCTGGTTTATTCATTATAATACAATTTTGGTTGTTTCTGTATGGTACCTTTATCTTTGGCCCGCAATTTATAGTGGTGTCATCTCATTCAAAAGATACTTGATATCCACATGCAGATGCAGTACCTTATTTTCTAATCTTCTTTTTGAATAAAATAACCAATATGCTTCTTTTTTTTTTTAGGGAGAAAATTACTTTGAGATTGATTTGGATATGCATAGATTCAGTTATATCTCAAGGAAAGGTTTTGAAGCTTTTCTAGAAAGATTAAAGATTTGCGTTCTAGATGTTGGCCTCACTATTCAGGCAAGTAGTTTTTCTAATGCCAAAATCAAATACATTTTCCTTTCGATAAATTTATGCATAGAAGCTAAAAGTTCTGAAGCTCCTACTGATCATTTTTCTCATATTTGCATCATAAAATAGGGGAACAAAGCAGAGGAGCTTCCAGAGCAGATTTTATGTTGCATTAGGCTAAACGGCATTGATTACATGAATTACCAGCAACTGGGGCTAACTCATGGTCCCCTTTAACATAGTTGCAAAAGCATTTGTTATCTTACTATTATGATTAATGATGGTCATTTCAAGATGGGTTTATGTGGCATCTGTTTGTGTTGGTGTAGAGGTTAAACTTGTTTGTCATGAATGATGGGAAACAAGCGTGTTATTATGATGGGTCACTGGCACAAGAATTCAAATGTGGACCTACCCTTAAATAAAGGACAGGAGGGTCCATCCACACAATTACTCATTTTTTAAACAAATTTATTCTAGCTAGGAAATTAAGATACTTTTTTAAATATCAGGTTTTTAAATGTTTTAATGATCCACAATTATCATTAAGTTATTAGTAAATTTTATGATACTTTTTATACTCAGCTTCTAAAGCACCTAATTTTTTTTCCATGTTTTTTGGGGAATGAGATACACAATAATCAATAATGCTACTTGCATACAGAAGATCCATGTTTCTAGTTTCTATTGGTAGAAGGGAACGTGGAAGAATTAATGGAAATAAGAGATATAACATATTCCTAGTGAAATAAGTGAATGCTCAATTTTTCTGGTTTTACACCAAACAAAAAGCAAATGCTTCAGAATGATAGCCAGACTAGTTTTAAGTGGCACTGCATTTGACAATACTCAAACTTTACAAGGACTCAGAGGCTTTCCACATAAACCTTTATTTCCAGAATAAGAACTCTCAGGAAAGTCAATCAAAGGTTTACCATATGGAATTTCCCCTTCAAGAAGATTGCCAGATAAATTCAATTCCTTCAGCTTTATCAACTTGAGAAATCCGTTTGATATATTACCAGTGAAGAGATTTTCCTGCAGTTTCAACCTCTCCAATGAGGTTAAATTTGCCAGCTCCTCTGGCAAGTTAGACCCTAACTCATTGAAGCTCAAATCCATACTTTGAATAGAGTTCAGTCTCCCAATGGAATTTGGTAACCTACCTTTCAGAAGGTTATGAGACAAATTCAGAAACTGAATATTACGTTGCCCTCCTACACCAATTTCCTCAATTCCACTTGTGAAGTTGTTATCAGAAAGATCAATAAACGTGAGTGATCTCCCAGAATTACCTTGTTCCATGTCAAACACTCCAGCTATGGAGCCTGTTAGCCTATTTGAGTGAAGATCAAGAACACCCAAATCTTGCAAATTCTTAAAAGAATCAGGGATGTATGAATAGAAAGAGTTTCTTGAGAGATTTAACATGTAGAGTTGACTGAGGCTTCCTATCCATGATGGTATGCTTCCACTCAGAAGGTTCATTGACAAGTCCAGTTCCTGTATTGGATTATTGGTTGTTTGGAAAATGTCTGGAATTTGACCCTGGATTCCACAACCTGCTAAGTAAATGCTGGAAAGTGATGACATGCTTGGTATCCAATCTGGGATGGCAGAGAGATTCAGATGGTTGAAAGAAAGATCAAGTGTTTGAAGATTTTGAAGGGAAGATATCTCTTGGGGCAATGGCCCTTCAATCAAATTTCTAGAGATGTTCAACATTATGAGCTGAGAAAGTTGGCCTATTGATTTTGGTATTTGGCCAGATAAGAAGTTGGCACTGAGATAAAGCTCAGTCAATGATACCAAATTGCCCAAACTAGATGGTAGTGCTCCTTCAAATTTGTTGTTTGATAATGAAACTCTTTCAAGAGATACCAGATAGCCAATATTGGAAGGTATATTTCCAACAAGGTGATTATTATGGAGTCTTAAGAATCCTAGGGAAGACATTTCACCAGATCTTGAGGGAAATGGGATGGTTCCCTCAAGATAGTTGGTGTCAATGTACAAAACTGAAATGGCAGTTAAGTTGGTCAGTGAAGAAGGTATCTTCCCGCTTAACAAATTGTTTGAAAGATCAAGCTTTTCAATAGCCTTCATCTCACCAACTCTATTGGGTATATTACCCGTAAGAGCATTGTCATGAACATCCAATTCAACCAAATTTATCAAATTCCCAAGTGAGTCTGGTATGGTACCTGAAAATTGATTTGAATAAAGCAGCAACCTTTTGAGATTCTTTAGGCTTCCAATGCTCATAGGGATAGACCCAGAAAGCCTATTTTCCTGCAGAGACAGTTCTTGTAGGTTTTGCAACTCTCCAATGTTTTCTGGTACTTGGCCAGTTAAGTTGTTGCCATAAAGGGAGAGCTTGTAGAGCTTTGGCAGGTGCAAACCAATGTTCTGTGGAATTGTTCCACCAATACCAACTAAACCACCAAGATCAATGACTTCAATGGAGGTGAGGAGAGTTATAGAAGGTGAAAGCCACCCTATCATCTGTGTTTGAAATAAATCATTATCTGTGGAAATTAATCCTGGGAGATTGATCTCTATCACTTTAGAGGTTGCATTTTCACATACAATACCTTCCCAATTGCAGCATTTCTGACCAACCCACTTTGCTATGCGACCAGAAGTGTCCATTTGAATTCCATTCTTGAAACTCATCAAAGCTTCCAACTCATTGGGACTACAAGCTTCAATGGACCAACTTGTGTCTCCAAATGCTATTACAGTCAACAGTGCAACTACCTGTAGCAGCTGATAATCCATGTTGCTCTAGCAAATGGAGGTGGTTCTGCTCTCTTAAGAATGTTGGCTTGGATTTCATTTTGAGAAATAATTCATAAGGCACAGATAAGAACAAAAAAAAAAGTATTTGCTCAAGATCTAACTTTTTCTTTTTGATCACTTTTCCCTATTTTTTTATGCTGAAAAGCATATGTGTCGCTGGGTCATGATGTCCTTAATAATGCTTGGAGCCATTGAATTCAAAGACTGGCCCATCCCACCTGATTAACTTGATAAGTGGCAGAAATCTCGTTCTACAGGTTTTTTTAATATTGAACTAAACCTGCTCCAATGTGTGTTCCAGAGATGTAGGAGCCATTTGTTGAAAGAATGAAGCTGCATCTCGAACGTAGCAGTTGTAAACCAATCTTTCATATTTTAAAGGTTATAACCTCACTGTCAATATTGTATAAAAAAAAGAATAACAGGTGACCAAACCCTTGCTATGGTTTAATCTGTTGATGGTGGCAGTTTCGTAGTTGTTCACTTTGGAAGTTTGTCAACTTTCTGGTTATTTTAATATTCTTCCTCTACGTACTTTGATGTTGTGACCTCAGAAGACGGTTCCTTTTTTGCAAATTTTATGTACTTCAAGACTTAATTTATGTCCTTGGTTTGAAATTCCAAGAGGTATTTTAAATTTGTCAGCCTTATTTACTCCTTCACTGCACCCTTTTATGCTTTTTTTTTTTTTGTGGTGAATACTTTTATGCATATTATTGCAATTTAGAGTACCAATGATATTAATAGTGACTCAAACAAACACAAACACAAGTCACAAGCTGTTAAGGTTAGACTCGCGAGAACATGCTTTTTATGGAAAAGATCAAAATGATCAGCATTTCTTTCTAGCTCATAACTTAGAAGAAGTATTCGCAGGTTCTTTTCTTCACCAAATACTGTTAAGAATCTGTTGCTGCTGGTCAAATGGTTGAAAAGACAAGCTATCAAAAGGTAATTGTGTATGCTCCGCAGGACCACAATCACATGTTATGCTGCAACTTTTCTTGGTAGAATCAAGTAGCAATGTAAGCATAAGCACATAATCTTACCGTTACAGAAAGCAAAATCATTGTTATCATTAATCTAACCAATGTTTGGTTTTAGTGCCCCAAGTTAACTCTCTTTTAATAAACGATTTCACTTCAAATCAAACTTCAGGAATTAAGTCATGGAAAAAATTTCAAAGATGTAAGTTGAGAAGGAGCTACACTTCAAGGCCTTTTTGGTGTGACGTATAAGGCCTGATAGTATAAGCTTATATTATACGTTATGACATTTTCAGTTGTTTGGTGTGACCATCGTATAGGATAAGCTTATACAGCAGGATCCCTTAATACATTGAAACGATGTATAACTTAATCCGACCTAAGAGAGATGGATAAGGCCTGATAAGAGGTTGATGTATTAATTTCGTTGACTAGTGTAATTCTAAAAAATTAATATATTATTTTAATATTAATATTTTAATAATTTTTCAATATATTAATTTTTAAAATATTGAATATTTTTATTTTTATAAAAATTAATTTGTTTTGGACACTGATCAATAAATTTTTTATAAAAATTAATATTATATGATATATTTTGAAGAACTATATAAATTCATTATTAAAGGATATTTTTATTAAAAATTTATTTTTATACTATATAGTATTATACAGTGCCTTACCAAATACTAGATGATATTATCTTATACAATATATTATTTTGTACAATATTATATCAAACGCTGGATAGTGTTAAAATTCAATCAGGTCTTATACAATCAGACCTTATACTATCAGGTCTTATCCTATACTATGCACCAAACATGCCCTTAGGGAATGATGTTGCGGGCCAGACGAACCCGCACCCAACTCAGCAACCCACGTTCGACGGACCCAATGAGAAAAGGAAGACTGGGCAGCCCAAACATTTCTCTGATTATGTGATGGGTTAAGTTGCACACTTGGATTTCAAGTCCTTTATTTTATTCCAATTATTATTACACTTAAGCCCAATACTGAAAATTGGGGTGTGCATAGTGGTGTAAATAGGTTAGGCTTTGGCTTAAATTGACCAAGATCGGATCTGGCCTGATTTGTTAGCCTGTGTATGTCCCAAATTACAAGTCTGGCCTGACTTATGTTTAAAAAATAAAAGCGTTAGCCTAGATTTGTTAGCCTGTTTAAGCCTATTAAACATTCAACAATTAAAAGAATAATTAAAATAAAATTACTTTATAATTCAAAATTATTAAAATAATAATTTTATTTATTTATTTAAAATAAATAATATGATATATGCCAGCCTGTAGGCTTATAGGTCAGATATGTACAAAAAAGCCTATGACCTGTTTTCTAAATAGGTTTTTTAAAAAGTCTAGGCCTATTTTATTTTATTATTTGTAATAGGCCAAGTTTGGCCTAATATAGGTTAGGTCGTAGGCCCCTGTAGGCAAGCCTAGTTCATTTACACCCGTAGGTGTGCATGGATCGAATTGAACTGAATTTTTTGAAAAACCGAACCGAATTGATTTAAACGGTTCGGTTCGAAAATGATTCGATTTGATTCAAAACCGATTCGTTTCAGTTCAAAACATATTCGGTTCAGTTCAAAAATGGTTCAGTTCGGAATTGGTTCGGGTCTACCCTATTCTAAAAAGAAAAAACAAGAAAAATTAAAGAAATAAAGTAATAAAAATCAGTTCGGTTCGAAAACGGTTCGGTTCTTGAACTGGTTTTTAAAAATGAGTTCATGAGGGTGATGGGAGCGTAGTTCATTTCTGAATTCATAAGATATTATAGGAACAGTCAAGAGGGTGAAAATATTGATCCCAAGACGTACCATTCTTTTCTATTGAACTTATCTATCTTAATCATCATTTTACCAATCATTTGACACATTGAGAATGCTACAATTGATCTTGTTTCCTTTGCTACACTACTTTTTGTGCAATGTTCCTGACGAAATTTTTTTGCTCTTAAGTTTGTTGTTAATTGTTCACGTTCCAATTCTAATCCTCTTTCAATTCTATTTAGATTGGTTAACTTTGTTTAACTAGCTGATAGCAAGTGTTCCTTGGTGAATCCTGACTTAGAACGAGTGCTCCTTACTTTTAGCCATTCTTTAATTTCTTTATTATCTTTCTTTTAAACGCAATTTTTACATTTGTTCTCTGAAGACGATAATATGGTGCTTATATGAAACCCTATATTACTTGATGCGTACGCTTACACAATTTGGATAGATTTGTTTTTTTTAATGATTCATTGCTCCTCGTAGAAAATAGTTGCTCCCCACGTATTTTGCTCCCACATTTCCTCGAGCATATCTCGGCCCAACAGTAACCATAAATCTCAGGTTGGTATTCTTCATTATAAATACCAAAAAGAAATTTATATAAGGTTGGATACTACGCTCAAGGAGCAAACCAATGTTTTATAAATTTATGAAGTAGAAAAAAATGGTACATAAGCACAATAAAATGAATTTTTCTGCTTTGACTTCATGTAAAGATCTCATCTATTTAATGTTTATCAAAATAAATTTTAACATGAGCCTTTTCTGAGGAAAAAAGCTACAATACTAATGTCGTATTTTTAACCCACCAGTAGGAGCATAATACATTAGCTGACATGTTTTTTAAAAAGAGAAATAAAAAAAAATAACTTTAATATTATAACTATGTATTTTTTGAATTATATAATATGTAATTTCATTTTAAATGATAGTTTCGTCGACTAATTAGTACGGGAGTAATCCTGAAAATGCTCTCGAATATGAGAGGGGTGGGGGATAGACTTTGACACAAAGCTTGCTAGGGAAGTTTTGCCTCTATTCGGGGAAAATATCTCCTACATTCCCGTCCGTTTATCAAAATTGAAAAAAGAAATAACTAACTTTACTTATTTTATCCACATTTGAGTCTCAATTTTTTTCCTTTTCAAGTAAAGGAGTATTTACCTACGTTGTATCGACACCGATACGGGATACACGACACGATACTACACGTTAATTTTAAAAAATTAAATTTTGATACTTCAGGATATATTTTGATATTAAATAATATTTTTAATATATAATATAATTTATATTTAACGTGGCAGTCCATAATAAGTCATGTAACCAATCAAATATTTAAATTCCACAATATAAAAATACAGCAAAAATAATTTTTCATGCCTCGTTAAATTTTCATGTCAAATTCTATAATAGAAAAATATTTGATTTATAAATTAAATTTTCATATTTAGTTAAAAAGATAAAATAAAATAAAATTTGGTTCTGCATAAATGTTAACTGTATGTCAAAATTTGTCAGAGCATATCAGTATCCGAAACATATCCAACATGCATTTTTCACAAAAAAAAAAAAAAAAACTGGTATCCGTACTTCATACATAGTTACTACTCGTTTAATATCAAAGATATGTTGTGTTGGTGATTTTTTAATTGATCACTGTGCCACAAGTGGTGTCAACTATTTATGTTGTACCGAACACTGACACGAGATACGATATGATACTTAGATACATTAATTCTAAAAAATGTTAAATTTTGACACGTTAAAACACGTTTTGATATTACATAATATTTTTAATTTATGTAGTATATATTATATTTAATATTCAATAATTTGACAAAAAAATGAAGCTAAACTTATAATATTCATCAATTTTGTAAATAAACATAAGATATCTCGTATATTTATTTTAAACTCAATAGAATGAGAATCATAATCTAACGAATCTAATAGTTAGAATTAAAAATACAATGTAACGCAACCTTCAAACCCTTTTTTGAGTATCTGCAACGCGTATTGGAGAGTCGGAGAGTGTTGAGAAGTGTCAGACACTACATGTTAAGTAATTTGAAGTGTCGGAGCATCATAGTCAAGTATTACCATTTCTATAAATAATTTCTTTTGTGGTACCAAAAAATATTATTTGTTAACACTCTATCTTGTCCAAGTCATTAAAAAAGAGTCAAATAATTAATTGAGATGAAAAAGATGATAACAGGGCCATCGTATTAGAAATTGTTACTTGAAATTGACAGGTCCAGATGGAAAAGGAATAATAGGAGAAAATGTTTTTAATATTATAAAAGATAATTTTATCTTTTACATATATATAAAAATGTATAAGATGTATTTTTTTCTATTCTCTTCATATAGGGCCTATACAATTTTATGTGTATAATAAAATTATTTCCTAATTAATTCATATATTATTATTTGAGTTTTAGATTACTTCAGAAAGTTATTAAATAATGATAAAATAAAAAGTAAAAAGAGCGTTGAATTCGTTTTTGATCCAATTAAATTTTTCTTGTGCTTTTTAAAATCATTTTTTTTATATAAAAAATAAAATAACAAAATATATTTAAAATAAATTTTAAAAGTGAAAATATTTATTTTGGTTATTCTATTAAAAATTAATTTTATCAATTTAATATTTAGTAAATTTTAAAATTAAATTTTATTAAAAATGAAGCAAAATGAATTACCAAAAGGTTAATTTTATTATTCTTTAGGACTTTTATTGCAGTGGGGCCTTTGGTCCTTCTTCCCCAAACACTGAGAAGTTCTAAGCTTCGATACCGTGAGAGTAGCCGCGTCCACTAGATAGTTTTCAAATTGAAGACGAAGGAAAAGATAAGATCTTTTTCTCAAACACCACCACCTCTGAGGTTTGCTTGCACCTTATCCTTCCTCAGAAATTTATCTATTTATTTATTTATTTTATTTATTTCATTCTAATCCTCATATTTTCCATTTGTTAAAACACAGTAATTATAATCCTCGTATTGTGTTAGGTTTCTCGTGACAGAACCACACCAAAGGTTGTTGCTTGAGTAGTTATAATCCTTGTAGATTTGAACTAACGATGAAGAAGCATCACCCCATCCACATCACTGTATTGGAAATTTCAAAACTTGGGTGATGGGTTTTTCTCTTGCACATGAAGAGAGCAACAATATCCTCCTATTTCCATTATTTTCATCATCATCATCATCATCATCAACGATGCTTGAGTGTGAAATTGTTCTCTTCTTCTTCTTTGGGTTCAAGTTCAACCAGTACAAGACCTTTTCCTGATTACTCCCCAAGAAAGCCTGCAATCAGAGACACTGAGCTTGTGCACCACATATCCACAGCCATCAAGCAACGCCGTTCCGAGCCTCTTCGCCGCATTCTTAAGCCTTATGAATCCAAGTTTAGGCCTGACCATCTTATCTGGGTTCTTATGGACATCAAGAATGACTATAAACTTGTTTTGGATTTCTTCAACTGGGCACGCTCTCGTAGGGAAACTACATTGGAAGCCCTTTGCATTGTGGTTCAGATTGCTGTGGCTTCAAAGGATCTGAAAATTGCACACAGGCTGATTTTTGAGTTCTGGGCAAAGCCCCATTTGGATGTTAGTCATTCTTTTGCTCATTTTACTGAGAGGTTGATATATACTTACAAGGACTGGGGTGCACATCCCCATGTGTTTGATGTGTTCTTCCAGGTACTTGTTGAAGCAGGGTTGCTTCTAGAAGCTGGAAAACTGTTTGATAAGTTGTTAAGTTATGGTGTTCTTGTCTCTGTAGATTCTTGTAATTTGTTTCTGACTAGGTTATCTAGCAATTTTGATGGGATAAAGATGGCTATTAGGGTGTTCAATGAGTATCCGGAAGTGGGTGTTTGTTGGAACACCATGTCTTATAATATTATTCTTCATTCTCTTTGTCAATTGGGTAAGGTAAGAGAAGCACATAGTCTGCTCTTACAAATGGAGTTTAGGGGAAATGTTCCTGATGTTGTAAGTTATACCAGTGTTATTAGTGGATATTGTCAAATTGGACAGCTAGAAAAGGTCTTGAAGCTCATGGAAGAGTTGCAGAAAAAAGGATTGAGACCAAATCAGTACACCTACAATAACATAATTGTCCTTCTTTGTAAGACTGGTGAAGTAATTGAAGCGGAGAAAGTCTTGAGGGAGATGACAAACCATAAGGTTTTTCCTGATAATGTAGTCTATACAACTCTCCTCAGTGGTTTCTGCAAGTCTGGGAATGTTTCAGCTGCATACAAACTCTTTGATGAAATGAGGCATAAGAAAATAGTTCCTGATTTTGTGACATATACTTCCATGATTCATGGGCTTTGTCAAACTGGAAAGATGGTGGAAGCACACAAACTGTTTAGTGAAATGTTAATTAAAGGGTTGGAACCTGATGAAGTTACCTACACTGCCCTTATTGATGGGTATTGCAAGGCCGGGGAAATGAAAGTGGCTTTTTCTCTTCACAACCAGATGGTTGAGAAGGGTCTGACTCCAAATGTTGTCACTTATACTGCATTAGTTGACGGCCTTTGTAAACGTGGAGAGGTAGATATAGCGAATGAGCTTCTTCATGAAATGTCTGGAAAGGGCCTTCAACCAAATGTCTGCACATACAATGCAATTATCAATGGTCTTTGTAAGATAGGAAATATAGTGGAAGCAGTAAAACTTATGGAAGAAATGGATTTGGCAGGGTTTTATCCCGACACTATTACATACACTACACTCATGGATGCTTATTGTAAGATGGGGGAAATGGCCAAGGCTCACGAGTTGCTGCGAATTATGCTTGATAAAGGACTTCAACCTACAATTGTTACATTTAATGTGCTAATGAATGGGTTTTGCATGTCCGGAATGTTGGAAAATGGTGAAAGACTGATCAAATGGATGTTGGAGAAGGGTATAATGCCAAATGCCACAACATTCAATTCTCTTATGAAGCAGTACTGCATTAGAAATAACATGCGTGCCACTACTGAGATTTATAAGGCGATGCATGCTCGAGGAGTGATGCCTGATAGTAACACCTGTAATATTTTGATTAAAGGGCATTGTAAAGCTAGAAATATGAAAGAGGCATGGTTTTTGTATAAAGAAATGGTTGAAAAGGGATTTAGTCTCACGGCTGTGTCCTATAATGCTCTTATAAAAGGTTTCTATAAGAGGAAGAAATTTGTGGAGGCTAGGAAGCTATTTGAGGAGATGAGAATGCAAGGGTTGGTTGCCGAAAAAGAGATATATGATATTTTCGTTGATGTAAACTATGAAGAAGGGAACTGGGAAATTACTCTTGAGCTTTGTGATGAAGCAATAGAGAAATGTCTTGTTAAGAAAACTTAGTTGACTTTTGTCTATGCCAGTTTATGATCGAATTATCGGGGCAGCAATCGTTGTTTTTTGTTGCTTATTCTCTCTTGGTGGTTCAGTTGAAAGTAACTTTATTACACCAATTACTCTCATCATTAAAAGAGTGACATTTGAATTCCAGGTATTCTGCAAAACACTGAAACAGATTATCACACAAACACACAAAAACAGAGGGATATTGTGTTGGGATATTAACATCCTCAAATTCAAAAGGACACTTCAAGATTTTTTTGAGGATATTGTGTTGGGATTGCGCAGGATGGATGTGCTGTAGCCTGTATCCCTTGTTCCCCCTCACTATAAGAAACAATTGTAATAGAGATTTTTGTTTTAATAGAAAGATGTAAATAGAGATTTTAAATTAAATTTTGCAACCTTATTTTTTTCTGGTGTAGTTTTGCCATCTGTTATTATAGAGAACTGTGATCAATGATGATGGACTACATAGTTGATTTAAGTGCTGGAATTTTAAATTCCTTTAGGGGGCGTTTGGTTGAGGAGAAATTTTTTGAATACTAGAAAAATGTAATAGATAGGGAAATGATTGGAAAGTGAGATAAAGTGAGATAGGTAAGAAAATGTAAAAAAAAGTTGTTTGGTGAGAAAAAATTTTACTGGAAAAATTAGGTAACTTTTATGAAATCAACAGTATATTACCCGGTTTTCCAAAAAAACCATCCTCAAATTTGATTTCTAAACAGTGCGGATATCTATCTTTCTCAACAAAAGTTGATAAAGCCATACAAATTGCATAGATGGAAATTTGGTGAAAATCTATTCAAACAAACATTGTGTTTCTAAAAACCATACTTGATTTTCCAAGGAATTTGTTGAAAAGAAGGGAACCAAATACCACCTTAAAGAATCTGACCGAAATTTCTATCTTTTGTTTTACTTGAAGGAAGCACTACAGCTGATCTAAAAAGTAAAAAGATTATATTTTGTGACAAAATTTAATTTAATTTGTTTGAATCTATTAAAGTGATTTCTAGGTAATTTAGTACAGGGAGTAAATTTAATTGCAAGAAATTTTAGTTGTACCTAGCTGATTCAAACTGTTCATCAGAATAATAATAAGAGTAAACCCTCAACTTGGTTCTCCAAAGATTAGGGTGTTATCACATTTGTCCTCTAAAGAATTTTGTGATAAAATTAGTCCCTCAAACATTTAAAATGTCACCACATTAGTCCTCTCAAGATTTTGTCACCAAATTATTCCCTCATAAATCTAATTCGTCATTTTGTTTTGCCATTTTAGTCTTCCATAAGGACAAATATGGTGGTGTTTTAAAATTTTGAGGGACGTATTTGGTGAAAAAAATCATGGGAGGAATTATGTGGTAACAGTTTAGATATTTGAGAGTCTAATTTGGTGACAAAAACCTGTTGATAGTCACCACTAGGCACTAGCCCAGTTGTGGTGGCTTTCTTTCTTTCTTCTTTATATATATTTATACTTAGGCCTGTTTGGTTTTCTAAAATTTGCTTTCTATCTGAATGCTAAGAATTTTCTGTCATGGTAGCATAGATACCTTTATATATCCATCTTGACGTTCTTAACCTTTTCTATCTTAGTTCTCTGCTTTGATTATTTTTCTTACAGTGTTTCTGATACTTGAAGAACATAAAGGACATTGTGATTACCGAAATTATCTCACTAGTCTCAACTCTCAGTTGCCTCTGGAGATATACTAGAGGCAGAGGAAAAGTCAAGTATGCTTCTTTCTCAGAACTTTTGTATAAATTATTTGTACATTACTTCTCATATTACTTTTATTTCTTTATTGACAACTTCAATATTTGATCATTCTATTTAGCCACGTTAATATTGTTTGAGGGGACTACTTTCAGCTTATCATATTTTGTTAGGCCTGTCTACTTTTGACAGTGATTGCATCATTTTAGCCTCAAACCTAAAGAATTAAAACTTGTTAGTCCGTTCATCTGCTTATAGTGATGATGCCTGGATAAAAGCTGGTTTAAAAGGTGAGATATGTTGATGGTTTTGGTTACTGTTAGCTGCTGCTGTCGCATGTTGTAATATACTCACTGGTCCTCTCAAAAGAGATGCTGATGAGCTAATGAAGAGTGAAACTCTAATAGGAAAACTGAAATCAATATAATGGCATAAAGCTGGCATTTGGTACCTTCATTCCTCCTTGGGATCCAATTTTTGCTATTATAGCGGCTTTATCTAATTTAGTGTCGATTAGAAAGGTTTTGGTAGGCTTTGCTCATTTTTTCTCTTTGTTGAGTGAAAAACCATATACCCATATGTGTTTGTGAGAAAAGCTTGAGTTGTTTTTTTTTTTTTTGGAGGAATGTCCCCACCCATTTGAATGAGACTAATCTCCTTCGTGGCGTAGAGCATGAAGCTTGAGCTTTTTTTTTTTTTTTGATAACAGAAGCTTGAGCTTTTACCTTTAATGTTTGTGGGTTTTGGCAAACATTGAAGAGCAATGGATATAGCTATAAAGATTTGGATTTGAGTCTCTTTGGCATACTGACTGCTCAGAACAGTGAAATTAGTTCTGAGATGAGTCAAGTAGTAGAGATTTTTTCTCTAGTACTTCTATATGATTAGCTTTTGTAATCATGTAAAGGGAAAAAGAAATGTATGCAGAATGTGAGTAGGATTTATGAAAGATATATGTAAATGGTGGATTTTGTAACATCAAGTTGTAGTCTTTCAATAATTAAGTTGATACTTTTCTGATGTTATTGAGTATAGATTAGATCTCCTTTCCCAAATGGGGTGGGCTAAAAGCTGAGTTTTAATGATTGTATTGAAGGCAAAATATATCTGCGTTGCTTCTAATATAATACGTGAAAGCCACTAAAAGCTTATGCTCATCTCTGTCTTTTTACGTATACATAATTCCTAATCTGGCACCATTCAAAGTTAATGTTCCATTTGGTGCAAGTAATTTGTTTATATATATTTCAGCAAAGCTGTGGACACCAATCACGGCTTCTAAATGAATATAATATCAAATTTTGTTGCTTTTCTACCTCCTCTCTCTTAATTAGTTTCGGAAATTTTAAAATACTTTGGGTATGGTATGATACATAACAATGTAGCTAAATATTTTAGGAACATTAGTTTTTTTTTTTTTTGGTGTGGTTTAGGAGCATTAATTTATTTGTCGAATTTATTTATTTTTAAATTAAAATAGAGAAAAGTTCACCAATGCCCCCGTGATTTACTTCAGAATCACTTGTGCCCCTATGATTTTTTTCTTATCACATATGTCCTTGTGGTTTGTAAAAGGGTATGTTTTTTATCACATATATCCCTGTGGTTTCTTATTTTTTACAAAGCACAGGAGCATATGTGATAGGGAAAAAATCGCAGGAGCATAAATGATTCTGAAGCAAATCACAGGGGCATTGGTGAACTTTTCCCATTAAAAATAAGCAAAAGTTACTCTTTATTGAGATTACATTATTATCATTTGATGACTGAGAAAAAATAATTTGAAAACTAATTTGATGTAAAATTGGGGATCTACTCTTTCTTATATATATATTAGAGAAAAATATTTCTGCAGTTAATGCAGATAAATTATCTGCATTTACTTCCAAAACTTTGGATTGAAAGATTAGAAAATTATAATTATAAAAACTATAATAACCCTGAAATAAATTAAAATTACAAAAACATTATGATTTTCGTCCTAAAACGATGTCGTATTGAGCTTATTGCAGAGAACTTATCTGTAGTAATTACAGAAAAAATGAACTCTGTATATTATCCATATCACATTTTAACACAATTGCACTCTTGGGACTTGAAGTCGAGACTACTGATTATAAATGGGAATAACTCTTTATTAGTTGATCCAAGTGTTGAGATGGGGATCTACTGTTATTACATACAATGCAGATAGAATATCTAAGAATTTACCAGCGTGGTAGACGGATACAGCTACCTCCAAAGGAGGATTGATTCATGTGTTAGCTATTGGTCAAGCTACTTTTCTCAGACATTTAGTTGGTGAAAATATTTTGAAATAAAGTGCAAATACCTTAATAACGTCCTCGAGTATTAAGAAGGTCCCTGCAAAAAAAGTTGTGTTTTCTTCACCAAACTTTCATGTGTCAAATTCGTGAAACATGAAGATATCAGCATCGTGTAACCTTCTGAGCCACAAAATCTAATAACCTTTCCTCGTACCATGATGTACCATGATGATTATGCATTTAAGTACACTTGTGCAGTTAATAAAAGTGCACAAGCAAGTAGGTCTATTAAAACTAGTGGTTGGTAGTTTGGTACCACAACTTCATCTATCATTCCATGTTTTTGTTATGAACTAACTAACCTCTTAAAACCCCTACATCAACTAATCTTCTTGTGGCCATTGGTTCATTCTTCTATTTATAGTCATCCATGTATCAACACCAAGTTAGAGTTGTAATTTTATTCATGAAGAGATCATGACAAAGAGTGAGGTGAAGCTGTTGGGAACATGGGCAAGTCCTTTAGCGTTGAGGGCTCGGATAGCTCTTAATATAAAAGCAGTGGAGTATGAGTTTCTTGAGGAAAATATGGAGTCCAAAAGTGAGCTTCTTCTTCAATCAAACCCTGTTCATAAGAATATCCCTGTTCTCATTCACAGGGACAAACCCATTTGCGAGTCTTTGGTCATTGTGCAATATGTGGATGATGCCTGGTCCTCTGGCTCCCCTATTCTCCCTTCTGATCCTTATGACCGCGCCATTGCTCGCTTCTGGGCTAACTATATTGACGATAAGGTATAAATTTTTGTTAAGCCCATGTCAATGTTCTCTGACTTTTATATATGTCATTGATATTTAGTAGTTGAAAATCACCATCATTCTTCATTCATCAAACCAAACTGAAACTAGAATCCAGATATAACCTTTGTCCATTCGCCACTTTTAATATGCCTAGGAATGTTTTTAGCATAGTGAATGCAAGAAATAGTGTCAACCAAAATTGCTACTAAGCTCACAAAAGGATCATTTATTATGTGAGTCTACTTTAGATTTACAATATGCTAATTACAATAGTCAAACATGTGAAGTTTTAGTAACACGGAGGTAATACCAACAATTGTGTCAAGGTTTCTATATTAGAGATATAATAAAATTATTCATTGGTCTTTCTACAACAGCTTTTGGGGAGACTTGGTTATTAAGCGGCATTTGATAGAAGAGAATTTTTTTTATTATTTGGGAATCACTATTTTTTGAAATATGGTGGAAAAGTGAGTTTTTCATAAATATTAACAAAAAATTGTTTGATAGACCAAAATATTAACTTAAGTTTAGTCTATATTTTTCATTTTCCTGAGAAAGTGAGAATACCATCTTTTGGATGGTATTGTTGGATGGTATTTTGTTTACATTTTACTCAAAATAAAATTCCGAATTTTTTTCAGAAATCTTCTACCAAACATGGATAAATTGAATTACCACCCTCACTATCATAGAAATCTGAAAATAAACTCTCTACCAAACACCCCCTACACCCCCTAACAGGAGGATTAAAGTATGGGCTTTCAACTTCATTCGTAGGGGGGGAAGTTGGTGATTTCTTATTGAGAGAGAAAAAAGGTGAAACTCACCTTTAAAAAAAAAGAGTTGGCACAAAAATTGAAGTGAGAATAACATGGAAAAAAAAAATTCGCGTAAAAGGAGAAGTAAAGTTTATGACGAAGTGATTTAGAATTTAATCATTGTTATGTCGTTCTTATAATAAGAGGTTCAAATTTCAGCACAAGGTAATAAAGGGTCTTTATATTATCCACGCATGCATCAAAACCAAAATCCAAAAAAAATAAAAAAAAATCATTTCCCTCCCTTGTGTGTAAGGCGCAAGCTATGAAATATGAAATTTTAAAAGTGGAAATTGTGTGACTTGCAGTGGCAACCGACCATGAGATCCATTAGAGGAGCAGAAGGAGAGGATGAGAGGAAGAAATTGATACAAGAGGTGGGAGAAGGATTGGCTTTGTTGGAGGATGCGTTTATAAAAAGCAGCAAAGGCAAGAACTTTTTCGGTGGTGACCAAATTGGGTTCCTGGATATTGCATTTGGTAGCTTCTTGGGGTGGCTTAGGGTAACAGAAATATCCAATGGGGTGAAGTTTCTTGACCAAATCAACACACCTAAGCTGGAGAAATGGGCTGAAAGGTTCTGTGCACATGATGCTGTCAAAGATGTTACGCCTGAGATAGGGAAGCTTCTTGAGTTTTCTAAGATGCTAAGCGCCAAGATGGCTGCTTCTACTCCAAAGTAAATGTTCTTTTTTTTTAACAAATTAGCAGGGCATGCATGCATGCATGCAGTGTTGCTGAGGTTTTGAATTTTGTAGTTGGAACTTGAATACAAGTCTTGTCACTCTTGTGTGCTTCGTTGTTTTGTCGTAGAGCTAAAAAAAATTTGGTCGGCTCTTGGCCGTTTTTAGTTTGTCTTCTATTTGTGTGATGACAATTCCATATTATTAAATACAAGTTAATCTTTTTTTTTTTTTAACAAATTAGCAGGGCATGCATGCATGCAGTGTTGATGAGGTTTTTAATATTGTAGTTGGAACTTGGAATACATGTCTTGCCACTCTCGTGTGATTCGCTCTTTTATTATAGAGCTGAAAAGCGACTAAGAATTATTAAATAAAAATATGATAAATATTTTATTACCCGTGGACTTAGGGGTGTAAATAAGGGTATGATAAATATTTTATTACCCGTGGATTTTGGCATGCAAATGGGGTCAACCGGCCTTGTTAAAATTCACAAACTTGATTTAGGTCAATTGGGCTTATTTGTTAAATGACCCAATATTTAGAAATACCCAAGAGATGTTTAGTTCAAATTCTAGAATAATTCAATCTAGATATCTTCATAAAAATATCTACAAAATAGTTGTATCTAGAAACCACCATCATAAATAACTAGCCAAAGAGATTGTAGAGAATTTTAGAGAATGATTTGTAGGTATTAGATGAGAATTGTGTTGGCACAATTCTAGCCATTGATTAAAGAGATACCACTAATATAAATATGTGTGTTCTCCACCATTTTGTATTAAGCCAAAAGAAAAAAGAGTTCAGTAAAGATAAAGTATTCTTATACTCCAAATCTTTCTAAAATTTTTCTTTTCTCAAATATCCTCCTTCCAACAGGCCTACGACTCGACTTATATTAGGTCAAGTTCGGCCTATTACATATAGTCAAATAGAACAGACTTATGCTTCAAAAAAAGTTTATTTAGAAAGCAGGTCATAAGCTTTCTTTCATATGCCAGTCTTATAAGATTACAGACCGACTTATATAATATTATTTATTTTAAATAAAATAAATAAACTATTATTTTAATGATTTTGAATAATAAAATAATATTTTAATTATTTTTTTAATTATTAAATGCCTAATATGCTTAAACAGCCTAACAGGCCCAGGCCAAGGCTTTTGTTTTTTTAATATAGGTCAGACCATATTTATAATTAATAATTTTGGCATTTACAAGGCCAGACCAGACCTAAAATATTTTACACAGGTCTGGCTTATTTATGCCAAAATATAGCTCGGTCTAACCTATTCACACCTCTACCCGTGGTGCATGCTTTTGCTTCATTTTTTTTAAAGACTATTCATGTAACATCTATATATATATATATATATATATATATATATATAAAATAATAATAATAATAATAATAAAGTAATATAATTTTTTTTAAACTGAAGGGGCTAACATGGGATCATCTCCTCCAGATAAAAGAATAATATTTTAATAAAATATTATTATATTATGTATTAAAAAATACAAAATTCCATCTATATAAATCCCTTAAGGGGACAGGTAACTCACGACAAAGTGAGAAGAAAAAATAAAGAGGGAGAGAGGAAGAAAAAGAGAGAGAATGAGAAAGAAATAGAAAGATAATATTTAGGGTGCGCATGACAACCTTCCCGGAATCAATTTTTTTTTTTAATTTCTGTTCCCGGGAACATAAATGGATAGAAAACTCGTTTAGTAAAATCGGTTTATTTTTTTGTTCCCGGATGAACCAGATTAATTTTTGTGCTGGGGAACAGAAAAAAGAATCAAAAAATTTCTGTTTTTTTGTTCCCGGGCACAAAATGAGAAACACTTATATCTCTTAATTACTCTCTGTCTATACCATCATCCCCACCACCATCATCTTCCCAACACGACCACCGCCATCATCGTCGCCGCCGCCGTCATACCATTAGTGCTGTCGTGACCACCCCCACCCCACGATGCCACCGCCACCATCACCACCACCTTCACCCATCACTACCACCATGCCACCATCACCATCACCACCACCACAACAACTACCACCGCTGCAACCACCACCACCACCACCATTATCGCCATCACCGTCACCACCACCATCACCACTATCGCCATCAACCACCACCACCATCATCGCAATCACTGCCGCCATCGCCACCACTACCATCGCCACCATGCCACTACCACCACCACTACCATCGCCACCACTACCACCACCACAACGCTGCCACTACCATCACCACCACTATCATTGCTGCAGCCACCACCGACACCGACACCGCCACCAACCACCACCACCATCGTCACAGCCACTACCGTTACCACCACCACCACCATCGTCACAGTCACCACCACCACCACCACTATCACCTACCACCACCGCCACTGCCACCACCACTACCACCTCCATGATGCCATCACAACCACCACCACCATGCCACCGCCACCAATGCCACCAACCACCATTGTCCCAGCCACTGCCGTCACCTCCACCACAACCATCTCTACCACTACCACCGCCTCCGCCACCATCACCACCGTCATCGCCACCATTACCACCGCCATCGCCACAGCCACTTCCATCACAACCACCACCACTATCATCACCATGTCACTGCTTCCACCACCGCCGCCGCCACCGCCACAACCACATCATATGGAAAGGAAAGTGATGATCCGAATTTTTTTTTACATTTAATAGGAATTATTTTTATTATGTTATTTGTTATGTTATCAAACGTAATTCTCATTCTCGGAATAAAAATAGAACATGTCGTGAAACACATTTTTTTTCTCAGAGATTTTTCCAAGGAACAGAAATAGAAAAGAATTGTTTCTTTTCAGAAATAGTGCTAGGGAATAGAATGGTTGTCATGCACACCCTGAGTGAACTTCATTTTGTTTCACTCTTTTTTTTTATCTATTTCTATGTTTAAACTTTTATCTTTTTTAGTATCGGGGAACATTATTTTTTCTAAAGTTATGGAGGCACTATTACTATGGAAAACCATTTTCTCATATGTTTTTTTACGCTTTGATTTTATGAATTTGTTGGATCTGCTCATATTGGTTATGAAAATGGTACTGGATCAAGATTATGAAACATATTATGAAACTATTGATTTGTTAAATGTATTTACAATATTCCTTTGGTACCAAATAAATATTTAAAGAATACGTAATTTTTAACTAGAAATTCTGATGTGAACTGACCAAGGAAGTTCGAAATCAGACAATAATGTTGTAAGGGACACCTTACTTTGGCTATGAGCTCGGCTTCTCAATAACCTTTCACATTCAGAGACCCTCAGAGGCTTGGCATTTCGTAGTTTCAATTAAATATTGCACGTTCTTTCTTATATTTATTATTACAATTATTGTTGAAATAAAGATTTTTATCATAAACATACTTACAAGGAATGATATTTTCTGTTATAGCAGTTGGACTTGTTATAGTTTGAAAACCTCAATATTACTAAGATTTATCTCACTTTATGTATATTTATGGTAACATTTCCATAAAGTAAAAATGCCTAGTCTATGTTTGACAGTTGATAGATGGGGAATAACAGTCAACTGTTATGAGGATCATATGGAGTTTTATGTTGTGCTTGGAGAAGAAAGAGCGTATGTTATTCTACCATGACAGAATAGAAACTTTTGTGTATAGAACGGACTAAGTGGGACTTAATCAACACATCTACTAATTGTAATAGTAAATAGGTCTCATATAGTTTAGATGTTTGCACATCACCTTTGCTCATATAATCTAATCTAATATAGATGTAATAGTGAGATTGACTTTACATCTAATGTATAATTATCTTTAAGGATGTTATGTCATTCGCCTTCCTTTACAACCATTTTTTTTAGTATCTCATATCCCTTTATTATTTTATAATTTTTTTTATACTTTTATTTAAATTATTTTTTGGATTAATCATAGGTATCCTCCACAGGATGCAATCCTGTTCGGGTGGGTCTAGGATTCAGACTTTAAACTCCTCCCAAAGATGGTACCGGGAAGGATCGAACATGATTACCTATTATTTAAAGTATTAATGTGATATTCTCTATGCTAATTAGTTATAGGGGGCATTATAATTCAGATAAATTTCAGTTACAAAATAAGTTGTACTTAAAAGAACAAATTCTTATAGTTCGGATGACCAATGTTTGGTACAGAGGACTCTTAAGAAGCATTACGTACCATAGCTTGATGAGATGGTATATCGCAAAATTCTCATATACACAAGTCTACAATTATACTTTTTTGATAGATGTCAATGTGTTGAAAGTGTAATGATATAACTTATTTACTTTCGAGTTTAAATCTTTTCACGGAGAATTTGAGCTCTAACATCAGTTTGTGATGTTTAACAAATAATAAAGTGATAAAGTATAATTTGATTAATGACAATTTTAAATATCTAAAAAAATAAAAATGATGAGAAAATAATAAGAAAATTAAATTAAATTAAAAAAGAAATAAGAGTTATCAGAATAGTTTTAATTGATGAACTTCTTCTACAAGTGATTTGATATAGCTTTAACCAATGAGTCTTCACTGGAACAGTATGTGAGTGTATCTACAAGACATTTTGATGCTCAAGTCTGATTTTATGTAAGTAGGCTTATTCATATAGAAGAATATGCATACCCTTGGTTAACACACTTGTATTTATAGTGTAGGGATTACCAGCTTTAGGGGATGCCCCTGATTGCTTCCTCCAAGTGGTGAGGCAACAATGTCTCTAATTGATCCTTGTGTAGGTGGCTTGAGATGGCTATTCTAGAAGAGTTGTAGAAGTAACATAGCAAAGGTATGTGCCAACCTTTTTGACTAAAAGCCCTTCTTGCTTTGAATTTCCCAATATGTCCTTCTTACTCTTCAATCTAGGCTCTTGTTCAAGAATAGCAATAACATTATCATTGAAAGACAAGTTGTTAGTTACTCTTTTATTTGTTATGTTGATAATGAGTAGATAGTATAAAGGAAAAATACATTCTCCTGTTGCTGGAGAAAGTAATCTCCTGTTGTCCATACATCAAAAAATGTGCCACGCTTTTTTTTATAAAGGTGGGAATTGAAAAAATTCTTCCCCTACTATTGTAAACATTTGATGAATTGTCTTCTCTTTTATTATGAATCCCATGCCATCTTCTCTTCTTTGTATGATATATGGGCTTATTGTATGTAAAGTAAAAGAGTCAATAGAAAAGTAACCAATAGGATTAAAAATGTAGTGTGTTCAAAGTCAAAAGTTGTAGGCTAGTTGTAAAAGTAGAAAACTAAGTAATTTTGTGATATTTTAACAACCAAAAGCAATTCTTCTCCTGTCCAAAATGGTTCAGCCGAACCTTATATGTAGGAAGAGAAGTATGTGGACCAATAATATTTAAGCCTTTGTTGACAAAATGGAAAAGCTAACAAGTTACTTAAACTAAGTTAAAGTAACTTAGATATTTCAAGACAACCAAGTAGGTTCCTTTTCTTTCTTGAAGCTCCATGAAGCTTTCTTTCTCTTCCTCTCTTCCTTGTGTTTTCCATGGCTGAACTTGGGCACTTGAAAAGGGGTTAAGTCACATCTCTTAAACTAAACACTTTTAGGTGAAAGTTTCTACATGAAACTTATAGTTTAGGAGCTTGTGAATCCAACCATACAATTTGTTTTCCAAGAGGGGCTGTTTAAATGGTATTTTATCCTCTCCAAAGTCATGGATGTATGGATGACTTGGTGTGAAAAGATGATGATTTCAAGGGTTAAAAGTGTGGAGATTAACCTAGTGTTCTCCTAGAAGCTATACAAGGTAATCTACTTGATTTCTAGTGGTTTAATATTGAGATATCTTTGTTCTTCCTATTTTAAGGCTGAATATATGATGTTATAATATTAATATTTGATGAGGTTTTGACGGGATTAAAACTTGGTTGTTGAATTAAAAGAAAACTAAGCAAACTAGTCTAAAGAAAAAGTGGCAAACCCTAATGGAGGCAATCTGGCCTCTGTTTTGAAAAAAATTTAATTGGAGTTGTAGAACTCCAAACGGAGTGTGGTTTAAGCTAAAAATTAATGATATGTAAAGTCTAGTATAACATATCAAAAATTCAGAGTAATCCAATCAGAATTAGAGATTTCGTGAGTTAAAGAGTGAAGGTTGTTCAGGCTATAATGAAATGTTGTTTACCTTTAGCCCAAATTAAAAAAGGCATATCTCACTCATTCTTTTATGAAATGAAGTGTGTGAGACATAAAATTAAAGTTTAAGGTGTCTAGTTTCTTGTCAAAAAGACTGGATTTTTATGAGATCTGGATCATGCCTAGAATGTGAAATGGTGGACGGTGTTTGAAACTGCCCTGTGTTGGCAGCATGTTACATGGAGTTTCGAAAATTCATAAATCCTTCGTTTCTTAACGAAACGAGACTAATCTTATGTAAAATTAAAGCCCTAGATGTCTAGTATTTTGAATAAAATTTTGAGAATAAACTGGGTTAGATAACATTCCAGAAAAATATTAAAGTGTCTGCTGTCCTGTTTCTGACAACGGGTTTAAGCAGTTTGCTTACGACGGACGTATCTTGAGTTATACTTATCGAAACGAAGCTTATAATACACCGTTGTAAAGCTTACGACATCTACATTAAGATGTTGAAGTCTCAAAATTTTATAAAAACAATTCAAGTAAAGTGGTTTAAAGAATTGGATAAATCACTTAAGTAAATTGATAAATTAACATGTTAATGTTAATTGTTTGAATTACAAGTAACACTTAATCAATAATTGATAGTTTCTTGTTTGTGATACTAGTTGTATTCAGGAGCAATATATTGGAGAAACAAGTTGCATGTGAGTAAAGTTTCGCAGGTAAGCTCTTTATTTAAGGAGTTTTCTTCTGATTTATTGTTCTACCAAAATCCGATGAGATGATGGTTATTGTTTGTATTAATAATGTGGTTCGACATTGAAATAATGGTATGCTTATATGGTAAATAAAAAAGTGATATGTGAGGTATGTTGTTATATAATTTAAATAATGAGTTTAAAGTTGATGTATCTGTTAATATGTGAAATGACTGACGTTTTTGTTAATATGTAAAATGATTGACGTGCATGATAAAATGCGGAATAATTGATGTGTTTGTTGACATGTAAAATGATTAACATGTTTGTTAATATGCGAAATAATTGATGTGTCTGCTGATATGTGAAATGATTGATGTGTCTGACGACTTGTAAAATGACTGGTATGCCTAATAAGTTTAGAGATGTACTGAGTTTGAAATTCTAATGAATTTTTATGTCTGATAAATTTTATGTGTGAGGTTCAGATACTTTGATGTTCTGATAAATTTGACAGTAAATTGGTTGTATCTCAAAAAGGAAAAAGTAATGAATACTAAATATCTGCGATAGTTTGTACGGGTAATTATCAAAAAAAGAGATGCTTTGTAAATGTGCTAAATTGAAAGTACATAATTCAATAAGGTGATATATATATATATATAAGTGAATTTCGTACGAGGCCAATGAATAAACTGGTCGTACAAGTTAACATCATTCGATTAATGGATAACTCTGGTGGAATGTGATAATTTATTATCGTGAACACATCCGGTCCTCGAGTGGTTCCAGCTATTTATAATATAAAGATAAGTATATCTGTGAGTGTAGGTATAGGTTTATCTTGTATTTTTGTGATGTATTATAATGTGTAGATTGAATGTGTGTGTGTTGTAATGTTTAATGTATTTGTTTAATTGATGAATTATTTTGTGTGATGACGTGTTTTATTTGTTAATTGTTGTTATCTGTTGTTTTTTATTGTATTTGTAAGTTTTATTGATATTATGAAAATTAATGAAATTGTCAATATTGATTTTGAAATGAATATGATAAAGTAATGTGAGTATGTCTGTGAATGCTATGATACTTGAAGATATTATTTCGAGAGTATCAGGTTATCAGGAGAAAGATGAAAACTTCCATAAGAACTGTAGCATTGAATTATATGGTAAATTCTGTAAGGTTTTGGTAAACTGTGAATGGTTTACTAAATTAAATAAAGTTGTTTGGAAGTGGTTGTGTGTTTACATATTTATTATTTACCGTAGTGTGTTTACAAATTATTGGTAAATTCTATTTTTAAATTTAAATATGTTAAAAATTCCTTCTCAAATTGTAATGATTACATGTAAATTAATCATATGATATAATTGAACTAGAATTAATGGTATGGAATTTTGTATGTTGTGTGTTGTATATTTTGTCTGAAAATTGTATGCGTAATCTGTATGTTTCTGCTATTCCGCGTGTGGTGACCAATTATGTAGGAAGCAAGCTTAAGAACGAGAGAATATCCTATAAACTTAGAGTTTACTGGGATTTTAAATCTCCCCCCGCGTTATGGATACACATTTCAGGTGCTCTCTCGGATGACGAGTTTTCAAAGAACTAATGACGCAGAAAAGAATGAGTAGCAGAGATATTAGGAGCAGCGCGATTGACTAACGTTCGGGATTATGCGTATATGCCTATGTTTCGGATAAATCATGTATTTAAGTTGAAGATATTGTTGGTACAACAATATAATTGATTTGAGATTTTGTAGTCAAAGGTTTGGATATGTTACGTACAACAAAGCATGTTTGTATGTTTCAAATTTGTTGAAAGTAAGTAGGAATCCATGGATAGATTCTGAAGATATTAATATGAATTTGTTATGTATTGGTTATGTCTGGATATCAAGTTTGAGAATTTGAATAGTCCGATAAATAGAGGTTATGTTGTCCATTTTTACTAAATTGATAATTGTTACGATTTGGTGTTAAGTTTTAATTCTATGCAGTTATGGGGCTGTATAGTTTATTACAATGATACGAACATAAAGGATACAAAGGAAAATTTTTAATTAGTCACGTAGTTTCAAGAGAACTATTGTGATACTTATAGGAAGTCCTCTGCTATTCTTATTAAATTAAGTGCGCATATATACCATTTTTGTGTAGTATTCCGGTTAGGTAAATCGGTCGGGTGTTACATGTTGGGCATTGAGAAGCTTAGTCCGACGAAAATAATATTTTGGATTCCAATGGAAGAATAATTACCCTTGCACAAAGGGTGGAAGAAAGGAAGAAGACAAGGGAATGTGTTGGGTTTGTGGCTGGACGAAACAAATAATAGGTCAGGATTTAGAGGGGTGAGTCCTACAAGGGCAATCCTACCTAATCAGGCCTTAGAAAATACTGAAGTATGACCTACTAATGGGAATAATGAAATAAGATATGGGCAAGGCCCACCTATGGCTAAAGGGCAAAATGGTAATTTCACCCTAGGTTCACTTAATTTCTTATTAGTTAGAGGATAAGTATGGAATTTTGCAAACAACCAAACTTAAGGGCTTCAATCTGAAGGGATTGCCTCCAAAGATAGGGGAACCACAATGACTAATCAAAACCTTAGCATAGTGATAGGGAACAAAGGAGTGAGATTCCGACAGCTGTTGCTCGAGGAGCGGAACGATAAAAGACAAAGATACTTATGCTTTGCTATGACACACCATTTTCACCTGATCGTATATGTCAGAATCAACACTCAATGTTATGTTCTTGGGGGTGGGCGAACCTACGTAAAGAATGAGGGGTTATTCAAAGAAGGAGTAGACAACGGTCACAGGGTGCTTAATCAAGGAGTACGCAGGGAGGAACATGCAGGGCATCGGTCTTGAGGAAAACATTTTAAAGGGCAAGTACGATAGAAAGGTAGAGCATCTTTAAGAAAGACTCAACCTTTGTGTATGAATATAAGTTCTAAAGCTCTTTGGTCAGAAATTCAAGAATTTGCAATAGTCGAATATGAGTTTGGAGTGCCTAAGGATGCAAGTTCACTGGTTAAGAAAATTTCTATTATACACAATCTCTGTTAAATTATTGGTATAACCATCGCACTTTGAAAATATGATCTTAATTCGACCACATCCATGTGTCTGGTGGTCAAGCATTCAATTCCAATATGTTTAGGAAATTGAACACTCTTGCAAAATAGAGGCAAGGTGAGAAAGGAATTCGGCAATGGCAGTTTTTTCACTTCAATCATAACTTGGTCTATATGCTTCGAACAATAGGATCCCAATGGAAATTCTCATATTACCTATCTTCTTTCTTCACCTTGAGGACAATGTGAGTTTTAGAGGAGTATTGATGGGCTTGAAAAGGAGTTAGTTAGTTAGGAGATTTTTCTAGATATTCTTAGATGATAGGATAAAAGAAAGGGGAATGGGTGGAGTGGGGTTAACATGAATTAAGTGAATAATGGGGGAATTGGAGATCTCTTGGAACCTAGGTGTGTTGGTTCTAGGGTGAGGCAGGGTCTTTTGGTTTATTTCTCCGCAATTAATTTTGTAAAGAGCTAGTCTCCATTATTTTACTCTAATATAATTTTTTAGTTTCATCATTTGACAAAGTGATTGAGCCTATTTTCCTTGTCTTTTTAGTTTTGTGCTTTTGATAGGTTTTGAATAACACTTGCAATTTGGAAAAGGCATTAATTGTAGTTTTTGAATTTTTTTCTTTTGGCATTGAAGTTTCACTTTAGTAAAAACATCCAATTCCTAGGAACTAAAGTTGTTAACTTAATTCAAAAAATTCACAAGGTAGACTTTGGATGTGTAGAAGACATGGTAAACCTCTAGCATTTCAGATATGTCGAGTCAATTTGTAGTGAACTCTGTAAAATGCTTATATATAGCATATTCATGTTTCTGGGTGTTGACAAACATTAGAGAGCAAAATTCACCAAAAGTAAAAAAAAGAAACATTGGAGAGCAATGGATAGAGCTATAAAGATTTGGGTTGAGTCCCTTTGGCGTGATGACTGCTCAAAACAGTTAAATTACTTCTCACATGAAACAAGTAATGGAGAATTTTTCTGTTTTACTTTTATATGTAGCTTTTATAATTGGCTTTAATGTTTCTACAGTGAATGTAGATAAGTTGTCTACATTCACTCCATAAGCGATGTTGTTCTGCATTGAAAAATTAAAAAATATATAATGAAAAATACTATTATAACTCTGAAATAAATTATAATTACAAAAATACCTTAATTTCCGTCTCAAAACAACATCATTTTAAGCTTAATGTAGATAACTTATTTACATTGAGTGTAGAAAAGAGAACCCTTTATAATTATGTAAAGCGAAAAACAAATGTATTCAGAATGTGAGTTGGATTATGGATTATGAAAGGTATACGAGTGTGCTGGATTTTGTGACTTAAAGTTGTAGTCATTCAATAAATAAATTGATACTTTGGTGCTATGATTGATTACAGATTAGATCTCCTTTACCAAATGTGGATGGGCTAAAATCTTATTTCTAATGATTGTATTATCATTTTTAATCTATTAATTTATTTACCAGCCTGCCACAACAAGTGCAAAATCTAGGTGCACAATCAACTGAATGTCCTCACAATAAAGTCTAAAAATGTCTCATAAAAATCTTAATTATTGCGTTTTATTTAATAATTTTTTTAACTAATATTAAAGAAAAAAACCTTTTTATCCTGAGAAAATAACTTTTTAATTAAATCGGCATGCTTTTATAGGCTATATATAGAGTATATTTATAATTTATACATAGAAATGATTAGCAAAATGGGATTCATGAATTAAATGGATTTTTAAGCGAGTTTGTACGTTGAAATGAAGAATACATATTTGCCGTAGCTCACCGAAAAACCCTAATATTCGGGGTGTATAGTATGGTACATAACAATTAATGTAATTAAATATAAAGTATAAGATCATTACCTAAAAAATTATAAAGCATTAGATGAATTTAAAAAAGTTATCAAAATAATTAGATTGAGTAAATTCTAATGTTCGTCAAAAGATTTTCGGAACATTAATTTAGTTGTAGAAAAATAATTTTCCAAAATCGAACTATTCAAAAGTAACTGTTCATTGTGATTACAAAATTATTGTTTGACGACTGATAAAAAAAAAATTAAAACTAATTTGATATTAAAATTGGTGCTCTACTGTTATTACATACAAGAGATATGATCTGGTTACAAATTTTTTTTACAAATTACACTAAGTACGACCGGTCGTACACTGCATGAATAAAGTATAACCACTGTCGTACTTAGTGTAATTTATAAGAGTTTGTAAACAAAAAATTTTGTAAAAATAACATGTCCCTACATATAATACAGGTAGGATATCTAAGAATTTACCAGCGTGGTAGACGGATACAGCTACCTCCAAAGGAAAATTAATTTTCCTCACCAAACTTTCATGTGTCAAATTCGTGAAATATGAAGAGATCAGCATCGTGTAACCTTCTGAATCACAAAATCTACTAACCTCTCCTTGCCATTTTTTTGTCTGAATGTCAGAGACTCCGAATGATGTACCATGATGATTATGCATTTAAATACCCTGGCATTAACCACGAAGCACATGAATCCAAAAGTAAGGGATTGATACATAGGGTTGGCAAAACAGGCCAACCCGGCTCGACCCGGCCCAACCCGCATTCAGCCCGAAAAAAATGGGTCGGGTCGGGTTGGCTCGAAAAAAAAACGAGCCAGAAAACCCAACCCGGCTCGACCCGAGCCGGGTTAGGGTTGGCTCGCGGGTTGGCTCGATAATCAGCTCGCGGGTTGGCTCGTAAAAAAGCTCACGAGTTAGCTCGAAATGATGCTAGTGGGTTGGCTCGCGGGTTGGTTAGCTCAAAATATTGGCTCACGGGTTGGCTCAAAAAATTTAATTTTTGTGGTTTGTTCTCCTGTATAAAATTATTGTATTTTGCAGTCCAACTACAAGTAGAGTAGTTTACAAAATCCAAAAACATTAAATGAAACACAAACCACTCCACGAATCACAGGAGTCATTTATCATGATTTTCTGAATTACTCTAACTCACGATAACCATAAAACGTATGTAAAGCCAAAAAATAAAAAATAAAAGAAATCCATTATATATTTCAATGATAAGCATCTAGAATCAAAAGCCAATCATGAAAAAAAAGGACCTGCAAAAGCGACCAATATAGTAAAGTCCATCAGTGGAGAATCCAACAGTAAAGTCCATTGTATTTTATTAAAAAAAAAAAAAAAAGAGTAACCCGCGAGCTGGCTCATTTGAGCTCGGGTTGGCTCGGGTCGGGCTAAATCGAGCTGGCAGCTCATTTTTGCCAACCCAACCCGGCTCGTTTTGTGCGGGTTACGAGCCAACCCGACGGGTTGGCTCATTTTTGCCATCCCTATTGATACAACTGTGTTAAATATATAGTGCACTTAATAAAAGTGGACCAGCAAGTAAGTCTAGTAAAACTAGTGGGTGGTTGGTGGTTTGGTACACAACTTCATCTAGCTAGCATTCCATGTTTTTGTTATGAACTAACTAACCTCTTAAAACCCCTACATCAACTAATCTTCTTGTGGCCATTGGTCCATTCTTCTATTTAATTTATAGTCATCCATACAGCAAGACCAAGTTAGAGGGTTATAATATTATTCCTGAAGAGATCATGACAAAGAGTGAGGTGAAGCTGTTGGGAGCATGGCCAAGTCCATTTGTAATGCGGGCTCGGATAGCTCTTAATATCAAATCAGTGGAGTATGAGTTTCTTGAAGAAAATTTGAGGTCCAAAAGTGAGCTTCTTCTTCAATCCAACCCTGTTCATAAGAAAATCCCTGTTCTCATTCATAGGGACAAACCCATTTGCGAGTCTTTGGTCATTGTGCAGTATGTGGATGATGCCTGGTCCTCTGGCTCTCCTATTCTCCCTTCTGATCCTTATGACCGCGCCATTGCTCGCTTTTGGGCTACCTACATTGATGATAAGGTATAAATTTTTGTTAATCCCATGTCTTGTTCTCTGACATTTATATGTCATTGATATTTGTTTGCTGATTAGTGGTTGAAAATTACTTTCATCCTTCATTCATCAAACCAAACTCAAACTAGAATGAAGAGATAAAACCATTGTCCATATGCCACATTTAATAAAGGGATAAATAAGAGTTATGTTGTAGGAAAAATAATTTGGTTATGTTAAGATAAGACAAAACCAAATTATTGAACAAAGTGTCTTATCATATTTTTTTATTATTTTTATTTTTTGTCTTTTAGTGTTGCATGACATCATGTAACATGATAAAATAAAGACCCTTTAATAAATCTAAGAAAGTTTTTACTTTTTAGTATAGTGAATAGAAGAAATAGTGTCAACCAAAATTGAAAATTACATTCTTTCTCATGTGCAAGATAAAAAAAGTGGCAGGTTAGTCCTACTAAGCTCACAAAAGGGTCATTTATTATGTGAGTCTAGAATAAGCAGTATTTAGATTAAAAATATGCTAATTATAATACTAAAACATGTGACCTCCTAGTATAAGGGCAATAATAACAATTGTTGCGTCAAGGTTTTTATTTAAAAATATAGAGTAAAATTAATCTTATCTTGCATAAGATATTGTATCTCATGTTGTGAAATAAAATCAAGGTGAGATCCACTAAAAAAGAAAAAAGAAAAAAAATCAAGAGGGGATCCACCTTAATTTTGTTTTACAACATAAGTATATACTATCTTATGCAACATAAAATTAGTTTTATCCAAAAATATAATAGAATCATTCATTGATCCCTTTAACACCTCAAGATATTTTGGGAAAGTTGATTCGTAACATAATATTAAAGTATATAACCAAATGGTTTAGAGTTCAATCATTAATTTCCTTTCTACAAATAAAAATTTAGAAATTTCCGCACAAGATAAAAAGGGTTCGTCCATTATCCACACATGAAAAAAAAAATCATAAAATAAGTTCCCTCCATTGTGTGCAAGTTATGAAATATGAAATTTCAAAGGTGGAAATGGTGTGATTTTTGCAGTGGTACCCGGCCATGAGATCAATTAGAGGAGCAGAAGGAGAGGATGAGAGGAAGAGATTGTTACAAGAAGTGGGAGAAGGATTGGCTTTGCTGGAGAATGCTTTTAAAAAAAGCAGCAAAGGGAAGGACTTTTTCGGTGGTGACCAAATTGGGTTCCTGGATATTGCACTTGGAAGCTTCTTAGGGTGGCTGAGGGTAACAGAGACATCCAATGGGGTGAACTTGCTGGACCAGACCAACACACCTAAGCTGGCAAAATGGGCTGAAAGGTTCTGTGCACATGATGCTGTCAAAGATGTTATGCCTGAGATAAGGAAGCTTCTTGAGTTTTCTAAGATGCTAAGGGCCATGATGGCTGCTTCTACTCCAAAGTAAATGTTCTTTTTAACAAATTAGCAGGGCATGCATGCAGTGTTGCTGAGGTTTTTAATTTTGTAGTTTTGGAACTTGGAATTCAAATCTTCTCACTCTTATGTGATTAACTCTTTTGTTGTAGAGCTAAAAAAATTTGAGGGGCTCTTAGTCTTTTTTTAGTTTGTCTTCTTTTGTGATGAATTGCGTATCATTATCAAGTTAATCGTTTGCCTGGATAAATCTAATGTTATATCAATGTTATTAAACCGGACTAATCATCAACTCAGTCGTGAAATCTAGTTAATAAATCATTGGTTGAACCGTTTGAATTAAATTTATATTAAAGACATATAATAAATATATAATAGGACAACTAAAATGATTTAACTTTGTGATTAACGTATCACTTCCCTCCCCTTAGGTCGAATTAACCTCGGTTGAATCCGATTTATAACCGGTTTGGTTTTAATAAAACTAGTTATATGATTCTCCCTTTCAAGGCAAAAAAAAAAATCAATAATAATAAATATTGCAATTTAAATAATAAATTACGGTATTAATTTCGTTTTTAAATATTTTACATCATTAATATAATTAGTTGAGCATGAACCTGGCGCCCACTAATTTGACAGAAGAATTATGTGCAACTATCCTATGACAAGTTCTCGTGGTCGTGATACCGTTAATTGCGTAAAATATTTGGAAGCAATATTAATATCGTAATTTATTGTTTAAATTACAATATTTAATTTTTTTTCTCTCCTTTTGAGCAACTTCTGCACTTCACTTTGATTTTGACAATCCGATTGGATCTTAACAACAAGGACTATGCACGTATTTTTTCAGTAAAAATTTAATTGTTATATTTATGTTATGAAATGAAATTGTGGATGTTTCACCTCCTACTTTTTCGTCTCCTTGTAGTTATGTATTTCAATTAAGAGTAGTGTAACCACTTATATCATCTTTATGGTGATTAACCATTTATCTATTCTTCTTTAATCTATAAATACATGTTACTGTATGTAAACTTATAAAGAGATACATGAAATGGAATAAAGTCTCACGCATATTCCCTTGACTCATATTCTCTTCCTCTATTTTTCATTTCTATATTTTTTTCTTATATCCCCTTCAACTGTGAATACCAACCACTCATCATTTCCAAATACTTGATAGGTCATTAATCATCTGCTGCTGTCGGGTAGCAGCCAAAGCCAAAAAAAAGTTCAATTATGAGAGATTACCATTCACGTAGAGTACCATCTATACATCAAATGAATCTAAGGGGCCGTTTGGTACGCGTCATTCTCTAAGATTTCTAAGAATCTGAATTTTTATAAATTTTAAATTTTCAGATATTATCGTAAATTGAATGTAAAAATTATATTTTTGAAAATCGAGATTCTCAAACAAACAAAAATTCTCCCCTACCAAACCTCACGAAGAGTATTGTCCACGTCAAATGAGTCTGAGCAAAAAACTTACACTAAGGGTTTTGACAATATATCTCAACTCAAACCTTAAAGTATTGGGTTTACGAGTCTTGCTACTTATATGTAATATATTTAGCTCATTTCGTCCTAATATGAGATTTTTTCTCACTCACACTTAAATTCTCAACCGTATGATTAATAAAAAATGGAAATTTGTGAGAGAGCAGGCCACGTGGTGGAATCCGTCCCTCTTTGTTCTATGTTATAGCCATGTTAATTAGGACTGTTACACTAGCGGAAAAACATAATAATAAGAAGGGGAAAAAAACAAAAATCCGTGACCATGTTTGTGAGACGGAAATTCCAATGAAGACTTAGATTAAAAACCCAATTAATAGTAGCTCATTTGGTATATGGGTGTTGAGTAGTTGAGGTGAAAATAGATGTTCGATCCTCTTCAGTATCACCTTTCGAAAGAGGGTTTAAAACCTTAGAGCTTGTTTGATTGTCTTCTTGTTTTTTTTATTCTTAGAACTGTTTTGTAAAATAGTTATGAAAACAGATATTTTTTATATTTTTTCTTTTTGAAAGTTAAAAAACAAAACAGAAAACAAAAACAACTTAGACATGTTCTCTAAATTTGATTCTAAAAACAAAAAAACAATTATAGTTTTCAAAATGTTTTTTACAAAACAGGTGCCACCAAACAAGTTTTTTAATTTTTTGTTCTGAAAACTAAAAAACCATTTTTAAAAACAATAATCAAACATAATCTTAATCTTCTGAATTGAAATAATCGTAAAGCGATAAACCGATAAAATATTTTAAAAAAAAAACCCAATGGACAGATGTTATAAATTGATAAATTAATATATAAATAACTTTACAAGATGCAAAGTACTTCTTGTCTACTCACAAAAAGTTAGTTGACACAGTTTTAAAAGGGAGATGTTGCGGTTGATAATTTAAAGAGTAAATATTATTTTTAATCCTCAGCAAACGATGTCTGTTTTAATTCCTAACAAATAAAAAAATTATTCGTGGTTCTAAAGAAATTTAAAATGAATCCATTTAGTTGAAATCGTGATCCCTCATAAATTCAAAAAAGATTCATATTAATTCCTCAAAAAGACTAAAATAGATCCACTTTGAATTTTTTAAAGACCACGAATAATCTTTTTATTTGCTAGGACTAAAGCGGACATCATAAAATCTACAGAAGACCGAAAAAGATATTTACTCTTTAAATTACCAAGCGCAACATCTCCAAATTGTGTCAACTAACTTTTTGTGAGTAGACAAGAAGTACTTTGCATCTTGTAAAATTATTTATATATTAATTTATCAATTTATAACATCTGTCAATTGGGTTTTTTTTTTTTTTTTAATATTTCATCCGCTCATCGCTTAAAAAATGAGAATATATTGATACAAACGATATAAATATCATTTAACACACTTTGGTTAGAGCATCCTTGATAGCCATGGCGAAGAGTGAGGTGAAGCTTGTTGGTAAATGGTCCAGTCCTTATGTGATGAGGGTGAAGATTGCCCTCAACATCAAATCTCTTAAATATGAAAACTTTGAAGAGACCATGACCTTAGTCCCCAAAAGTGATCTTCTTCTTCAATCCAACCCTGTATATGGCAAAGTCCCCGTTCTCATCCACCATGATAAACCTATCTGTGAGTCTCTGGTCATAGTTGAATACATAGATGAAACTTGGTCTACTGGTCCTTCTATCCTCCCCTCTGATTCTTATGATAGAGCAATTGCTAGGTTCTGGGCTGCTTACATAGACGATAAGGTGACTTCTCTTTTTGCTATTTCATTTTTTGTGTTTGCCATTAATATAAGTTTAAAATGAATTTATTTGATTTAAGTTTGAAACTTGTTACAGGGACGAATCAGAGCATTGATAAAACTATTTTTTCATGACTGAAAGGTCATGTGTTCAAATTTAGGAAACAGTCTCGAGTTTAACGGGGAGTGATTTTTAAGTTTGAAACTTGTCATACAATAATAAAAATAAAAATCTCATTTCACATGGGCAATGGTTATCATTTTCTTGCCATTTATACTAATATTTTTTCAGAACTGTTAGATTTATCCATGAACGACTCAGATTGACTCACATGATCTCATGTTGAAACAGGATGTCCAATAAAAAAAATTGAGGTTTCAATTAACTAAAGAATTAATTATTATTATTTTATTTTTTTTGAGTTTATGCAATTGAAATTGGTTTGATTTGGTTTTTATTTTGTGTGGAAATGGGGCAGTGGTTTCCTCCAATGCTAAACATTATAACTGTTGAAGGAGAGGAGGAAAGGAAGCCATACTTTGAGATGTTGGAAGAAGTGCTTGAGAGGATAGAGGGTGCTTTTGGAGAATGCAGCAAAGGAAAGCCCTTTTTTGGTGGAGATAGGATTGGGTTCCTTGATATTGCTTTTGGGAGCTTCTTGGGATGGCTCAGTGTCATAGAGCAAGAGTACTATGGAAGTAAACTTCTAGTTGAAGCAAAAGCTCCTTCTTTGGTGAAATGGGCTGAGAGATTTGCTGCTGACCCTGCTGTGAAGGGGCTTATACCTGAGACTGACAAGCTTATTGAGCTTGGCAAGTTACTTCAGATCAAATGGAGAGCTGCTATTGGCAAGAAATAGAATTTGGGATTTGCTAGTGCATATGATCCTTATTGTATGATGAATTGTGTGAAAAAATAAAATTCACTTTGTGAGATGGGTTTTCTAAGCAGTTTTATCTTTCTTCTCTCTGTGTTCCTTTTGGGTTGTCCTCTCATTTGCTTTGATGCTTTAGGGACACGTAATTGTGCTGTTCAACAACTTCTTACATTCACTTTAAAGTGTCATCACTTGATTTCATCTATGACAATGATTTTGAGGATCTTAAACCAGCAATAATACCAAAAAAGAGAATTAGGACCTGAATGAATTTGATTTGGTTTTAGTTTTAAGCATCTAATTTTGTCCTGGTCATTTTAAAGTGATAAAATATGGGGTTTGCATTTACCATTTAACATGACACAATAAAGTTTCTTACACACACAACATTTTATGGGCCCACACTTTTTGAAACAAAAAAAAAATCCACCGCACTCAAAACGAATCTCTATAACATTACACAATCATTTTTCCTACAACATAACTCTTATAAAATCCATAAAATATAGAGCCCAACAATTGAAAAAAATTTAATTATAGAAAAGATGTGAAAAACAATTCAAACAATTAATGGATAGATAAAAAATTAAAAAAAAGAAGAAATTAAGAGAAAGGAGAACATAAAAATTTACCACGTTTACAACTAACTTAATCATTGTTGATTTTCGTCAATCTAACAATTATAATTTATTAGATTTATTGAAAATTAATAATTAATTAATTAATGCGACCAAATAATTTTCAATAAAATATAACTATTAAATTGACAAAAATCAACGGTGATTAAATTTGTTGCAAAGGTGTGATAAAAATTTTTTGTGATAAATATATTCTTTCCATGTTGTAGCGTCTTATAAAAAACTTTAAATATGAGAAATAGGCAAAGATAATAACAACAGATTTTGTTGGAATTTTTATCTTTACAGTAGCTATAGACTATAGCTGTCGATAAATGCACAAAATTAGTGAAAGATAGGCACGCCGCAATCACGGAGGGAGCAGAGATACAGGACCCGTTTGAATTCTGTTTTTAAAATTATTTTTTAATTCTATTTTTAAAAATATTTGTTAAATTTTCAGAATAAAAAATTTAAAAAAAAATATGTTTGATAATATCTGTTTATAAAAATAATTCTATAAATTGTAACTGTTTTTTAGTTTTTAGAATCAAATTTAGAAAATAAATTTCAGTTGTTTTTATTTTGTGTTTTTATTTTTAACTTTCAAAACAAAGAAAATATAAAAAATACATATTTTATTGACTAGTCTACGAAACAATTTTTAAAAAAAAAAAAGCAGAATAGAATTTAACAGACCCATAATAATTTACGTTTTCACTTTAACTTAACTAATCTGGTTTAATAATACAGATTACAGACTGACATGTATTTGCTAAAATAAATTATAAACGCTAAATCAAATTAATTTAATTGACTTTCATCGGTTGTATTATGTTTTGACGAAAAAGTTCACACAGTTATTACACTCTGCCAATGTAAAATCGAGTATTTTGTAATTATGAATACAAGTTTGTCCTGTTGTCTCGTGAACACAAAAAGCGAGTGAGACTATTTTTTCTTTTTCTTTTTAGTGAATGACACCCACTTTTTTGGATGTATACAAGATAATTATTTCATGTCACGTAAAAAATGTATTCCTCATGAAATAAATACAGTTTTTTTTTTATTAAGAATAATGGTTCTTACATTTTGTGGCTTGTGCCGTCTAATTCGGAAAGTTAATCATGGAACCATAACCATACAGAGCAGAAATCAATGTTGAAGAGAAGCTTAATAAGAGAGCTAACTATAACCAATATATAGGAACTCTGGCTAACAGTATTTGAAGTTTTACAACAGTAACTCTGGTCGTTTTCTTTAGTGACTCTGGGTATGAAGGAATACACTTACACTACATTACTTAAGGTATTTATCTTAAGCTATTCGAGTTATCATAACTATACCAATCACAATTTAATTTAAATAAATTAAATAGGGAATGATCCGTTTATAAATTTTTTTGACAAGTTTTTATAAATTACATTATCTTCTTTCGGAAGAAGATAGGGGAGGCTCCTTACTTCAATTAAGATAATAAAAAATCATTTCATCTTTTTAGTTGGAACTTTAGGGGGTTCTCTAAAAAAGATAGCGAAAAAAATGATTCCTAAAGTAGAGATTAATAGGAATGTATAAACCAATGCTTCCATAGATTTGATCGTGGTTTACAATTATAGCTTTCATGCCTGTTTATTTAGGACCATATCCCGGATAAAGAAACCCTTTCCTGTTTTTCTCTCTCCATTACTTCAAGTAATTGCATTAGGTTATAGATGAGACTTCTCAAATTGGTCAACGGGCCTCATGAAATATAAAATAACATATTAAGCCTAAAAAATAGTGTTTTAAAACTCTGCCCACCTCGGGGTCAACTCCGCCGGGTCACTGACCCCCTCTCTTTGAGGGCTCGAGTTAGTAGTTTGATCATATATGCACGTTGACCCCTCTAACCCTCGAAACCCCCCGGTTGAACCAGTGACTCCCGTGTCAAAGGGGTCATTATACTTTTTTTTTAAAAAAAAAAATTATACACGAAATGACATCGTTTGATGTATAAAAAAACAAAACAAAAACTAGTTGTTGCTTAGATTTAGAACTATATCTGAAATATAAATCGTTCTTCTTCTTCTTCTCTTCTGATCTTCTCTCCCAGACCTAGACCTAGTCTCCTTGATCCGGTGACCTCCTCAACTGTATTGGTTCTTCTCTCCCCACCGTTAATTTGTCGTGTCGTTGCCTCTCCTCCGCTATTCTCTATTAAGTAAGGGATCTCATTTCACATACTATTGTAGGTGCATTAGAAGGACAAGAAGGATTTGACTTTGATGATATAACTTTTCATTAACTCTATTGGAATATGTGTTATACACTTTGCTTAGCTTGTAAATATTGACTTGTGGATGTAATTGGTTGAATTATGTTAACTATATTTTGAATCTTTAATGATTGGTAGCTTGATTTTTTTTCGAATTTTTCATATAGCATATATATTAATTTTTTTAAAGTATAAAACCGAGTCAGTGAAGTGACCCATGATCCCCTGGTTTATCCTGTAACGACCAGAAATTTAAAAATTAAAACAAATGGAGTCGCCACCAATTTTATTTACTTTGGAAAAATTGGAAAACCCTTCATTGCAAACTGGTCTATAAAAATCAAGGTTCGGGAGTCTAATTATGCGTAAGGAAGGGTGGGAATTTAATCCCACTGCACCCCGGACACATCCGTTTAAAAACGGTTACCTTAAATTAATTGTGCGAATTATTAATAGCTTTTAAAAATATTTGTTTTATCCCTTAAAAAAAATGATTATTTAGGAAGTAAGAAGACTAAAATATTAAAATTTTGTTTTAGCTTGACGGAAAGAGTTCCGCTCCGACGTATCCTCCGGTACAGTGAGGAATTCAAAGCTACGTCGTTCTTTAGAATATTTGTGTGTTGATTGATTTTAATTTTGAAAAAAAACATTTGATTATATTCGACGTTCCCGGATTATCAGGTTCTCCCAACCAAAATGATCCGAACGAGACGCAGGATTAACAAGCTGTCTCAACTCAGCTAATCCATATATAATGATTTTAATATTATAATTTTATTACGAGTTATAGATCACCAAGCTGTCTCAGCCAAAATGACCCAAAACACAAAAGCTTCGGGTTAACAAGTCGTCACGGCTCAGTTGACTCCCATTTTATTTAATGATAAATTAATATTTAATCTTTAAAATTTATCCTCAAATCAATATTTATTATTATTAAGCGTTTTAAAATCATCATATTGTCACAATAGAAATGATTCAAAAAAAAAGCTATGAGATTAGCAAGATGTCACATCTCAGCTAAAACCCTTTTTACTATAACTTACGATTTATTTTTCTAAAAATCAAACACATTTAAGAATTAAATAAGGTTCTTCATTATAAAGAAGAATGAACTAGTTGTTATAAAACGGCTGTGAATTAAAAATGAATCAGCTAAAGTACTCAGATCACGTTTTTTCTTTTAAAAGGAACAAGAAATTAAAAATAAAAATAAATTAAAGATAGTGACGTTGGACCGTGAAGTGCATGGTTAGAGACAACAACTTATGTTTGCTAAAATATTTGTCTTCATAGTAAACATTGAAACTGTGAGTACCCGAGATCTACCAAAATATTCATTTTATAAGAATCAAAGGTGGATATCAACATTGCAAATGTTAAAATATTAATATATTAAAGGTTGCAACACTGCATCGTGAATATATGAAGTTTGCTAATATATGATATGTTAACACATTTATTCCACGAGAAGTACATCAGCATAGCAAGTATGGAAATATTAAAATATAGAGAAAATGTACACAGACCAAGGAAAGTTAGAACTCGCTAACCTAATAATATTAAAATATACCTTTCCAAAAAAAAAGCAAGAATACGTTATATGATACAACTAGTTGGCGAAAATGCTTTGTGGGAAACTCCAATGCAATGTTATATGACCAAATTATTTTAATCATTTCTTCAGCACATTAAATGAAACTACCCCATATTACAATAGTAACAAGAAGACACAGACCACAAGTCATGCACCGACATCAATATGCAGTGAATGGATAAAAAAAAAACTCATACATCCTCATTAGCATACGGTTGGAATCAAAAGATGATAGTCTAACAGCTATGTGATCCAAAAGATAACACTAACAGTCATATGATTCAAAAGATTATGTCAGTCAACAAGAGATGCAGTAATGGTATTTTAACACAGCACAACTCACAAGCCTTAAGTCGCGTGAAGGTTGCACGATGGTAACAACAAGGTGATATGCAAGCTCTGGGCGATGAAGTACAATGATGGGCGGTGGAGTAGACAGAGTCTATGTGGCAGTGAGCAACATCAGAAATCCTCTACCATGGACACTTGCAGCAATTCTCCTCGATGACAGTAATAGCCGGACTTGCAGTGATTGGTGACTGAGTGTAAAAAAAAAAAGGGCTATGGTGGTGCGATAGTTGGCAACGGCGGGGGTTACAGCAAAAGCTTTTTTTTTTCTTAGAAAATACTCATTTTTTGGCTTGGTTCGTCTTCCTTTCTTTTTGCTTCTGAGAGGTGTTCTCTTTTTTATAACCTGAAGTTAGCTAACCAAAAAAATCCCCTCTTTTCCCGTTCAGTCTCCCTTTTTAAACTTCTTCAATGCTCCCCCTAAAAACCAGCGTCCCTTCCTTTGTTCTGTATCTTTTCGTTAGCTTTATAGGATAAAAAAAGAACCAAATTTTATTACATTATCTGAGAGGTAAACAGAAGAAGCCTTGCTGAATTGAGCATGAGTCTTCTCCAAACTCCATTTTAGTGCACTGCTCCTCTGCTTCTATGTATCCATCTCTGAACCATTCATATTTTGTCTACCTGATATCTTACTTTTATGCAAAGTATACAACGTACACCAGTGAAGTAGCTTTGTGCCCAAAACGTATGCCAGTGGAGAACTCTTTTGCAGTGGCGGTCTCTTGTGCAGAGCTTTTCCTCTTGAAACGACAATATGACTAGCTTAGGAAAAGAGAGAAATGTAGTTGCTCTGCTTACGATGCAAGTAATAGTTAGGGGTAGTTTTCTTCTTTTGTTCATTTTTTTATATTTTATTTTATTATTTAATTACTACTTTTATTTTTTTATTTTTTCTTTTTAAAATAGGAGTCCACAATAAATTTTTTTTTTTTAAAGATATTTGGGACAAAATCAGGTGTTCACAGTTGCCCCTCTTTATTTGTTTCTTACTAAATAATATGACAAATTGCATGTGGCATATTATCATTGTAAGAAACAAGTAAAGACATGAATCCTGATTTTGTGCAAGTGAGTAGAAGATATATATGGATAAGATGAAACTAAAAGTTAAATACAGTGAGCTTGTGAGCTCGAAGATGAAAGGCATGAATTTTCAATGCAAGGCCTCTGAGCCTGAAAGTTAAATTATAATGAGCCTCTGAGCTCGAAATTAAATAGTTTGAATTTAAAGTGCACGGTCTCTAAGCCGAAAAATTAAATTACATTGAGCCTCTGAGCTCGAAATGAAATGATATAAATTAAAATGCACGGCCTCTGAGCCGAAAAATTAAATCGCAATGAGACTCTAAGCTTGAAACATGAATTTAAATTGCATGGCCTCTGAGCCAAAAAAACAAATTGCAATGTGCATATGAGCTCAAAATTAAATGACATAAGTTTAAATTGCGTGGCCTCTGAGCCGAAAGATTAAATTGCAACTAGCCTCTGAGCTCGAAAATGAATTTAAATTGCATGACCTCCGAGCCGAAACATAAATTGCAATGAGCCTCTGAGCTCGAAATCAAATGATATAGATTTAAATTGCATGGCCTCTAGGCCGGAAAATTAAATTGCAAGAAGCCTCTGAGCTCGAAATTCAATGACATGAATTTAAAATGCATGGCCTCTGAGCCGAAAAATAAATTGCAATGAGCCTTTGAGCTCGAAATTAAATGATATAGATTTAAATTGCATGGCCTCAGAGCCGGAAAATTACATTGCAATGAGCCTCTGAGCTCGAAATTAAATGACATGAATTTAAAATGCATGGCCTCTGAGCTGAAACATAAATTGCAATGAGCCTCTGAGCTCAAAATTAAATGACAGGAATTTAAAATGTGCGGGAGCCGACTTGATAGGAAGTTTGAAGATGCAAGAGAGTGGACTTGATTTTAGCCGAAAATGTAAAGGTGCAAGGTAGACCGAAATTATGCATGAAAAATGAACGAGTGTGAGATGGAGATCTCAACTTGAACAACTGTGGGCAATGAATGCTTGGAGAGTAAGGAACCATGGTGTTTGTCACTTTTTGTTGTTGTTGAAGATGATGCAATATGCAATGCATGTCATGTAATGCAAAAACCTTTGAGATTTTAAAGTCTGGAGATTCCTCTTCTTTTTTTCATGATATGCAGAGATTAGGAGAAATGTAATGTATGCAGAAAATTTTGAAATCTTCAAACTTTGAGTTTTTTTTTTTTTTTTAACCCAGTAATTTTTTTGATTCATACTGCAGTTATTTCCTTTGATTTTCTTTTGGCTTAAACAAAGATCCACATGAAATGGCTACTTGAAAAATCTATGGTCAATCAAACCTTTGTTCACACCATAAATAATGGACTCAATTTGTCCCTTTCTTCCATATCACCCATTCTTTTTCTTTTCCATTTTGCTTTATTTTTCTACTTTTGTTTTCTTCTTCTCCACCTTCTCTCTCTTTTTTTTTTTACTAAGGATGTCCCCGAGTGACCCACGCAAAACCAAAATTTGCCCCAGTTTTAGTGACTAAGGCGGCCACAAGCTTTATCTCATCATCCATAAGTTGAAACCCGAACGTGAATTGTTCAGTACATAACCAAGGTGGACTATTTTTTTTCTTTTTTTTCTCTTTTTTTTTCTTTTTTTTTACGCCCTAACTTTTGCTCAGGCCGCCCTTATGGGTTTTCAGCCTAACGGGCTTTTTCTTTTCTTTTTTTTTTTTGATTTCTTTTGATCCAACCCAAAAACTGAAGGATTACTACCATAAAGAAATGTTAAGTGGTACTCTTGAACATGAATTTATTTGCTTGAGACAAAACTTTACGAATATTCATGGGCAGAAAAGGAAAAAAAGAAAAAATTGATGGATGACCCAACACAAAGAAATTGAATGTATTTGACATGAAAGTTGAAATTACAATGTAGGAGAAAAAAATGATAAGAATTATGGAAGAGGGAAGGGAATAGTAAAGGAAAGATTATGAGAGAAATACAAAATTTTCCCCAGTATTAGTTCTTGAATTTTTACCAAATTAATTTTGTGTGACTACTTGATGATTCAACCAATGTATGTGTTGCTACATTCATCGTCATTGTTGTTCGACCGATCTTAGTCATGTTGCCCCAGTGTAGCATTGAAATAAAGTTCTGCCCAGTGTCTTCTTTAAGAGCTTCCTGAGAATACACAGGTCTATTTTGCCCTTATTTTTGCTTAGACCGCCTTTTCAGGTTTTCAGCCTAATATGTTTCCTTTTTCTTTTTCTTTGTATGCCCTGAATTTTGCTCAAACTGTTCATTTGGAATTATGATCTAACAGGCTTCTTTGATTTTATGTTTTTCTTTTTTTTCTGATATATTTTTTTTTTTTTGAAATCTCTTGTTACTGTCAACATTGATTGGTCTAGACAAAAGTCTATAATGTTGACCACAAAGAGTGGTATTGCTCATAAGATGTGAGAGCATTTGCTACCAATCCTTGAGCTATTTTTCTGACACCTTCGCATGCTACTTCAAATGCATCGTTCATCTGACAATTGATTGGAGTTAAATTGTGATGATTTAGTAGCGCGATCATCTTCTTGTGCTCATTTGATTGCATCTATTAGCTTATCAAATTCAAGGTTGATTTCATCAAGGGATCACACTAGAATCAATTTTTTTTTGTACTGTGGCAAAGTTTTTGAAAGGTTTGATTTTTATTTATTTTTTAAAAAAGAAAATTAAAATGAAGACAACAAGGTAAAAGGCATGAGAAACATGAATGAGCAATTGGATTTGAAGCAAAGGTTAAGAATAGAAACAAAAATAAGAAAGAAGATGAAAGAAAATGCAAATACTTATTTCAGATAATGTCTCAAGAAAATAAACATAAGTTCAAAATAGTACAACTAAACAATAACTTCGAAGTAATCACATCAGATATTAGATTGAACTTCCACATGATTCATTCCAAGCTCTCATTTGTTGGATTGATTGTATTATCTATGGATACTTTTCTAACCTTAGCCAAAATTTCAATCCTTTCTCCGGCAGCTCAAGGTCAGCAAAGTCTTGGTATACAACACCAGCCATTGACTCAACATGGAAAGGCTCCAAAGTTCCTATGAAGTAAGAACACATTTCTGATAGTGTCAATGGTGGTTGGACTCGTGCTGCGAGAGTCCTCCATCTTTGGGCATATTGCTTGAAAGTTTCCTCATTCTCGATTTGCAGGGCTCCTAACTGTTCTCGAGTCGGAGCAGTATCCAAGTTGAATCGATATTGATTCATGAACATGTCTGCCAAATCTTTCCAGCAAGATATCTTAGAATGATCTAGTTGGATATACCATTCTAGGGTTGGACTAGTCAAACTCTCATGGAAGAAGCCAACAAGAAACCTCTCGTCCTTAGACCATATTGCCATTTTGGTGCAATAGGTTTTCAAATGAAGAAATGGATTGGTATTCCCGTCGTATTTGGCAAAATTCGGGACAACAAAGTCTTTAGGAATAACAATATCCATTGGGGAGCATAACTCTTCTACCCCAAGAGATCCATAAGAACATGACCCTTGGATGGCTTTAATCTTTTCCTCAATTTTCTCTATCCAGACTTCCTTCTTCTTGTCTTTATGAACTAAGGCAGAATTAATCCCCGAGTTGAACCCTGTCGATGCGTGAGTGCGTGCTTCAGCGTGAGCATTCCCTTCCCTAATAGGTTGGATCATTAGGGAATTGAGGAGTTCTTTTATGCCTTTCAATGTTTCTTCCATCTTATTCAATCTCTCTCTTATTTCTTCTACTTCTTTGAACATGTCTCTCCCCTCTTGATTGTTTGCCTCCATTATGATCCTAGATTTGAAGTTGTGAACTTAGATTTGATTGGTATAGTCTTTCCTTGATCAAAAGTTTTGCCAAAAATATTATTATCATTTTTTTTTTGTAGAGATGCAATATGAACAAATAGTGAAAATGAGATGCAAAATGCAATTTTTTTTTGAATTTTGGAAACCTGAAGGTAATGCAATGTCTAGCATGTTTTGCTTTACAAAATGCATGAGTAACTAAAAGATAAATGTTTCAATAATGTTGATTTTAAAAAATGTTAATATATACATCAATATGCTATATGCAAGGATGAAAATAAAGAGTTAGAAGGAAAATTGCCCCCTTTTGTGCACTAAATTGGTTAATAATGGATGGTCAATAGGTCATTCTATACAGTGAATACTTTCATTTGATAGTTGAATGATTGTGATAATTTTGACCACTAGAGTTAATATCTCATTTCGGAAAAAATAGTCAAACAGGATGTACATCCAAAATGACTATAATTACGAAAGAGTCACACTCTAGCCGAGATTTTCGCGATAACCAAACAGGATGTACATCCAAAATGGCTACCACTACACAACCTCTCTCTTATCTTAAGTTTCACTCAGACCCGAGAATATGGCCCCACTCATAGTGTGTGATCAATGTGTAGGTGTTGTGTGTAACCCAATCAGCAAAATAATTGAGAGCAATAATATAATAACACAAAAAGTTCCTCATTCTAGAGTTAGAGCCAATCATCACATCTTTCACACACATATCAAGATATAAGAAAAAAAAATTGCAAAATAAAAAGAGAAAGACAAAATGAAGCAAAATAACAAACTAAAGGTAAGTAAAGCAAATATATAAAAACTACTATGAATTCGCACAATTAATTAACACAGGCTTGACTCTCTAAAATCCCCAGCGGAGTCGCCATCTGTAACGACCAGAAATTTAAAAATTAAAACAAATGGAGTCGCCACCAATTTTATTTACTTTGGAAAAATTGGAAAACCCTTTATTGCAAACTGGTCTATAAAAATCAAGGTTCGGGAGTCTAATTATGCGTAAGGAAGGGTGGGAATTTAATCCCACTGCACCCCTGACACATCCGTTTAAAAACGGTTACCTTAAATTAATTGTGCGAATTATTAATAGCTTTTAAAAATATTTGTTTTATCCCTTAAAAAAATGATTATTTAGGAAGTAAGAAGACTAAAATATTAAAATTTTGTTTTAGCTTGACGGAAAGAGTTCCGCTCCGACGTATCCTCCGGTACAGTGAGGAATTCAAAGCTACGTCGTTCTTTAGAATATTTGTGTGTTGATTGATTTTAATTTTGAAAAAAAACATTTGATTATATTCGACGTTCCCGGATTATCAGGTTCTCCCAACCAAAATGATCCGAGCGAGACGCAGGATTAACAAGCTATCTCAACTCAGCTAATCCATATATAATGATTTTAATATTATAATTTTATTACGAGTTATAGATCACCAAGCTGTCTCAGCCAAAATGACCCAAAACACAAAAGCTTCGGGTTAACAAGTCGTCACGGCTCAGTTGACTCCCATTTTATTTAATGATAAATTAATATTTAATCTTTAAAATTTATCCTCAAATCAATATTTATTATTATTAAGCGTTTTAAAATCATCATATTGTCACAATAGAAATGATTCAAAAAAAAAGCTATGAGATTAGCAAGATGTCACATCTCAGCTAAAACCCTTTTTACTATAACTTACGATTTATTTTTCTAAAAATCAAACACATTTAAGAATTAAATAAGGTTCTTCATTATAAAGAAGAATGAACTAGTTGTTATAAAACAGCTGTGAATTAAAAATGAATCAGCTAAAGTACTCAGATCACGTTTTTTCTTTTAAAAGGAACAAGAAATTAAAAATAAAAATAAATTAAAGATAGTGACGTTGGACCGTGAAGTGCATGGTTAGAGACAACAACTTATGTTTGCTAAAATATTTGTCTTCATAGTAAACATTGAAACTGTGAGTACCCGAGATCTACCAAAATATTCATTTTATAAGAATCAAAGGTGGATATCAACATTGCAAATGTTAAAATATTAATATATTAAAGGTTGCAACACTGCATCGTGAATATATGAAGTTTGCTAATATATGATATGTTAACACATTTATTCCACGAGAAGTACATCAGCATAGCAAGTATGGAAATATTAAAATATAGAGAAAATGTACACAGACCAAGGAAAGTTAGAACTCGCTAACCTAATAATATTAAAATATACCTTTCCAAAAAAAAAAGCAAGAATACGTTATATGATACAACTAGTTGGCGAAAATGCTTTGTGGGAAACTCCAATGCAATGTTATATGACCAAATTATTTTAATCATTTCTTCAGCACATTAAATGAAACTACCCCATATTACAATAGTAACAAGAAGACACAGACCACAAGTCATGCACCGACATCAATATGCAGTGAATGGATAAAAAAAAAACTCATACATCCTCATTAGCATACGGTTGGAATCAAAAGATGATAGTCTAACAGCTATGTGATCCAAAAGATAACACTAACAGTCATATGATTCAAAAGATTATGTCAGTCAACAAGAGATGCAGTAATGGTATTTTAACACAGCACAACTCACAAGCCTTAAGTCGCGTGAAGGTTGCACGATGGTAACAACAAGGTGATATGCAAGCTCTGGGCGATGAAGTACAATGATGGGCGGTGGAGTAGACAGAGTCTATGTGGCAGTGAGCAACATCAGAAATCCTCTACCATGGACACTTGCAGCAATTCTCCTCGATGACAGTAATAGCCGGACTTGCAGTGATTGGTGACTGAGTGTAAAAAAAAAAAGGGCTATGGTGGTGCGATAGTTGGCAACGGCGGGGGTTACAGCAAAAGCTTTTTTTTTTTCTTAGAAAATACTCATTTTTTGGCTTGGTTCGTCTTCCTTTCTTTTTGCTTCTGAGAGGTGTTCTCTTTTTTATAACCTGAAGTTAGCTAACCAAAAAAATCCCCTCTTTTCCCGTTCAGTCTCCCTTTTTAAACTTCTTCAATGCTCCCCCTAAAAACCAGCGTCCCTTCCTTTGTTCTGTATCTTTTCGTTAGCTTTATAGGATAAAAAAAGAACCAAATTTTATTACATTATCTGAGAGGTAAACAGAAGGAGCCTTGCTGAATTGAGCATGAGTCTTCTCCAAACTCCATTTTAGTGCACTGCTCCTCTGCTTCTATGTATCCATCTCTGAACCATTCATATTTTGTCTACCTGATATCTTACTTTTCAGCAAAGTATACAACGTACACCAGTGAAGTAGCTTTGTGCCCAAAACGTATGCCAGTGGAGAACTCTTTTGCAGTGGCGGTCTCTTGTGCAGAGCTTTTCCTCTTGAAACGACAATATGACTAGCTTAGGAAAAGAGAGAAATGTAGTTGCTCTGCTTACGATGCAAGTAATAGTTAGGGGTAGTTTTCTTCTTTTGTTCATTTTTTTATATTTTATTTTATTATTTAATTACTACTTTTATTTTTTTTATTTTTTCTTTTTAAAATAGGAGTCCACAATAATTTTTTTTTTTTAAACATATTTGGGACAAAATCAGGTGTTCACATATCCCATGACCCCTGACCTCGGCCGAGTCAATGACCGGGCCGGGTTTTTAAACACTGCTAAAAAGTAATTAATATAAGTCGTTTTATACTCACTAGCTCCCTAATCCGCGATTTGCTCCAACTACTAAAACTTCAAGATTAAGGAAACACGATCTTCTCGCATATGTATAATCCCATAGGTATATTGACACATGGCATCAGTAGCTTGATTCTTTATCGCTACATGACGTCAACAACTTAAGACTCTACAACCACCCTGTTATGAACCTACATAAGGCCCATATGCCTAAAAAGTCCAATAAAGGGAAGACACTTGACAGCTATACAAGAAGACAACTGGGCACATGAAGAAAGGAGTCCAGATTGTTCAAACCCTAAGGTAAACTCTGTAAATAAGAGGTAAAGACCACATGTATGGACTGATCTCTCTCTTACTATTATGCTGTCATTGTGCACACATATCGCCCCATTGGCTGAAGCCTTATAGTTGTGTACGGTGATTTGCTACCCCCAAGGTATCTAATTCATAGGTACCTAGAGAGAGCACAAAATTCCATTTTGATCTACTAGCCCAAGGCAAGACATTTCTATCACATAGATAGAACACACCCGAATAGTCAATGGCTAAGAGACATACACTTGGTTCCAACTACACCAATGAGGCATATCCCACAAATAGACATCACGCACGCGAGATGATCTGCAAAAGTCACTTTTGTGCACCAATGAGGTTTCGTCATACTAAGGCGACATAAGTAGAACAATCAACCACTATATAATAGAGGCTTAAAGCATAGGTATGATCATCTATTTTTTCTTAACTAAAGTTCAACACTCATGTAATGACTTAAGCGTTGGAGTGTTTTGTGGGTACCCTCCATTTATCCTAGCCAATCAATACATCAAGTCTCAAATCCTTCATCTCACATAGCATCTCGCAAAGTTACAAAATATCCTACAGAATCACGATCCTACAACACCCATTTTGGCAAAGATGCAAATAATTATTGAATCAAACTCAACCGTGTGTGATCTAGCTCAATCATTATTGCACTGATCAAATTCTAAAATCTAAAATAAAATAAACTTGTAAATAAAATAGTATATCACATATACATGTGCTAGTTTTATAAAATGTGCATTTAATTTTGAGTTATATTTATCTCATTCAACATGAGATAACACATCTTCTTACACACATATAATAAAGGTGGATCTCACTTTTATTTTATTTTTCTCCAATCATTTGTGAGTCTCTTTTATTATTTTATTTTACTAATATAAGATAACTTATATAATTGATGAAAGTTACTTCGAATCGGATAAGTAACATAAAAAACGATTTCGCTCTAATTTTTACTTAATCTACAAAATGCATTCATCTTCATACATACAGCTTCCTTCAAGCAATCCAATTGGGCAACGGCATCGTTTTGTTTCAGTCTTTTGTTTCGTTCTGCTGACAAAGTGAATCTAACATCGTTCTGTCCTTCTTCAACACTGAACAGCTTAATCGATACTGCAAATCAAAAATCGAAGACTTGAAACCCTAACAATGGCGTTCCAGATGCCATTGGATCAGATGAAGCAGTTACAGATCCTGCTACGCAAAGAGGCCAACCTCTCATGGTACCAGCCAGAGAAAGAGGACAATCTCGCGCTCCCAAAGCTACCTTCGGTCACAGAAACCATAGCGAAACTCGATCCATCGCCACCTTACCTTCGCTGCAAGAATTGCAATGGCAGGCTCCTCCGCGGGTTGCAATCCTCTATCTGCGTCTTTTGCGGCACAAATCCCCACAAGGACCTCCCTCCCGAACCCATCAACTTCAAGAACACCATTGGCTATCGATGGTTACTCGAGTCCCTTCACCTCGATGGATCGGTAAAATCTTTCTCATCATTTCAAAGTGCTTCCTTATTTTTTATTTAAAGTAATGTTATTCGTTTTTCCTTTGTTTGTGATGCAAAAAACAAAAAAATTGTGGTAGTGTAATTATTTTTTTTTTTATAATTTTGATAGTGTCTTTTATCAAGTCATGATTTTTTTATTTTGGGGTTTGACATATTGTTGTGTTAACTCTGCACACATTGTTTTGCAGGAGATGGTGGCACCAGTGGAGGAAGAAAATGCATCAAACAGAGGGAGGAGTGAATCAAAAAATGAGATTCCCTTATCTGAACTACTAGATTTGGAAATTAGATGGCATTCGGAGGCTGAGAGAACTGCATCAAGTAATTCAGATTCGGCAGTGTTTCAGGGGAAAAGTTCATTGACTTTGGCTGGAGTTGATCTTGATAGTTTTTTCGATCGGAGGGAATCTGATTCTGATGCTTTTGAACAGAACTTGGCTTCGGGAAGACAAGTGGGTACTGCTTCAGATAATACTTTCCAAGCTAATGAAAATCTTAGTTTGTTTCAGAATGTGCAAGCTTCAGAAGCCGCCTCAGGGTCTGCGGAAGATCAGAGTGGTGATTCTTTTTCAGGTTGGGAGGCCAACTTTAAGTCTGCTAGTTCTGGTTCTGTTCATGAAGAGTCCAAATCAGTTGATCATTCTAAAGTTGGTTTGGATGTGGTATCTGGAGACTGGAAAGACTCTGTTGGTGTAAAGAAGAATGATGATTTTAATCCTTCAGCATCCACAGAAGATGATTGGTTTCAGAGTGATGGATGGAGAACTTCCAACTCAGAGGTACATAGCCAGACTGGGAAATCAGAATCGACCATGGATCTTAATGATACAAAGATATCAGAAAGTGCTAATGCTTCTTCTAATAGAAATTTTGACTGGATGCTAGATGACCAATTGCAAGGGAGTAATAACAAGACAACTGGTACTGTGGCTGCTGATGAAGCTGATGATTCATTTGATGCATGGAATGATTTTACTGGCTCAGCTAGCACACAAGATCCTTCTAGTAGTTTTTCCAGCTCAAAGATAAGCCAGGCTGGAAAATCTGGATTTTCTGCTGATTTTAATGATACTAAAACAATAGAGGATGCTAATAGCTCTTCAAATAACGATTTTGACTGGATGCAAGGTGACCATTGGCGAGATAACAATGACAAGACAACTGATACTTTCGGTACTAATGAAGCTGCTGATTCATTTGATGCATGGAATGATTTCACTGGCTCAGCCAATACTCAATATGCTTCTAGTAGTGTTTCCAACTCTGAGATAACCGGCCAGACTGGGAAATTTGAATTGGCTAAGGATCCTAATGATACAAAAACAGCAGAAAATGCTACTGGTCCATCTGGAAATTTTGACTGGATGCAAGATGACCAATGGCAGGGGATCAATAACAAGGAAACTGGTATTGTGACTACTAATGAAGTTGCTGATTCATTTGATGCATGGAATGACTTTACTGGCTCAGCCATTTCACAAAATCCTTCCAGTAGTATTTCCAACTCTGACATAACTACTGATCGTAATGATACAGAAACAGCTGTGGGTGCTAATGCTTCTTCTGTTAAAAGTTTTGACTGGATGCAAGATGATCAATGGCAATTCAGCAATAACAAAACTGATACCGTGCCTACTAATGATAGTGCTGCTTCATTTGATGTTTGGGATGGCTTTACTAGCTTGGCCACTACACAAGATCCTTCCAGCAATATTTGGAAACAATCTGTAAATCAGACTTCTGCTGAAACGATCTTTGAACCGAATTTACTCAGCTCATCAAACAACTCACATGATATGGATGATTTATTTTTAGGACAGTTTAGTAGTCCACTAAGTTCTCCTGCAGCAACCATTGCACAGCCTGCCACTGCTTCTTCAAACAGGTGCCTAGATATTATGTCAGTTGCATTGTTTTTTTTTTGAAAAATATACATAGTTGTATTCAACCATTTTTTGAGTACCAGGTGATCTTTAGTGTATTTCCAACATCTTTAGGAGCTTGAGTTCAATCGTTCACTTTACATTTAGTGATAATTGAATAATTCAACTAAAGGGATGTCTATACAGTTTTGAAGTCCTGTAAGGAAACTGATGCATCTAGGTATTAGCCAGTTGAATTTGCTAATTGAAAGGTGGGTGAAGGGTATCTGTTGTAAATAATAGTTATATATGGATGGACAAGCTGAATGGGATTCTGACTGATGGCATAATTCTTTGCTTTGCATGTTGTGACTCAAAAAGGATTTGCTTCTTACATGTGAATGGGAGAAAGGATGTCGAAAGGAATAAACTGGAGGATCCTGCTATTCATATTTATCTTTTAGTAGAACTTCAATGTTCAAACATCTTTATTCTTCCTAGTTCCTACTATTTATACTACCTTGAAAGCCGTGGAGAACTTGGAAGTTCTTCATCCTTTAAACTACTGCGTTGGCCTTGAATTTTATCATTTAATGCTCTGGTTATTTTTTATTTGGCTTCGTACATTCTGCTGACTAACATTGATCTTTGTTTGACATTTTATACTTTCAAAATAGAAATTTATGCTATTTGTTTCATGTTCAGGGTGGCTGATATGGATACCACGAGAGGAGACTCTAGAGATGTTTCCACTGCAGTAGTAGGGGCAAAAGATGATGTAGAGATGTTGATATCACAGATGCATGATCTCTCCTTTATGCTTGAGAACAATCTTTCAATTCCCCCAAAGTAAGATGGACCTATGTTATTTTCTCATAATTCTTCGCTTATATTAATTTTGTAATCTATGGCATAGGCTCTTCTACTTTCTCTATATCTGTGTTCTTTAACTAATGGGTGGGGGATACGTCTTTCGTCTACGGTTATAACCTCACTCTTCTCTAAATCATTCTTTTTTGGGGGTTTAATTCCCTAAATTTTTTTATTGTAGATCAGGCATGTTGGTATTGTGTTGCTTAGTATTATGCAACTACTGCACATTAGCAGGCAGTTTATCTTGGGGTGATGATTATTATTTGGTTAGAAGCAATGTCCGATGGGAGGGATGCCTTTAATTCTGTTGCGTTGAGAATGATATGACGTTACCTGTTCCACTGCCAATTAATCTGCAGTAGATTCTTCACATCTTAGTCTTTTCTGGGTATTTGGGCCCCATGAATTTTTTTGGCGCAAAAAAAACCTGCAGAAAACTTTCTAGTGGTGATTGTGTTGATTTAAAAAATAAATAAAAGAAAATTGAATTGAACCCGAATGATTGGTTCAAGTGACAATTTAAGCCCTAAATCCGAAGGACGAATGAATTACTGAGCGTGCAGGGGTTCGAAATTTGGAGAGGACCTTTCAGGCCAGAGCTAAATAATTGTTATGCTACTCAACTTGGAATTTGTCTCATATATGTGCAAGTTTTTTTCTCCACCCGAGTCATGAGGACACTCGGAAAATCTGATTTGCTCCAAAGGGATAATTAAGGTTATGGACTAAAAAAAATTGATTTATATAATAGAAGTAGTTTTAACTTCTTCTTTTTTCGGATATTAGGGAATGTAAAACAGCAACACAGACTACCTAAGGATCATTCTGGGTATAAACAACACCCATTAGATCCTTTTCTAGAGCCCTGTTACAGCTCAAAGGAGCATTAGGCAAATCAACTAACTCCCAAGCTCCATGATCTACCAACCGAGCCAAATAATCAGCTACTGCGTTACCACTCCTGTTAATATGACTAAACATCACCTTCCACTTCTTGTTTTTCATTTCCTGTATGCGATCCACCACTTGAAGCAGAGGGTGATCAGGAGAGCAACCATTTTGAATTAAGTGCAAAGCTTCAAGAGAATCTCCTTCCCATTGGACTTGTCTAAATCCATGATCCCAGGCCACATGAAGACCCATAAGAGCACCCCATAATTCAGCCTTCAAAGCATTGCCTTGGCCAACCTTCTTCATAAAGCCAACAATCCATCTGCCATTACTATTACGCAAGACCCCACCACATCCACTAATCATACCATCAAGGGAGCAGGCCCCATCTGAATTAATTTTAATCCAGCCCTCAGGAGGAGACTGCCATTTCACAATACAATCCTCCATTTTCCTTACACTAACATCAATCACATCTAAGGTTTTTTCAACATGAATAATATTATTGACATAAGTTCTAACCTTAAAACAGAAACTTTCAAGAGAGCACACTTCATTTCTAAAGACTAGATTATTTCTAGCTTGCCATAACATCCAGCAGGTGGTTCCAAACGTGAGGCTCCATCTCTGCTCAAGAACCTTCCCCTTTTTGTTCTTCAGGTTGCTTCTAAGCCATTTTGAAAAGCTGTTATCAGAGTTCAGGATTCCATTGGACTTAGGATTTAAAATCACCCAGACCTGCTTAGCCCATGAACATTCCCTCATTACATGTTTACAATCTTCATAAGGATGAAAGCATATGGGACAGTGAGCCTCTCCACCCATATGTCTTCTACTCCTTTGCTCATTAGTCAGGAGACTATTCCCTAGAAGGAGCCATAAAAAATGCTTTATCCTTTCAGGACCCTGCCACTTCCAAGCACAATCCCACAAATTATTCTGATTTGGCAGGTTAACTGCCTCATCTCTGATGAACTGGTAAGCAGACCTGACAGAGAACAATCCATTGTTATAAGGCCTCCAAATGACTTTATCAGTGCCATCCTCCACCTTAGGAGCCTCAATATCAGCAATGACTGTACAAACTTCTGCAGAAAGGTACTTATTAAACTTATCCCAGTCCCATCCACCATTCTGGGTCACACAATTAGAAACTCTCCAGGTTTGAGCATTGGCAGGAACATGAGCAGTGGCCTTGTCAATGAGCCTCTCAATTCCAGGAACCCAGCAATCTAACCAGAAATTTATGAGCCTCCCATCCCCCATTAAGATACTAGACCCAGCCAGAATGTGATTCCAAGAAGAACACAGACCCCTCCAAATATTACTATCTTCTACTGATCTTGAAATTCTGGGGACCAGACCCTCTTCAACTTTATATTTATTTCGCAGAACTCTGGCCCATAGAGTCTCCTTCTTGGTCAATAAACCAAAGCCTACCTTCATGACAAAAGCTTGATTAAAAGCTTTAATATTTCTCAAGCCAGCACCTCCAGACAGTTTCCTAGTGCACATTGTTTCCCAATTAACCAGATGCACCCTTCTCTTATCTTCAGTGGAACCCCAAATAAATCCACGAGCCTGCTTTTCAATATTTTCACACACAGTTTTAGGAATCCAGGCTGTTTGCATAGCATAGTTTGGCATTGCAGAAATCACTTATTTAGCCAAAGTCAGTCTTCCAGCTAGAGATAAAGACTTGGAATTCCAAGTACTCAGCCTACTCTTGACCTTGTCCATCACATGACCAAAGGAAGCTTTAGTAACTCTAGAATGATTCAAATATACTTCCAAGTATTTTCCCAAATTAGGAGTACTCCTTATACCTAAGCAGTCACTGATCTCCGTAGATCTGTTGGAGCTAACATTTCTAGAGAAGAAGACACGAGTCTTATCAAGGCTTATATTCTGACCAGAGCTCATAGCAAACACCCTGAGAACTTGGTTCACCACAAAAGCCTGCTCCAAAGAAGCCTCCATACACAACAAGATATCATCAGCAAAGAACAGGTGTGAGATTGGAGGTCCATTTTTCCTAAGCATAATAGGTTTCCAAGCCTCATTAGCTACTTGGATCAGATGGGCAAGTCTTTCAATGCAAAGTACAAAAAGGTGAGGGGAAAGAGGATCCCCTTGCCTTATACCTCTGGAAGGCTTGAAGAATTTAGTAGGTTTCCCATTCCACAACACATTCAGTTCACTAGTGCCAATACATTTATCAATAATAGAAACCAGGTTGCTAGGCAAGTCCAAATCTGTTAAAGTAGCATAAATAAACTCCCAGCTTAGCCTATCATAGGCTTTTTCAAGATCTACTTTAATGACCATCCACCCATGCTCACCCTTCTTCCTTTGCATTGAGTGAATGATCTCTTGAGCCACCAGGATATTATCAGCACTATTCCTTCCTTTAATAAAAGCACACTGATTCGGGCTAACCAGTTTAGGCATCAAAACCCTTAATCTATCAGCAATAATCTTTGTAACCAGCTTGTAAGAAACATTACACAAGCTTATAAGCCTAAAATCTTTCATACATTATGGATTGTCTTTTTTAGGAATCAAACAAAGATGAGTTTGATTAACATCCTGGACCTTCGAAGGATCAACAAAAATATTCTTGATCAAGTCACAAACAGACTTACCAATAATGTGCTATTGAGTTTGATAAAAGGCAACATTCAAACCATCCAGCCCTGGAGCTTTGAATCTACCCATTTTAAAAACACTGTTCTTAATCTCCACCTCATTAGTAATTCTGGCTAACTTATTCATCTCAAAAGCCTCCATCTTAGGGAAAGCACCCTTGATAGGATAATCCTCAATAGCCCCCTCCTCAACTAGAAAGAGATTCTCAAAGTATCCTACAGCTGTTTCCACAAGATCATTAGAGTCAGCAGTCCACTCTCCCATCTCATTCTTGATGGCCAGCACTTTATTGTTTCTTCTTCTAGCAATGGTAGTCGAATGGAAGAACTTTGTGTTTTTATCACCAAATTTCAGTCATGAAACTCTAGATCTTTGGAACCAAGACAATTCCTCTCTCAGCAAGATAGTCTCCAAATCCTTCCAAAGATCACTCTGCAACCTCACAAGCTCCCTATCATATCTAGATTCCAGCTCCATATCAATGCCCTGGATTCTAGCATATAATCTATGCTTCTGTCTCGTCTCCTCTCTAAACACATAATGGTGCCAATTGGAAGCTTCAACCTCAAACTCTTTCCTAGCTTCAGTCCAATCCCTTTTCTTCTCCCAACAATTTTTGACAATATTCCCCAATTATAGATTTGTCAGCCATGCAGCTAGGAACTTGAATTGCTTCACACCATTCAACTCTCGGGTAGTTTGATAATTGCTAACCAGAATTGGTCTATGATCAGAATTGAAGAATGGTAAATGACCAAGAAATCTGTTGGGCCAAGCCATATTCCACTCCTCATTTGCACATGCTCTATCAATTCTTTATTGTAAGTTACCCCTCTTCCAAGTATAACTAGGACCCTTGAATCCTATGTCAGAGACCCCACACACATCAAGGCATTCCTGGATCTCAAGAATACTCCTCCAACATACCTCCATACCTCCAACCTTCTCAAATTGCTTCAGCACAGAATTGAAGTCCCCAAGAATAATCCAGGGAGAGACAATTCCTCCAAATTCTCCCAAAGGATCTCTCTCTCACATCTCCTCGGGCTCCCATACACAAAAGTGACTAACTCCACTCTACTATCCTCCAAATAATGGACTCTAGTATGAACATACTGATGATGGGATTGAATAATCTCTACCTCTACATCCCTATCATCCCTCAACACCCAAATACCTCCAGAAAACCCCACAGCCTCCTGCTTGAAGTATTTAGAAAATCCAAGCTTCCTACATATAGCTTCACCCCTGTCACCATGTATTCTGGTTTCCAGCAAAACCATAACTTTTATTTTGAACCTATACTTAATATCTCTAATCAGAGCAGGAAATGATTTTTTCCCCACTCCTCTACAGTTCCATGAACAAATATTATTATTCATAAGCATAACTAAACAAAAGTAAATAGTTCCAATCACCAAAGGCTGGGACATCAGGAAATATTTAAGATTTTGGCCCTTACCAGACCAGAACTGACCTGTTCAATCTCCATACCATTCTGAGGCATAATGCCAGACTTCGGGTTACTCAGAGTTGCCTCTCCTTTTAATCTCTCACTGCCCAGGATATTTGGATTCTGGGAAGGTTGAAGGACTCCACCTTCAGCAGCTTTGTTCCTATTATTCATCTTCTGGCTTCCCAAACTCAGAGAGTTAGGGAATTGATTTTCTGAAGACTGCACTCTACTCACACCACCTTTAGTATTCGGCTTGCCTTTATGAATCCCACCAGAACTCACAACTGATCCTTTAGGAAGGCCAGCTTTAATTCCTCCTTTTTTCTGCTTTTCAGGGCTAGTGACCTGAGAACTAAAGTTAGGACTCCCAAATTTCCTCTCATTATCCCCATTACCATCTTGTTTGTTCAACCTCCCCTCTTCCTTGCCAACAGCTGCTTCCAGAGCAACTTCACCCATGAGACTATCAGTAGCCATCAACTCATCAACCCCACCTTCAACATTCACAATTTTCTGCTTGTCTTCCTGCTTAAAGTTACTAGTATTTTTTGTGGCATGCTGATGCTCTCCGGCAAGTATACCTATCGCACAAGTAATATAATGAGTAAGTAAAGTATCGTCTCCACAGGGATTGTAAACCAAGTACTACAATAACTAGTCCCCTTAAGTTGGAAAACTCGGTTTGTTGTTTGGAAAATTGTGAATTGAATTCGAGTAACAATATAAAATAAAAATAAAGACTTGTTTTTATATTTTTATTTAAGAGAAATAAAATAGTAACAATGAGAATTGATTTTAAAAATATGAGAAAACTATTGTAGTTAGAGCGCACTCACCTTATGATCCCCACTTCTTACTTTGGATTGATTCACAATATTTATTTATATAATTACTCGGATAAATTATTATCTAAAAATATTTATTAGTTAACCCTCAATTCCTTGCAAGGTTAACCCTTTAATCCCCAATTGGAATCCTAATTCCTTGCAATGTTCCTCATGGTATTAAACAATGAACGCAATAATTTAAGCATCCGCAATTAAATACACATCTATTCCTAGCATGCATACCAATTGTTGTCCTACCCCCCTTTCAAGATCAAAACCCCAATATTCCTATCTAGGGTTCTAACCCTCAAACTATTCCCAACTATCAGATTGATCAGTTCTAATAAAGAAAATAGAAAATACGCACAAGGTAAAGACAAAGATAATTATATAAATGAATAAAACTAAATCAATCCATCGTAACAAGGGTTCACATAAGGCTCGTGACCCTAACTACAATAAAAGAAAACTAGCCAAGCATAATCATGGCTAAAAATAATCCAATATTCCAAAGCATAAAATTACGAAGAAAAGAGAAGAGGAAGAACTGTAGAAGAATCCTCCTGAGCTCTGTCGTCAGTCTCCTTATGAAGAATAGGTCTGAATACCTAATTCTGTCATAGGGATCCTATTTATAGACCTTTTTTCCTCTTCCAAAAATACCCCCGCGGAAAGACGGTGTAATTTTCTCGCACCCGGCGCCAGTTGGCGCGGGTTTGGCGTAAATACGCGCGGAGTTACTGTCTCGAATACGAAAAGTCGGACTTGATTGCGTGGACTGGCACCAGTTGGTGCCACCCTTTGTATCTTGGGCGCCACTTGGCGCCAACTCCTTCCAATTTTGGGCGCCTAGTGGCGTCATATTCCTTCTTGTTGGGCGCCTAGTGGCGCCATGATGCTGGTGCTTAATCTGTGTGGCGCTAGTTTGCGCCAATCTGGCGCCAACTAGTGCCAATCCTCTGGTATTTGGCCTGTGCAGCACGACGCAACTTGGCGTGGGATTTCTTCACTTTGGCGTTAACTTGCGCCAACTCTCTGGAGATTGTACTGATACTAATTTCATGAGTTGCATCATTTAACTTTTTATACTTTTCAGTTCTCTTTCCTGTAAAATTACAATCAATACGTGAGAAATATTATTGACAAGAAAGAATCAATATAATTAGCAAATATGTAATTAGATTGCTTTTTTGTGACTCAATTCTTATCAATTTTAACATAGAAAATCATACTTGCCAGAGGCACATCACATGCTTAGCTGGGGCAGCTTTCAATTTACGCCTTCTTCCTGATTTTTGAACCACCATCCAAGTTTCAAACGCATCCTCACTCTCCTGGACCTCCACTATCTCCTTCCCCTTGACCTCCTGAGTCTCATTATTAGTCTCTCCCTCACCAGAACACTGCTTATGAATAACAGAAGTAGGACAATAGTCCTTTCTATGCCCATATAAATTACACGCAAAACAGATCATATGTAATCCCTCATATCCCACATGATATGTTTTCCACCCAATGTTGAATTTCGACAAGAAACTCTTCCGAAGATCCACTTCCACACATATTCGAGCAAATCTAGCTCTCTCTGTAATCTCCCCATCACCCACTTCGTTTCTCCTCAACGAATGCTTATCAATCTTCAGTGTTCTTCAAAATATACTACCAATTCTCCAAAGGTTATGGGTAGTATAGAACTCCAATGGCAAACCAGGGATTCTGATCCAGACAGCCAGCCTCTTAACCGTCTCATCATACGGATCGAAAAATGGCCTCCACCTCTGCACTGTCAAGTAATGATCTGCCACTATCCATGGACTTTCATGTAGCACGTGACTATAATCACTGTCCTCTTGAAATCTGATGACAAGATATCCATTGTCCATGTCAATAACCTCATACACACCCACTAGGTTCCAGAATCTCACCAGTCTGGACATTAGAGATCTCGCATTCAACTTCTTCCCCAGAAGTTTGAGAATGAGCGCTTTCCTCCATTGCTTGCAATCCTCCTTGTGCTGGCTTTTGGAGAATTTGTAGGTAGGGCATAATGGATCATCCATTACCACTTCTGGATTCTCCTCGAGCATATCCTCTTCTTCCTCTTCTCTTCTTACATTAGCCAACCAGTTTTCATCATCGCTCTTAGACATCTCCTTCGTTCCATTTAGACGCAATAATTTGTCCTTGTAAGACTCAACTCTTCGATTCGGACCACTGTTTTTCCTTGATGAACCACCAGACAGGTGTTCATGGCCACCCTTCTTCATCGACTCCAGATCCTTCAAGTCGCAATCCACTGCTTCTTTCCCCCTTTCGCTCGAAGCTGGATCGATTGAATCACCTCCTTGCATGTGCTCATCCATCACATCATCCTGAACCTCCAAGCCTTTAGGCTTCTTGATACACCGATTCAGGTTATCCTCCTCCTCCGTCGATGCCGGTCGTGTTTCACCCATCCCCAACGGAAAATTTCCGAGAAAAAAAACTCAGGCGCGTAGGATTCACTCGCCAATAATCTAGTCGAAGTAGTTTTAACTTTTAAATAACTGCATAATTATCCACTTGATAATTAACTTACAATTACTTTTTGTTGAAAAAAAAAAGTAGAAGAAAGAATTCAATAACTCCCACTTACCACATAGGATAAGGTTTATATCATAGGAGAGACACCACACAAAAATTAGGATTTGGCAATTTCATAGTATAGGTAGCAAACAGACAAAAATGTAGAGGAGGATGAAGATTGAAGAGGAGGGCAGTGTCAGCTTTTTTTAGTAGTTGACATTTTATAAACATTTCCGACGGCTATAACCTTCACCGTCAATTCACACTGATTATTTTTTCTCTCTCTAGATTCTTCGAACAAACAATCCCACTGGGAGAGGTAGATGTAGATGGCTAAACAAGTCAGGGTTTTCTTCTTGTAGTTTGGTGCTATTGCAATTGGCTATTGAAGTATCGGAACATTATAGGGGGCCACCCTGGGTAGAGGGGGTAAAATGAACCTATTTATTTTGGTGGGTTCGGTCGTATTAAAGTGGGTTAAAGTGAGTGAATTCGTGCGTAGGGGTGGGTCAATATGTGGATTAGCTTCTTCTTTTTTTAATGTCAAGTAATATTTTATTTTTGATGTCAAGTTTTTGTAATAACCAAATTTTTTATCTCAGCACTTCTCTACAAAAAAATAAAAATAAAAAACATTTGATTTATGACAAAGGTTATTAATATATGGAGGTAAAAATGAATTTCTAGCTATTGTCAAACTAAATATTAACATATATTTAAATTTGAGATTGAAAAAAATAAATAAAAGTATGAAATGGAATTAAATAATATTACAAAATTCATAAAATGATATTTATTTTTAAACGAATTTATCTGCCAACCTGCTAAAAAAATAAATACGAGTATAAATAAGACGGGTTGATATTTGCAATTCACTTTTACAAGATGGGCTAACTCATCCTGTCCTATTTTTGGTGGGTCGAAGTTGACCCACTGACTTTGTAACTACTAACCCTGGAGTTGTTGAAGCGAATGAGGGCATAGTGGTTTAAAATTTTAGAATAAGATTTTTCATTTGATTAACAATGCATCGTATTTTAAATAATCAAAATTTAAGAATAAATAAGTTTTATAGCTATTGTTGTTGAGTTTATTCTATTCTAGCTTCCGTATCGCATCATTCTTCCAATTAAAACATGCTTTCATATTTTTATTTTTTTAGGTGTTATCATCCTTTTTACTTTTATTTTATTTTAAGAAAAAACAGTGAGAATAAAATCATTGTAAAAAAATTATTAATATTGTATTTTTACACTATATATATGTTAATATTATTATAATCTTTAGGAAGAGATATATTTATAAATTTTTTGTTTACAAACTTTTACAAATTATATTATGTACTCTCGGAAGTATACTAGGTTATACTATGTACTTCCAGAAATATATAGTGTAATTACTTCCGGAAGTATATAATGTAATTTGTAAAAATTTGTAAAAAAAAATTGTAAATAGATCTATCTCCTAGTTTTTATTTTAAATTTTATACGTCCTGTTGTGCCGTTGTATTGTTCAATTATTAATCACGAGCAATGAATGAGAGTTGGTTCAATTAGCAAGATTAAATTACATCGACGCAAAGGTTGTAGGATCGATTTTACTGGTGATCCTTCTGACGAGGCTTGAAACATGTACTGAGATGTGGAGTACTTAAGGTAGAGATATTCTTTAAAAAGTACATAATTAATAAATGGTTGTGAGAAAATTAAAGATATCTCGTGGTTGACCTTGAAATAAGATAGTTTATCTGAAGAATTAATTTAACCTAAATCTTTAAGGTGTTGGGTGATGATTTTTTTAATGATTTATATTATACTCTAACACATTTCAAAATTTTAAGATATTGGGTAAGAGCTTTTATAATAGTTTATATTATTCTCTGATACACCCCCTCATGTAAGAGTCCTCCACTTTTTGTTTTGTTTTGTTTTTACCTTGTGCTGCATATGCTCATTTTTTGGTTTACCTTGTACTTTTCTTTCCATTTGAAAGTGGGGAACAGTGAGGATCGAACCCGTGAAATCGTGGTCACTGAAGTTCTGATAACATGTGAAGAACCAATTCAACCCAAAGGTTTAAACTGTTGGATGATGTTACATTAATGATTTTATATTTCTCTAACATTTCCTCTCCTCTAAAATACCTTATTTTGAATATTTTTTAGATTAATATCCTTAATAAGTTATCAAACACTAATAAGTTTTTTGAACCCCCAAATGTAATGCTTGCTTGTGGATTATTGGCCTCGAGCCTTGGCTTGGATATTTTATGGATGAGAGTATGAGACTAGTCATCCATAAGATTAAAAAGATATTCTCATCTACCATGTGGAATATATGGTGGTGAGTTGTAAATAATAAACCTAACACTCCCTTTAAGGGGCAGGTGAGGGTTGGTCCCATGTCATTCATGCCACCACTCTGCATTCCCATTTTAATGTTAAATAAAAAATAAAAAATCAACCTATAATTAAGTACAATTAGCTAGGTAAGTATTAAGAATTTATCATCTATTCATTTTCTCAAAGCATGTATAATATTAGTAATATCTTCAAATATTGTTCCTAGTGAAACAATAAATCAAAATTAATAGCCTGCATGTAATCTGTATATAGGCTTCAAACTCAACGTATTGAACTGGCTACACAAACCAGTTTTTGGATTTGTACCGAAGACGACAAAAGTAAAACACCCCTTTATATATGTAAATTAATATTTGAGACCTAGCTAGGTGTAATATACTAAAAATTTTCCTTGCCTCAAAATATTTTCCTCTTGCCGTTTGATTCTTTTCAAGATCGCCACGTGCAAAAATAAGAAAGAAATCTTCCAACCTTCTTTAGCTCCCTTCAATTAGAATCTCCTATTGCATTTGAGTTGGCACTTTTCCGTTTTTTAATTTCCACGAAACACATAAGAAACGCGAGTTGATTTGTATTATTATTTATTTAGAAGATGTCAAGTGCGAAGACCAGGTTGATGGTTGCCAGCAGTGTTTAAAAACCCGGCCCGACCATCAATCCGGCCGAGGTCAGGAGTCATGGGGTCACGGGTTCAACCGAGGGGTCACGGGGTCACTACGCTGACCCGATTTTATATATATATATATTAAAAACCACCAATCTTCAAAGATTCAAAATATACTTAACATAATTCACCAATTACAACCACAAGTCAATATTACACAACATAATTAAAGTATCAAGATACCAAAGTACAAAACTCATATTCTAATAGGGTCACTACGGTGACCCGGTTCTGCCTCTTTTGATAAGGTCTCTAACAAAGGAAAATTTAAAGGAAGTAAGAATGAGTTTTTGTTTTCCATCAACCGCTGTAAAGATTTTATTTGAATGAGAAAAAATTCTTACCTTTTCTAGAAGATTCACGGAAGCGAGGTGAAGATTGAAGACATCTAGGTCACTGGGAGAGAAGAGAAAGATTAGATTTAGGTTTGTAAGCATTTTTATTTTATTTTTTTAATAAAACGACATTGTTTCAGGGAATTTTTTTTTTTAAAAAAAAGCATGCAGTGACTCCATTTGACTCCTTTGACCCGGGAGTCACTAAAACCCGGCCAGATTTTGGGGGTCGGAGGGGTCGATGTGCATATAAAATTCAACTTGTGACCCCAACCCTTAAGGGAGGGGTTCAGGATTGACCCGAGTCAACCCAGGAGATGAGGTGGAATTTTAAAACACAGGTTGCCGGGTCCTTCGCTGCCTCATCTACTCTCTCACAATATCCTTTGAAATATGAATACTGCTTGCTTACCTTCTAGACGTTGATTCTTATTGATCTTTCAAGGAACGATCCAGGATATTTGGTTATTCATTGATCCACTAGTAATAATTGAGAAAACTTGAAATGTTTCTATTCTCATTAAAAAATAATATTACGAGACTAAACATATAAATATTAAAAATTGACCAATATAGGCTTGTAACACTTTAACAATGCAATACTATTTTGTTGTATTATTGCAATTCATTAATTAGTGATTTATTTTGTGTCATAACTTATAATCTCAATTTGACAAACAAATATTTTAAATCAGATATAGATTTATTTGTACACTTGATATGGGTATGGATTTGATTATAGTGTATTGTTTACGTAACACTAAATTTTAAAAACAAGTATACATATGTATAAGAGTCGTTGTATTTGGTATTATTTTTTTCATTGCAGTTAGAGAGTTTTCGAGCCACCTTATTCACACCTTAACTAATCACGTTTTCAATGGGTTTGATAAAAGAAAAGTCATTCAAATTAAGATTAGAAAAATAATATAATTAAGCTACTGAGATAGGTCTAGTGATAAGGAGGTTTGGTAGTTTGTATTAGGTTATGTGTTTAATTCTTATTATTGTATCAAAAAAATAAAAATAAAAATAATATAATTTCTAATAACCTAACTCTAAGTAACTAGTATAATTTGGATTCATCAGATACATCACTCATTTGTCTATCGCTAGCTAACCCAATCCTTTGAAGTTATTTCTTTTGTTACAATGATTTTGTATGAACTCACGTATAGCTAGTCATATAATCATTTATTTATAAAAATAATAATATGATATTTGTATACCAAAAAGTAAATTATATCAATTTTAAGTAATAAATATTCTTAAAAGTAATGAGATGAGAAAAACATAATTCTAAGATATACTCTATAACTTTAATTTCCCAATAAAAGAAAGTGTAGAGTTGATGTATTGCTATTGACATGCAAGTAACATAATCCTTATACAAACTCAAGTTTATAACATAATTAAGGACTTATGCGAATAGTAGCCTCCATTCCCAATCCGCCGTCACCTTCACTAAAAAATTTTCGTCTCAAAATTCGTTTTTTTTTTTTCCTCTAGTAAACTTCCATTCTATTTCTTGTTTCTTTTTCCAAACTTATGTTTAATTTCAACACGTTAATGTTCTGTCAACATATATAATAGAGTCTTTCTTCCCGTCCATAATCTTGCCCACTACGCAAGAAAACCGTACAATCACCATTAACTATACACAATATAAACAAGGTTACACACCAATTTTCAATTCCGTTATTACTTTCTTTGATTAACACATAACCCCTTCTCCTAACCAAAAATCTAGAAACAACCCTCCTATTTTCCAATCAGGTCCAATCCCAATTTCCCCTATACATATTCAAAGCCCCAAACCAATTTATTCCCCCACGTTACCAATATAAATAAAAACACTCTCTGAGGACATCATCAAACAGTTATATCATCTAACTATCCACACACACTCCAATGGAGTATTTCAACAAAGCCAAGGCCGTGAAGCTGCGTAGTCACCTTGGAAAGTATCTAGTTGGAGATGAAGACCAAGACAAGATTCATCAGAGCAGAAAAGGGTCCACGAAAAAGGCAATATGGGTGGTGGAACTAGTCGAAGGGAAGAGCCACCGTGTGCGGCTGAGGAGCTGCCATGGCCGGTACCTCACGGCGACGGACATGCCGTTTCTCCTCGGCATGACCGGAGACAAAGTGGTTCAGGCGGAATTAGACGCGGGTTTGGATTGGAAATACGAGTGGGAACCAATAAGAGAAGGGTTGCAGGTGAAGCTGAGGAGCTGGTGTGGGAAGTACCTTAGGGGTAATGGTGGCACGCCACCATGGAGGAACTCGATCACTCACGATGATCCTTATAGCTCTAAGACACATAATTGGATCCTGTGGGGTGTGGAGGCTGTGGAGTTCTCAGAGAAGAAGGGTTTCTTTGCGGAGAGTGTTGTGTCTTCCTCTGATTCTGATGAGATTCTTGGCTCTGAACCTCCATCTCCCATGTCGGTTTCTTCTGTGGAGTCTTCGTTGCTGAGTCACAATTCAAAGTTGAAGGTGCGTGTTCATGTTTGACTGTACTTGGTTGTTTTTACTTGTCAACTTGATTTTGCATGTTGTTGGGAGAATTTACTCAATTAATTATTTTATTGATTGGAGGATGAACGGGATTAGGGAATGCATTGTCTCATATGTTATTATAATCATGTTATTGGGAAGAATTTTAATAATTTATGAACAAATTGACAATTATTTTTGTATTACTTATTATTCTAATATTTTTTTTTGTCTCTCAACTTTTATCACCTTTGATTTGTTCAAAAATAATTATATAATTACCTCCTATGTCTTGATTATGTTAAATTAAACATGAGATGATCATTTCTCACCAAATAACAACTCTCATTGCATTTAATGGTTCATATGCACTCTAGAATTAATCAACTATTAATAACAAATATTTATAGTTAATTAGTATAATTAGGAGGTACAACACAATACAATAATTTAAAAGCATGTCAAAATTGTTGATAAGAATACAATCCGCTTATTTTTTGCGAGTTGAATGACACAACATAAATAACTCTTCAATCTCTCAAAATGTACTATTTATTATATAGGTTGACACGATACGAAATGAAACGAAATAGCACGAATAATATGTAAAAAGATTAGCGCAGATTAATTTTGTGTTTGCGTGTTAACACGAGATACGAATTTTTTCGTGTCGGTTTTTTGTTTGAACATGAATTTTTTGTATCATGTTGAAAATTGTTATCTATAAGGATAATGCAAATTATCTAAATCCTTCACCGGTAAGTGGTAGCCTACTCCAGATATTTATTTGATTGAAAGTTATGATTTAATAGATTTAGAGATTTTTCGAGCAAAGATTCATAAATAAATCATTTATTGATTAGTTTTGATTCTGTTGACCTGCAGGTCGAAACTCTACAATAAATAGTCACCAAAACTATGTCAAATGCTAATAATGTATTTGAACTAAACTAAGATGATTATTGTTGACAAAAAGTTGAATAGATGCATATTACGATCACTGATGATGAAAATTTAAATGAATTCAGAATAAAACACCTTGTCGTTGCTATTTACAAATAAATTAATCGTTTTGTATGTCTTTTAATTATATCAAAATATGTCATATATATCTTGCTAAGAAGAACATTTTAGTTTTCAGTGTAAACAACTTAAAACTGCATGCGCAGCAGAACATTTTGAAACCTTCCAATTATAGATATCAATTTATTATGACAATTTAATCGCCATGATGACTAATTAATAATGTTGTTTTAATTTTATTTTCTTAACAATAAAATGGCATTCACACACTGCATCACTGACGTTCACACACTTTTCAATAGCGTTTTCTAAAAAGAAAAAATAAAACTACTTTTTACTAGGGATCTATTAATCTCATGTCAGAGACAAGATAGTGAGGTCCACCATTTGTAAAAAAAAAATAAAAAATAAAAAATAATGTAGACCCCACTACTTTGTCTCTAAATTATCTCATGCAACATGAGATAATTATTTCCCTTTTACTAATTACCTTCAATTGACGTTGTATGAAATTTAAAACAAACAAGGAGCACTTCCTAAAGGCTTTTAATTAAACAAGTTAATTATGCAAAAATGTATCTCGTATCATATATGTTTCGTAGAAGTAAATGAATCTGTTTACCGAAAAAAAGAAGAAGTAAATGATCTAATATCAGAATATCCATTATTAAAATGTAACTGATTTTTTGTTGTTGTTGTTTTACATTAAAATCAGATAAAAAATTATAGATAAAACTTTTCATTCTTTTATAAATAAATAATAACATTCTTTATATTTGTTGCATCTCTTTTAATAAAGTGATCAAGTGACATTGATGAGTACCAATCCTGACTCATAGACACTACTTAAATAGGGAGACAAGAAGCATCTAAAAATTAAGAACAAACAAAAAGACAAGATTTACCTTGAAAGAAGATAGATGTGGATAGAAACAACTCAAATTTTTCTGAAAAGAAGGCGATTTATTGAAAAGAAAAATACAAAACATAAAGAGAGATAGTCAAGGCTGTTATTAGAGGAGAACAACGACAACCTACTATTGCAAAGAAGCTAAAAAGAAAACAAAGATTATGAGAAGCTGAAGAAAAAAGAAGCAACAGAGACGAATATGGATATTAGCTTTTAATGAATAAACATAGATAATAGTATATATCTTGATAAAAATCTAGATTAATCTGTTAGACTCCAGGTTCGTTCAATTTGCTAAAAAAATAAGAAACAGTACGTTGAAAAAATTATATTTTATTTAATTGCTCAAATAACACAAGTACTGGATAAAGAGGGAGGATATTCTTATTACCATAATTTTTTATTACTAACTTACTACTTATCTAATCACCATTGGATCAAAGAGAAAATACTAAAAAGTTTTTGAAGAGAGAGAAAATATCAATTCAATGGTGATTAGATAGATAATAAGTTGGTAGTGAAAAATTTTGGTAGTAAAAATATTCCTTCTCCTGGATAAAAATAAACTTAAACAATAATATAATCCTCTAAAAAATATTGACTAAACCACTTTTATAAGGTTATTCTGTTTGTATTGTGCTATCAAATACAACCTAAAAATAGTACATATAAATAAGGGAAAAGTGTGTATAATTTTGAAGGATGTAAAGTTGTGTCATTTTAAGAGAGAGAAAGAGATAGATAAAGAGGAGAGAGAGTTGACAAAAAAAAATAAAGTTGTGGGTCCCACCTCTTTGTGAGAGTGAAAGGATGTAAGTTGTGTAATTTAAAAGTACAGACACTTTTCCCTATAAATAAATAAAAATGTCATAACTATCAGTTCAAACATTTTCGTTAATGACATATCATAATAAGGATTTGTATCTATCATTTAACATGACACAAAAAATGTTCCTACACATACAACATTTTGTGGAGCCCACACTTTGTAAAGCAAAAAAAAAAAAAAAAAAATTACGGCTCGCAAAACGAATCTCTATAACATTACGCAATCAATTTTTTTACAACATAACTCTTATAAAACTCATAATAATAATATCATAACAGTTAGTTACAGACAATATATTAATTTTGAGAATTTTACACGAGTATTGTGAACGAGTTCACGGGCTAAATGTTAACTAGTATTTTATTCCGATGTGAGATATTTAAGGCTCTCGTAGTTACTTTCTCTCTTTTCCGGAATGATGTCACCATGGCATAAGTCCCATCTTGATCCGTGATACTCTTTTGATTCTCTTTCTTGTTTTGCTATACTAATATCCTATTGCATTGATGCAGAATTTAATGTGAATAGGTAACGTGAGTTATTTTTAATGATTCATGATCCAATCAATGATTATTTTTTTTGAATTTTATTAATATCATATTAAAATTTTATTAATATCATATTAAAAGAAATAAATTATACCATATCATAGTGATAAATTTATGGGCTTCATCACTCAGAAAAAAAAAAAGATGATACAATTATCAAAAGGTATATAGGAAAAAAAAATTATCTCAAATAACATAAGAATAGTTTTTTCTTTATTTTATATTTTATATTTTAATACTTTAATATAATCATATTAAATAACACTAAAAATATACATAATACAAGTATATCCATCCGTGGTTGTGAAGTGTGAACACCTACAATCTGGGCCGTTCATCTTCATGTCGCCCATTCTCACCACAGCCCATACGGAACTTAAAACATGATGCACCAACCAACCGCGTTGGCGCGTTGTGAGCTGTGCTGACTGGGTCCTCTAGTTTTCCACCTGGCACCAATTGGTCTCTTTCTTCTTACATACAAAGAAATGCCAAGTCCCATCCATTCCATTCCATTCGTTTATGATCTCAATTCTCAACACTCCGAATTAATTAACTTCTCTCTCTACTCTCTTCCTCCTCCTTCAATCTCAAAGTCTCAGACCTCGTTCCAAATCGAACTAACCTCAGCTTCACACAAAAAATAAAAAATCACTGTCTTAACTATCTCATTAACTAACTAACTAACCCACCCCTTGACTTGATGCAGACAAGTTCCAACAGCAACAACAACTTTCGGTCCGGCATGGACTTGTTCCACCGAGCGAAGGCGGTCCGCCTCCGGAGCCACCACGACAAGTACCTGCACGCGGAGGAAGACGAGGAGTCAGTGACCCAAGACCGAAACGGATCCTCCAAGAACGCGAAATGGAGCGTGGAGCACGTGCCGGAATACGACAACATCGTACGACTCAAGAGCTGCTACGGCAAGTACCTCACGGCGTCGAACCAGCCCTTGTTGCTTGGCGTGACGGGGCGCAAGGTGGTTCAGAGTGTTCCGAGGAGGCTCGATTCCTCTGTGGAGTGGGAACCCATTAGGGATGGTACTCAGGTCAAGCTCAAGACTCGCTATGGTAACTTTTTGAGAGCCAATGGGGGCTTGCCACCTTGGAGGAACTCTGTTACCCATGATATTCCCCATAGGACCGCCACACAGGATTGGATCTTGTGGGATGTTGATGTTTTGGAGATCCATGTTGAGCCTCCTGCTGCTCCACCTGTTCCTCATTCTGATTCTCTTGACTTTGAATCCACCACCCCATCTGCTGTTTCCAGCAAAGCTTCCACCTTTTCGAGGCAGGAGGTATGGATTCATGGAAAAGTTTCGATTTTTTCATCTGGGTTGCTTTGATTTGTAGCTAATTTATGCCATCAATAGTGACTTTGAATTGGTTCTAGTAAAGGGAGGACTAATTTGATGTTAGAGATGGACATTTACTACTTTAATTATGGTGGAGATTTGCTTTGATTTTTGATTTTTTTTTTGTTTGGTTGAGTTTGTAGTCAACGGATTCGAATGTGGGGTCACCACCGAAGATGGAGGGAAGAACTATATACTATCATGTTGCTGAGGATAATGGGGATGTGGATGATGAGAATGTGCAGGGTTATTCTTTGAACTTCAAAGGGAATGGGGTTGAGCAGTTGACTCGTAAGTTTGAGGAAGAGACAGGGCTTGAGGGGGTTATTGTGTGCACTCGAAGTCCTTTGAATGGAAAACTTTATCCTCTTCGCCTGCAGCTTCCTCCCAACAATGTGACGATGCAGGTCGTTTTGGTTCTTTCCTCGTCAAAAGGTGAGTTTGCACTTGTCAAATGTTCTTGTGGATGCTGATTCTACTAATTTTCATGCGTCATATTACTTCTATTTGTTATATTACTGGAATTTGTATGTACTATCTGTTCCCAGAGGTTGAAGAATTAATTTTATGCAAAATTGATAAATCTGTTTGTGCTGAAATTGAGGATGTAAAAATAGCAAACTGATATTCCTAGATTTGTGCTTTAGGTGTGTCAGGCCTGGGCTATGGAAGCTGCCCATGTGGGTTAAAGTTGTGAAAATTTGTTTGTCAATTTAGTCTAAAGTACAGATTAAGTCGTAAGCTGGATGTATGATCATACAAAAGATAGCTAAGTTACAAAATGAAAAAATTCGATGATAAGTTGGAGAAGCATGGGTGGAAAAAACAATTGGGAAAACCTAGATTGGGATGGTTTAAGCATCTTCTTAGGAAGACCCTTAGATGCTATGATAAGAAAAGATGTTTGTCACCGAGAGCATAACATAAAGAAAGGAAGATGTTAGCTGAAAATTAGTTGGGGAGGTAATAAAATAAGACTTGATGAAATGATAAATAAATATGCTTGCACTTTGTCTAAGCACGAAGTGAAGTGGAGGAAAGCTGTTAATGTTGTGAAGATGCAGTATTTGTGCTATTAACTTTTCTTTCTTCTCCCTCTATCTCTCTTTTCAATCTCTGAAAAAAAATTAATTATAATTTTTTTCTCTGTTTGTATATATATATATAAATTTTTTCTTATTTATTATTCATTTTTCTTAATATGTTCTTGCTTTACATGGGTTCATTGATTGCCTATCCCAATTAGTTTGAGATTAAGGCATGTTGATCTAACCTTAGCTAAGATGGGTCATAAGCTCTCCCTCTTGCGTCCATAATCAAACTGGTCTAGTAATGGATGTTGAACTGAATTATAAAGTATTCAAGTGGAAGAGTCAGGGGTTATATTGATGATTTCATAAATAACTCTCATAAAACAGAAATTCTATATGATCTTTTATATGAGGCATTCAAGCATTTGTTCAGCTTTATATATGTTGCTTTTACTTAATTCATAGAAAAATCAATGAAGTCTGGAGGACTTCTCATTGTATCATATTTGTTTTTAGAGGTGAAATTGTATAACTGTTACAAAAGAAGTAATTTGAACTTTGAAGGAAGAGTTAATGTTATGGTGGACTAATTCAGCTATGGTTCTTCATATGTAATAAAGTTGTGCAACAAATATTAGCAATTCTCATTATAAACTTTTTATGGCTGAGAAGTAAGGAAGTTGCATCCTAGCTTTCACATAGCTTGTTTAAGAAAACACAGAGAAGAAATTGTCACAATCTGGCGATGATGGCTCATTTTCTCAAATTGCACATTAAACTTAAATTACTTTTCATTTTTCCTTCTCATTCTTCTTCCTCTCCCTATTATGGTTGGGTTTATCTTGTATGCTATCAAGTTGCCCTAACATTTGCTTTCTGTTCTGGTGTTTCAGTGGCAAGAGAATTTGAGGAACAAGGTTTACTGTGAGAATCTAGATTATTGGAGTCTTGAATCTATTCAAACGAAAGGCCTATGTACATAATGATCCAAGCGTGTTTCAAGTTGTGTGATATCATTTAAGAATAAGTTGCAAAACTCCACCTTGCTCAAGTGAAGCCAGTGCATTTATATAAGGAAGAATTCATCAAGGTTCAACATAGGTACCTTAAAGTTGCCCTGGTCAGGGTCATATCAGCAATGTACGTTCTTCAGTGGCTTGTAGACTATTCGGATGGTAGTCTTTGTTAGGCTTCCTTTTTGTTAGCGCTAGTTTTGAACATAGCGTTTGTTACTCATGTGGATTCAGGTGTTTTGTTGTTCTTTTCTCTCTTGGTAACGTTTTGTATTTCATGCTATTTTATAGGTGTAAGAATTGTATACATATAACTTTTATTATAAAACTAGAGGGATAGATATTTTTTTAATCAGATAGATTCATTTTTTAATAAAAAAAATTATTTTTAACCTTAGTTGTTTGTGTTTGCTGTTTGGAATGAGATTCTGATTCAGAGGAGAAAAAATAAACCCTATGAGACCTTTCCAGTCCGGGATAAATTATTCTATTTTTTTTTTCATCTTTATCTTATTTATCATTCTCTAACACCGATATTAACACAATTAGATTAGAATTTCAAAAGGAAAAAGAAATGATAAAGGTTAGTTAAGATTATGATCTAACGGTATTGAAGAGTAGTAAGTAAAATAGACATAAAAAAAAAGGTAAAATAATCTATCTTATAATATTGACGCAAAAAGCTTTGTTATTTGTACGAACATGATGCACTTAAGTATAATATGTTAATAAAGGGATAAATTATTCTGTTAATAAATTATGTTACCTATTTTTTCTCCATCATTGTTAGATCATAATCTCAATTAATTTTAATCATTTCTCTCTTTTCCTGATATATTAGAGAGCAGTGGATAAGGCAGAGAGGGAAAAAAAAATAGACAAAATAACATTCCATTAATAAATGATTGACTTTTTTTTGTTTGAATTATCATAATCAATTAATTATTTATTGGTCTAGTGCATGTAGGTGCACCGACTAACAAAATCTCAGAATTATTAGAAAATTTCTTCAGTATAATATAGAATGGTTCAATTTTATGATAATCACCAAAACGCAGGTTCGTGGGACCATTACCTCCGTGATTATCGTTGGATGGGTAGGAAAGTTGATACAACTCAACTCATAGGATACATGAAGATTGAAAAGGATGCAAAAGGGTCATGTGCATTAGCATTACAAGCCATGATGACCACTTATGTTGACATAAGTAATTTAAAAAACAATACTCTATTAAAATCAATATAAAACCAACTCATGTTCTGTTCCTTCGTTGAATGTGTGTCGAGGTGCATGCGATCAGCAGTGGATTATGTTTCAATTGTATTAAGTAATTGGCCTAAATCTTTCTGAAATGTTCGAATTGACTCGTGGCCATTTCAAAGCTATGTACCACCGATACTGACACGAGACATGTGACACGACACGACACTCCGACATGTTAATTCTAAAAAATGTTAGATTTCGACATGTTAGGACACGTTTTGATATTAAATAATTTTTTTAATTTATAAAGTGTATATTATATTTAATATTCAATAATAAAATAAAAAAATGAAACTAAACTTGTAATATTCATCAATTTTGCAAAGAAACATAAGATATCCCAAATATTTATAGTAAACTCAATAAAACGATAATCGTACTCCAACGAATTTAATAGTTGGAATGAAAAATTCAACGAATGCAACTTTTGAATCTTTTTTTGAATTTTTATAACTCGTGTTGGAGTGTCGGGGAGTGTCGGAGTGTCAAAAATTGTCGGACACGACACAGTCAGGATTTTTGAAGTGTCGGTGCTTCGTAGTTTCAAAGTGATAACTTTTAAGCTTGGGGAAGAGCAAGAAAGTAGCATGCTTCTTGCGTTTATATTGGTAACCTACAAAAATAACGTGTGTTTTTTAATGTCCATGGAAATTGAGAAATGAATAGCAACAAACCTTGGCCAATGAATTGATGGCCATGAAAATAACACCTGCTTTGATTAGAAATTTTCAGAATTCAGACTTTGATGGAAATCAATAATCAATATGCAATGTTGTACAAGATTTCCAGTCATAAAGGAACAATTTTACCACTGCTTCGGTTCGTCCCATTTTTTCTTTGCTATTAGGTTAAAAAAAAAACCTATTTTCTTTTTTTCCAATTGGTCCATAGGTGACTTATAAGTTATAACTACATTCATATCATAACCCCTGACACAAGAGCATCAATCACCAACAATCCATACAGGAACAGGTTCCATCTTTAAAGTGATGGAATCGAATACGATCTCTTACAATTATCTCCACATTGTAAATTCTGGAGATTAATTTAGTTACCTTGTGACAATCATTACACACTCCAAGATTCTTAAACACTCTTATTGGCATGCCTGGTCTTCTGTTTAAGAGCCCAAAAGCTATGGCCAGTCTCTCACTGTGCAACCTCAGTATTTTGTTTTCCATCATTAACCTCATCAACCAAAGGTGCCCCTGAGTAATCAGGTATATACCCTATTGATTGTAGCTTCTCCTCAATTTCACTCACAAACTTGTATATATCTATACTTTGTGGATGAGTGCTGTCCCCAGCAAAAAATTCATGAGCCACTCCATCTATCTCTATTAAACTACAGCCAGGCTCTTTAGTCACACCCTTATCAGTCATTAGTTTTCTAAGCAATCCTACATCATTCCACCTGCTAGCTGAAGCATAGACTTTTGACAAAAGCACATAAACACCACTACTATTAACACTCCCCTCTGATTCAAAAACTTGTTTTGCCATTTCTTCACTTAGCTCAACACTTGCATGTTGCTTGCAACATGCATCCAGAATACTCCTCCAGATTACAGAATCTGGTTTTATTGGCATTTCAGAAACCAAGTTTATAGCCTCTTCTATGCGCCCAGCTCGAGCATAAAGATCAACTAGACATCCATAATGCTCTAATTGTGGTTCAAAATTATACTCCTTAGTCATCATGTCAAAATAGCTAATACCCTCGTTAACCATGCCCCTTCTATTAAATGCACTCAAGACGCCAATAAAAGTGATAGAATTGGGCACCAATTTCTCTATCTTCACCATTCGGACAAAATGGTCAAATGCTGCTTCAGCCTTGCCATGCATGGCAAAACCCAAGATTATTGAATTCCATGAATTTACATCTCTATAAGGCATGCTTTCAAAGACTTGTTGAGCAAATTCTAAGGTTCCACATTTGCAATACATATCCACCAAGCAAGTGTTGACAAAAACATCACCAGCCATATTATTGTCACACTTTTTCAAAATATAAGCATGAGCCCACAAACCCAAAGACAAAGCCCCCAAACCAGCACAAGCATTAATAACACTCTGCATTGTATAACCATCAGAGTCATGTACCTTCTGCATTTCACCAAAAACTTTCAATGCAGTGTCAAACTCTCCATCCCTTGCATAAGAATCAATCATGATATTCCACGAAACCTTACTTCTTTCAGGCATGTTCCTAAATATTTTCTCTGCCAAGTCTAGGTACCCGCAGGTGGCATAAAAATGAATCAAACTGTTACAAATATGAGTATCTGAGTCAAACCCAAGTTTCAAAAGTTGAGCATGAACCTGTTTTCCTTCACAAAGAGAAAACATGTAAGCACACGCCTTGAGAACAAATGGGAATGTGTGGTTATCAGGAACCACACTTTCTTCTTCAACCACCATCATTGCTTTGTAAAGCTCCATGGCCTTGTCTTTGCGGTTGTTGCTTCGTGCGTAGGATCTTATGAGAGTGTTCCACATGAAGGAATTGGGCTTCCCAAAGTGATGAAACACCCGAGTAGCATAGTTAAGATCAACCAAAGAGGAGTAAAGAAGAATTTTGCCATAGAGAAAGAGAGCTTGTGGATGGTTGGTCTCAATGGTGCGTATCATTTGAGCGTGAATTTGCTTGAGTTGAGGCATAGCAATAGGTTCGTTCAACAAGTGGATAAGGTTTGTGTGGCTGTTATGGCTAAAGGGTTGGGCATGGTTGTTGTTGTTGTTGTTGTTGTTGGCGGTGGTGGCTGTGGAGAAAAGCAGAGGAGGGGTTGTAGTTGTAGCCATGGTTAAAGCCATTATATGTATGAGGAATTTCTTTAGGAATTCATATTAATCGTCATCTTCACATTCTATGTTACTCCGCTCTCATTTGAGTGAGGAGAGGTTATAGCAGACCTTGTTCGAGGTGTCCTAGATGAGGATAAGGTGGAATGTTTTAAGGTCATGAATGTGTCTTTTCACTTGCAAGCAATTCCCCTTTCTCTTTTAAAAATATCACATCTTCTATAATTGTAAGGGGTAGTAGTAGTAGTAGTAGTTCGCATCCATCATTCTCAAATAAAAGTACAATTGAATCAATGTGCCTAAAGTATCTTGGTGTTGAACGCTTTATGTTTAGTTTGGTTATAAAATCGAACCATTTAGTGTGTCAATTTAAAAACTTATTCTTTTTAAGTGATTTTGACATAATAAATGTTGTCAAAGTTCATTTTATATATATAATTAGCAAAAGGAAAAGATTTTCTTCTTGCCTTTTCATGTTATCCTTTTATTTTTATTTTTTAAATTGTACTTTGTTAAAGAACTAATATTGTTATATTATTGAATTTTTCATTTTTGATATTATTGCCATGTGAGAGGTTATAGTTACTACATCTTTTTCTTACTATCAAATCTTAATCTAACAGTTGTAATTTATTGAGATGTTAGATTGACAGAAATCAACGGTTAAGATTTGATAGTAAGAGATAATAAGAAAAAGAGGTAGTAAGTATAACCTTCTCCTATTGTCATATTAAAAAGATATAAAAGAGAAATTAATTTTAATTATTAAGCAATATTTAATCTCAAGAAACATAAAAGTTCATATTATCAAGGACTGCGCAGAATTTCTATAGAAAGATGAGTAAAACTACTGTTTTTATGGGAAATTCAACTAGTCCTGATTGAAGGCTAATAATTTTCTAATCACTTCAAAGACCAATAAACAATAAACAATCATTTGTTATTAATTAGCCCACATATTTAGTCTCTTATACCTCCAATCAGTATATGTTACCTACTCCAAGAGTAAGTATTCCTTTATTAAAAATAGAAAAAAAAAATTGAGACTTAAAATCTAATAATAATCATAAAAGGACGGGTAATTGAGTAAAATAATTGTTTACTTTTTTTTTTCAATTTTATTTAAAGATGTTCTCAATCTTCAATACTACAAGAGTATATAAAATATTTTCACCTCATATGTTCTTAATTGATTACTTTGGCCTTGATTTCAATTTTTAATATAATTGGATTATTAATAGTGTATTATATTTCGGGCGTAACTTAGTACAATATGAATGAAGTTTGAAATTAGAGGGGAGGGACAGACGATTAATTCTCTAATATGGGTATTCTTGAATTTTGAATTTGAGAGGCAATTAATTTAGAGAGAAGATCAGAAAGCACGAAATATAAGACTTTTATTCTACACATTCTTCTTAGCTTCTCTTACATCATTCTCCATTTTCTTTATCCTTCCCTAAGCTTATGTGTGGTGATAGTCATGGAAGAATAGAACTTTGTAATTAATCTAAGGAGTCTTTGAATTGAATTTCTCTTCTTTGTTGGACTCTTGATCTAAAATTGCATGAGTAGTGATTTTTGCTTGGATTGATATAATTATGAGTTTGATATTGAGGATATATAGATAATAGGTTTTGCATTAAAGATCTTTGATCAAATTCCTTGACCAAATTCTTACTTGTAAGCTAACATAGATATAAACATGAATCATATAATAACCCTAACCTAGGTAATATGGATTTAAGAATTGATTAACTATTTAATCGTGAAATTAAGGGTCTAATTAGGTTAAAAATCTAATCATGTAAAAATAATACAATTTTGGAAAAAGTGCAAAAAGTGAATGTTTTGGGTTATAATTGCTAGTAGTCAAAAGTTACCGGAACTTAAAAATAATTGAATGGAATATAATAAAATAATTTTAGTGAAAATCTAAGATCAAGTTAGATGAGTAAAATGGATGAGAGGACGCGATGGGTGTATCGCTTAAAGTTGATTTGACTTTAAGTATGTTAAAATGTAAGTTAGAAGACAAAAATCATTTTCACTTCTTCCTCCATCGTGTGTGAGAGTCTGATAGCCATTGGAGAAGAGCTTGGTTTCCTAACTCTTTGTGCAGTCATCCAATCAGCAAAGTTTCAACTAGAGAATTACTTAGAATCACAACACAAACCTAACCCCTAATTCAAATATCCTTGAAAGTGAATGTATGGAGAGAAAACTCATTGGGAAAGTGGCAGTTTTCTTGAGTTTGTGAGCAAAGGAGAGTGGTTTGATCTCACCCAAAGGTTGGAATCTACTCCTTGTGTCTTTGTGGAGCCATTTGAGGTAAGGAAATCTCATTTCCATAAAGTTTTGATAATTGTTCATTTTAGGTTAATATAAGGATATATTTTGATGGATGATAAGGTTGGAGGGTTAATTAGCCTTAGTTCACGTAGGAATATATGCTAAGGAACCTAAATAATCGTTAGAAATGTAATCAAACCATCATTTAGGCAATGTTGGAGATTTTCGAAAATCTCATGTGCATATAGCTTATTTCTTGTAATGCAAGTAATGGGTTGTTGTGGTTGATTTGGTTTATTATTCCTTTGAATCCTAGGAGTGGATTAGGTGAACAAGTGGTTGTAGATCAAGCCTTGGAGGTGCCAAGGAAACTTGGTTGAAACGTGGGTGGAAACAAGTGTTGGTAAGTTTTCTATCTTTGTGATATGAATATATTCATATAATGGGATTAATATTCTAGTATGGAATGTTTGTTGATCACACTTGTGCCTTTCATAGGTAAATCTAGTATAATCTAATGGTGTTGATCTTTTGACTAGTTGTGAATACCATTGGTGCAAAGGAAATCTTTGGACGGAAAGCTATTGCAGGTAAGCTTTTGGACCTTGGGATTTATCTCGTACTTGTTCCACATGCCCTGGAGGGGTAGTGGTTTATGTGGTATATGTAATTGCATAGATTTGATATGTTGCATTGGATATATGTATGTGTATGCTATGTTTTTGCACTTGGTATGTATCAAGGAGATTTCCTTGTGTAATTCATAGTGTAGGTTCTCTAGCCAGTATGATTTATTGTTATTGCGACGACATGAGCATTCTGGAGGAATGTTTGGATGAGCATTATTTTCATAGTATGGATATGTATATTGGTATCATATTATTTATTTCTTTTACGTTGAAGTGAACTTGGAGGGTGGAGGAATCTCCAAACACCCCTGGTTTACTGAGATATATATGTATATCTCACCCGTGTTGTGGGAACCTCCTTTCAGGCATAGACGATGCAGGAGCACCCGTTGGCAGGAGGCCATAGTAGACTACATTTGTATCTTATGGACTTGCATATGACATGTTATTTTGGATGAGTGTAGAATCATATGTTTATGTAGTCTTATTTTGAGAATATATACTATTGATGCATAGAGGAGGGAGTTAGCCTATGATCAAAGTTATTGGATATCTTTCATGTTGTTGATGCATGTAAAAGACTTTGATCACATGTTTTGTATTGTTAAGTTCTCATTTATGTAAGTTGTGGACATTTATGTATTTTGATACAATTATGATGAAAGGACTTGTACGCTTATTGGATAGACTGAGATGATGTCAGTATTTATTGAACTATTTATCAAGTTGAGATATCCTGTGGGAGTTATCCCTAGATGTCCAAAAAACAAACGAAGCTCTGTCCATTTTGTTTAGGCGATGTTGGTAGGAGATTATCATCTTGTATGATTAACTATCTTCATTGTCATGTGAAGTCATGTTGTTTATGAGAACTTTATGGTGGTATAATATGTTTAAGCGAGATTAGATGTTTCTGAGTTATAATTACAGTTTGAATTGTTTATAAATACGGAAAATGTTTTAAGTAGTAAAAGATAATTGTTTAAAAAGAAAAAAATCTATCTGTTTTAATCAACTATCGTGATTGTAATTGCGCTTAATATCATATGTAATGATAACAAATTGGTTCTAGAACTGGGTGTTACAAATCATGCGTTTGCAGATTTGTGTGTCACTTTTTAGTTGATTTGTAGGTTATTTTTTAGTAGAGAATTCATGATTCATAGCAAAGATTTCAAATGGATGAAGGTTGATCATTCAATTGAAGTTTCATGCAAGCTTTATCGTCTATATAACAAATTTGTTGCAAGTTCAGATAGCTTTCTTAGATTGGTTGTCTTGATTATTGAATTTTATCAACTTTGATTCTATAATTAGTATTTGGAAATCATAAAACTCCCCCTCAATGTTGGGTTGAGTTTGTGCTAGTACCAGTTCACATCCTGTCCTGCATGAATTTTAGCATAGTCACATTCTGTTTTGCATTTTTCTTTGTATGTTCAGGCATCATATCAGTCTTCTACTTAGTAATTAAGTTATAATAGGATCAACCTAGAGTGAATTTTCAATGCCCGACCTATGTTTTCACCTTAAGTTGCAAAATCCTAGTATCGTTTTTCTGCAGCCTCTGCAGTTGTCATGCAGCAAAGACATTAGAAGCACAACTTAGTAATTTTGGTTGTACATATCATCATATGACCTCTAATGAGAACATGTTCAAAGAGCTAGATTGAACATGCATTTCAAAGGTCAGGATTAGAAAGAGAGATTGCATTGAAGTTAAAGGAAAAGAGATGTGTTAGTCAAAACTCCTTTAGGTATCAAATTAATTTTAAATGTATTATTTGTACTTGTATTGACCAAAATATTCCAAGTGTTGGCCAGTTGCTAAAAAAGAAATATGCAGTGACTTTAAAAGATGAATCTTGCATAATACATGATCCTGCTAGTAGTAAGTTGTTCACAAGGAAAAAAGGAGGATACATGATTTACATTGGATTAAGAGAAAAATTGTTGTTCTGTATATTCTAGCTTAGCTACTCATTTTTTGAATTAAGGCATAAGATATTAGGATATTTTCATTACTCGGCATTGCTTTATTTGCTAAATGATGAACTTGTTCTAAATATGCCTTCTATCTAAGCAACTCTTGTTGACGTGAAGTTTGTCAACTAAAAAAGCAATCTAGAGTTTGTAACCAACAAAGCATGGAGAACTGGTGAAAAATTCCAGCTTCTGCACACTGATATTTGAGACCCAATAGAAACTTAGTTACTAAATGGAAATAACAATTGTATTGCTTTCAATGATGATTTTAGCATAATGTGCCGGGTTTAGATGAAAAGCCAGAAGTGGGAATTTCGATTGGCTACAACAATACCATAAAAGGATACGAAATTATCAACCTTCAATAGAATTGTAGTTGCGAGCAGAGATATGATATTCAATAAGATGCATCACAAAATTTGGAGAAATTTGAAGTAGCAGCAAATATTAAAACATCTAAGCAAAAAATTTCTTGATAATGAACTTGGAATGTTTGGCAAAGAACCAGTAGATCATGTTTGGAAAATCAACAACATCAACATCAACAATACCTTTATCCCAAATTAATTGGGGTCGGTGGTAAATGAACCCAAATAAAAGATACGAAAGGGTTGAAAAAAGATAAAAATGAATAAAAATGAATACATAAAATAGTAATATATATATATATATATATAAGTAATAAAAAAAGGGAAAAAGAAGAAGAGGGGGAGACGAAGAGGAAAAGAACTAAAAAAGGACCATTTGGAACATAGGAATAACAACGGGTCTAACCCTCCATCATGCTTATAACTTTTCTCTATTCCGTTCTAAGGCACACCGTCTACTAATCTATATCTCACTCCATTAAGTCTTGTTTTACTACCTTCCCTCAAGCAAGTTCATGTCTACCTCTACCTTTCTTTGTATTGAGCTCTTGGTAACAAACTTTTGCTCTTTCGGGAGAATTCAAGGACTTTCTTATTTACGTGCCCAAACCACCCCAATCTATGTTCTCTCATCTTTTCAGCCACCGGTAGTACTCCTACCTTTCATCGAATATCTTCATTTCTTATCTTATCCATCCTCGTATAACCACACATCCACCTTAACATCCTCATCTCTGCACTCCCATTTTATGCTCATGTTGCCTATATGCTGGCGAACATTCAGCTCCATATAGCATTGCAGGCCTTACTGTTGTTCTATAGAATTTTCCTTTTAACTTAAGGGGGATTTTGCGATCACACAAAAAACCAGATGCACTGCGTCATTTCATCCACCCTGTTCTGATTCTATGAGTTACATCCTCATCAATCTCTCCACCTTTTTGCAAAATAGAACCCAGGTATTAAAAGCATCTTTCTTGTGTACCTCTTAACCAAGTAGATGCACGAGATCTTGTTCAACATCTCTTCCCAGATAAAACTCACACTTCAAATACTTAGTCTTGCTCCGACTTAACATGAATCCTTTAGATTTCAATGTTCTTCTCCACAATTCATGTTTTCTATTAACACTATCTTTGTTCTTATTAATAAGCACAATATCATTTGCCAAAGCAAACATCGTGGCACTTTCTCTTGAAAATCTTTTGTTAGTTCATCTATAACTAAGGTAAAGAGATAAGGACTTAGAGTCGAACTTTGGTGTTCCATTACAACCTTTCACACATATAGTAGCCCCGTCATACATATCCTTGATTGCCTTTACATACTTTGATTGGTACCTTTTTCTCTCTCTCAAGAACCCACTATAAAACTTTTCTTGGAACTCTATCATATGCTTTCTCAAGATTTATGAACACCATATGTAAGTCCTTCTTCTTTTCTCGATATCTTTCCATTAACTGTCGCATCAAGAAATGGCTTCCATGGTACATCTTCCTGGCATAAATCCAAATTGATTTACAGAAATCTTGGTATCTCTCCTCAAGTGATGTTCAATAACTCTTTCCCACAACTTCATAGTATAGCTCATTAGCTTAATGTCTCTATAGTTAGAACAATTCTTAATATCTCCCTTGTTTTTATAAATAGGCATAAGCATACTTTTCCTCCATGCATCAGACATCTTATTTGTCTGAAGAATCTTATTGAAAAGATTGGTCAACCATTTTATTGCCACATCCCCCATGCCTCTCCACACTTCAATAGGGACACCATCAGGTCCCAAGGTTTTATTAGTCTTCATCCTCTTTAAAGCCTCCTTAACTTTATATGTATTAATTATACGCACAAATCTTCTATTCAAATCATCATAAGCGTCGTCCAAGTCCATCTCGTTTTATCGTTATCCCCGTTAAATAGCTTGTTGAAGTAGTTCATCCATCTTTCATTTACATCTTTATCTCTCATCAAAAGTTTTTGATTTTTATTCTTGATGCATCTAACTTGGGTGAGGTCTTTACTTTTCTTATCCCTTATTTTTGCAAGTTTGTATATACCTTTTTCACCATCCTTGCTCCCAAGATTTTTATATTAATCAGTGAAAATATTGCCCCTAGCTTCTCGCACTGCTTCCTTTGCATTTATTCTCGCCATTCTAAAATTTTGCAAGTTCTCTTCATTGGGACTTTTATGCAAAGATATAAAGTATTTCTTCTTCTGCTTAATTGCCTCTTGCACCTCTCCATTCCACCACCATGATTTCTTTGTATGAAATCTATTTCCTTTGCTTTCTCCCAACACCCTCTTTCCCATATACTGAATACACATAGCCATCTCATTTCATATTGCATTTGCTCCTTCATCAAACTCCCAAGGTTCTTCATGTAATATTCTTTCATTGAACTCTCTTTCTTTTTCCTCCTTAAGCTTCCATCATCTTATCCTTGGGTTTTGGGCCCTCTTCTTCATTGTAAGTACTTTGTTGAACCGAACCTTCAGGACAATCAGCTTATGTTGCGTAGCGACACACTCTCCAGGATAGACCTTACAGTCGACACAAGAAGTTCTATCTTCTCTTTTAGCCATAAAAAAATCAATCTGACTAAGATTTTGGCCACTATGATATGTGATTAGATGTGATTCCCTTTTTCGAAAAAATGTGTTCGTTAGCATCAAATCATAGACTAGTGCAACATTCAAGATATCTTCTCCAGTCTCGTTTCTTGTCCCATAGCCAAAACCTCCATGAATTCTATCAAAACTTCCATTCCTTATACCAACATGATCATTTAGATCTCCTCCTAAGAAATTCTTCTCCTCTCGTGGTATCCCCCTCAAAACCTCCTCCAAGTCTTCCCAAAATTGGCTCTTATCATTTGGTTGCAATCCAACTTGGGGTGCATACACACTGAGGATATTCAAGATTAAATCACTCTCTACAAGCTTAACCATAATAATCCTGTCGCCTTTCCTTTGGAAAATCCATTTTGTAAAATTAATGTCTTATAGAAACTTTCATAATATTTCTAAAAATAAAATATGCAAGCCATTGACATTTGACAAAGAAATATCTACCAATACATGACATGGAGTGCAATACACATCAGGAGTACAAATTTAGTTTTAATCGAAATAACTATAAAATCACACCCCATTAAATATTGACTAGCAAGGATGAGGTGTGGACGATCCTAATTAACGATATTATAATCTCATTATGTCAGAGAACATATTGTAGAAATCATCGTTGGAATTTGAATCATCGGCTTGTGAGTACATGTTTGGTGGTATGCGAAGCAAACGATGATGTCTTTCCATTTGAAGTTTTCTGATGTGTTGGACCGTTGCTTCATAATTTTTCCAATGAGTTGCATGAGGTGTACCTTGAAAATACTGTATTTGATGCTTCGCAAGTTTTTCATACTTCGCAATTTGTTGATCTAGATCTCCAACATATCCACGATTTAATTTTTGCAACACATCCATAGCAATCTCCTCAACCATTTCAGATTCCAACCTATCATATAGTTAGATACATCAGCAACATAAAAAGAAGGTAAATGACAATAAATTACCAAATTATAAGTTGCTGCATATTATCCATATTCATCGAATACGTACACAAAACTCTAAATTAAAAAGACCATTCCAACATCAAATCATTGCTCATAATTACTTTTAATTAGTTTCAAACTCGCAGTTGTTTGATATACCAAGTTTAAAATTCAAATTTTGAAATTTATTGAAATATTCAATATGTATGTGTATTTGGCTTCAAAATGAAATTTGATTTATAACAGCAAGTATCTTATCATAATTTTTTATTTTCTTGATAAAAAAATAACTTTAGATATTCAACATTTTCAGTAATTTTGTTTTGAAAATATTTATTTAGTATGATATCTAAAAATGCATAACCCAGGGAGTGGCACAATTCATAGGCGAGTTGTGTTTAAGGAAGTCGAAAGGTCTTTGTTTTGAATAAGAGACAAAACAACTTGGAGTTGATGACAAAAATCTTTGCCCGTCGTGAAAGTGATTAGTCTCATCCAAATGATCTACATAATATAAGTTTGATTTTATAATTCAGGGTGTGTTTGGTATGGGTTTTTTGATTGAAATGATGGGTAAATAGCTTTGGTAATAACTTTTTACCATGTTTGTACGAAGATATGTAAGAAATTTCTAGGTAAAAAACATCCCCAGCATTTGAGTTTTTCACTAAGGACTGGAAAAAAAATGCTTCTTTACATATGGTATTTATTTTTTCCGTTGATTTCAGATTATGAGTGAAATTTTTTTGTATTAAAACACCCTAAAAAGCATTTTGCAGATAAAAAGGACATCCTTTCATAATAATAGACGTATAGAGATGGGTAATAGACGTACAAAATTTCCATCAAAATGAACGTTTCATAGTAGACGTATAAAATTCACAAAAGGAGGGGTAATTTGGTAAATTCAATTAACATTCTCATCAATATTTTATCGTCAACCAAACATAACATCAGTAAAATTAACCCTACTTTTCTGATAATATTTTGACCTACCAAATATTTTTTTAATACTTTTCCGTGTAAAATATTTTCCTACCATATTCTTAGAAATATTGTTTTCCCAATAGAAAAAATATTTCTTATACCAAACGCCTCCTAAAGAATATATATGATACATTGAAAAGCAATCATCGTCAAATCTTAAAAATTAAACATTAATAACCTTATATTAGCCTCAAATGTTAGAGGAATGGTTTGAAAAATCCATGCAATATATATAGTTAGGTACCTGTCGACAGAGCAATCCCAGCCAGAGAGATTGGCTGCTTCTCTCAGAGCATCCCTCCATTTTTGAACCTTGTTTAGTCTACCCTGAAAATTTTGTTCATGTCTTGCGAATGCACTTTCAAAGCTTCCTGTTTGGTTTCGTACATGGGTTGGTTCTGTATCATAAAACACAGGCACTACAATTTGCCCTCTTGTTTTTTTACACTCAATTATTTTCTTCACTTCTTCCAAACACCATTTTGATGTTCCAAAGTTTTTGGAGAACACAATCACAGAGAGCTTTGCATCCTCTATGGCCCTAAGAAGTGTCCCTGATATTTCATCCCCTCTCTCAAGATTGTAGTCTATGTAGGTTTTGATCTCTGCCCTTTTAAAAGCAGCATAAAGATGGCTCGTGAATGTCTTTCGTGTATCTTCCCCTCTGAAACTAAGGAACACTTCGTGCTTTTCTTGAGGATTACTTGATGATGATGATGATGCCATCTTATATGATATTACAAAATGTTGTGTGCTCTGCTAGGTTAATTAATGGGAGGATGCTTGAATTTCTAGGTTAACTAATGGCCTTATTAAAAGAAAGCATTTGGTTTGGTTATTTCCTATGTACCTTCCCGGGATTGAATTAAGTACAATTGATAAAAGTTTTATAGATAAGACAAATAGAAGGAAGCAGTTTAGTGTTATTTTATAAGTTCATCTTCACATCATAGAAGGCGCCATTGTTGTTCGTGTTAAAAAATCTCATTTACAATGACTATTTTAATAAAACTTTCTAAGACCTGAATTTACTGTAACATTGACATATATGGGTTGTACCCAAAAGAACAAACATATATGGTTGGTGTAGTCAATAATAATATCAATTACCTATTTATCTTGCTGACTTTAAGAAAGGGATGTGCCATTAAAACCTCAGAAGAAAAACAAAATTTGCTTCTCGTTCAAAGCTTTCACACTGGATATATGGAATCAACCCTTGTATAATCATGATATTCCACGAAACTGATCAGCAACATGTCACCTAAAAGCTTAAATTCATAAATAATATATACATTAATGATTTTTTTTTATATTAATGTTTTTAACATTCCTTACTTGAATAATGCACATGTCTATTTTTTTTAGGGATCTGCGTTTAAGCTGATCCAAATTCACCCTTCTGTTTTTTCATCTAGCTTGTCTTTTCTACATTTGGCACATGAATAAAACAAAATGCAGCCAAAGTTTTTGAGATCCTGAAAAGGGAATAGTTTTAGGAAAATATTATCTCTTCTTGTAGAGACAATAATATATGGGTTTCACTATGAATTTTTTTTCACCCTATTTTGAAAAGGGAATAGTTTTCTCCGATTGTTGGAGAAAATCATGGATTTTGAGTCACTTGCAGGAGAAAACTATTCCTCAATCTAAAACGATGGCTTGAAAATAAGCCACATTTTAAACAAAAGATATCCATTTCATCTCCGTTATTATTCTATTCTATTCTATTCACTTAAACCATTTTGTTGTGTGGTGTAAGTTGCTGCTAGCTGGTCGTCAATACCAGAATTAAATTTGTCAGAGAAATACTCAGTCCCCTTCTTAAATCTTATCACCTTTATCTTTTTCTCACTTTTATTTTTTATCTAGATTTTGTGTTTCCAAACTACCATAGTTCAGACTTGTTTATGAAAATAAACATATATAGTACATTATCCTAAAATCATTATTTCCATTTAGTAACAAAGTTATAATCGGGTCTCAAAAATCAGTGTGCAGAAGCTAGAATTTTTCAACGGCTCTCCAAGCTTTGATGACTAGAAATGATGCTCTAGATTACTTTCCTTGATGACATAATTCATCTGCATCGAGAGTTACTTAGATAGTAGGCATATATAGAACAAGTTCATTATTTTGCATATCATGCAATGCTTCGTAATGAAAATGTACGTGCTAATCTCTTAATGCTTAATTAAAATATTAGCTAAGCTAGGATATGCAGAAGAACAAAGTTTTCTCTTAATAATCCAACGTAAAGCAATACTTCATTTTCACTGCAAATAACTTACTGAAGATACGTTTCACTAATGGAATTACAAAAAAGAACAAAGGCAATAGTGTGGATTGAGGTTGCTTGATGAGTCTTGAAGACACAAAGGCTTTCATAAAACTCACCCTTGTCCATTCATCTTCAAAGACCTGTTATCTTGAATGACAGGAGACTCATCAGAAAACCGAACAAAAGTTAAATATATGATTCATTTTAATTCATGTCATTGTTATGTTATTAATTAATTATATCATGTCTCATGTTTGACAAGTAATTGAAAATTAAAAAAAAGCCTGTTTAAATCATACAACAACAATAATAATACTAAGAATACGAATAATCTTACATTTGCAATAAAATAAAGTTAAGCTCATTTAACTTGTTGTAGGAAAATATTATCTCTCGGTCTTCGGAGTAGTTTAATAATGATTTAAAACAGAAAAAAAAGTATTTAAAATTAATTTTCCTAACAAAAAAGTTATACTTTCTATCTAAGATTTTTAAATATATATTAAATACATGTTATTCTTTGATTGTTGTTTTTTTCTTCTTCTTTTTTTATTTGACTTTGTTTTTTGTTAAAATAAAATAAAATTGAGGTCATGTTCGATTGTGCTTTTATTTTATTTGTTTTCAAAAATATTTTGTAGACTAGTTTATAAAAACCAATTTTTAAAATAAAAGAAGAAAAAAATCTTTTTGAAATCTTTTTTTTTTTAAAAATATTTTGAAAGTTAAAGAAAAAAATCTGTTTGACAATTTTATTTTGAAAACATATTTTCAAAGAAAAAAAAAGGAAACTCATTTGATTTGTAAAAAAAAATTTCTAACTTTAATTTATGATTTTTCTAATCATATGCTTTTTATATTGTTAGTGGAGGATCTTGGCCCTGAATGAGCATTTTGGATGGACGGACAATAATGTTTTGGGAGTGATAGTTGTCAGAGAATAATATAAATCATCTAAAAGGCCCCTTCCAACACCTTAAGATTTTTGGTTGAAATGGTTCAAGAATAAAAAAATTCAGTTTAGTAGAGACACTTATCAATTTTATTTTTTTGTTAAAAGTTGTTGAGAGTTTTAGTTTATCTGAAGTTTTCATTTTGTTATAATTGGCACATGCGAGACGAAGTTCTTGGTGGGAGTCAAGATCAAGTTTTCTTCAAGTGTCGATTGTAACTTTGCTTATATTTCTAGTTTTTAGTTTTGCAATTCAAGAACCTGGTATGTATCTTTACTTTCCCTCTACTGTTTTCTGCATTTTGATATTGGTAAGAAACGAACATGTCATTTCTCTTCAAGATTTTCTTTGTTAATTTTCGGGTAACAAGAGCTTCTAAATTTCTTTCTGGTATATTGAATGTAGTGATGAGTACCTTTTAATCACATTACTTGTTGTGCATGTTTCTTGACTTTTAATTAGCATCGTCTTCTTGTTAAGAGCCATGGGAATGGTCTTGAACATTTATTTGCATGAATCTTCAATTGGGAAATTAAAGGTTTGTGATTTTGTTAGTTGAACAATCCAAGATTAGGGATAATCTGGAGTAGAAATTTGGGATACGTCATAAATGAATTAGATTCAAGATTAATGGACTAATTTGAGTCGTTCGTTACTGGGTTTGGAAAAATTCAACTAGGTGCTACAACACTCAATTTTGATCAAGTTTGGTGCTACAACATGTAAAATGCAGGGATGCAAAATTTAAGGGAAAATCATGAAATTTGATATTCCAGATAATTACATCTTAATTGTTTGTAAGTGAGTAGAGTCATTTGTTTGGTAAAAACTTGATTTGCAATTCAATTGCTGAATTTTGTTATTTGAAAGTTAATTACTTGCAATTCAAGAAACTAGGACAAGTTAGATAAAGAAAATTGAAACTAGTGTTCTTGGTGGGATGATCCTCATCTTTGAATGCATATACTACCATTATGATTGTTAGCACAAGAACATAGCAATTTTAATTTTCTGTTTTGAGAAAATAAACAACTAACAACACCCCCTCACACAAAAGCCAACTGAAATTGAAGAGTGGATAGTGAATAGGCTTACTACCTGTTCTAATAAAGTCCACAAGACGTAATTAATTATTAATTAAATGGAGGGAGTGAAGATTGAACTTGGGACATCAAGGCTCAAATATCATGTAAAACACCAATTCAACCTAAAAGCTTAAGTTGTTAGATTAGGTTACATTAATAATTTTATATTTCTCTAATACTAACCTATATTAAGACACTTACCAAATTACCATTGAATCGAAACATTAAATAAAAGTGAAGACACTTAATTAGAATGTGATACCAGTGTTCTAAAAATTGACCCGACCCAATTAATTCGATTGGTTAACCCGTAAATCAGACCCCGAATCATTCCGATTCAGGTGTTTGTAAGACCCCATTTCTGAAAAGGAAGAAGGAAAGAGTATCAAAAACCTACTCCACCTCCTAAAAGTTCCTCCCTTTTTTGAGAAAGCTGATTTTGGGAGTACTTGTTGCTGAAAAAGAAAAAAGGGTCGTATCAAGAAAGCAAATATCAACACCGATTTGAAGAGATTTTGAAAGCTTAAGCCCTTCAACCAAGTAAGTTATCAAAACTACCTTCTTTCCTCTGTTCTAAATTCTAGTCGGTGCTTTAAGATTAATGCATATGAGATTATTTATGATTTGAGACCTTGTATGTGTATTATGCATGCTTTGCATACTAATTAACATAAAAATGGTAATGCACGTATGTTTCCTTTGCTTAGACATGGTAATCTGTTGGGTAGGGTTGAATAGATGTGAAGGTTGGGTTATAGCATGGTGCAAAACTGGAATTCGCCATCTACTGTAGCTGACTAAGCTTGCTCGCTTCAATGAGTAGCCCGAAAGGAATGCTCTCTGCCATTTTTTGCTGGGCTTCCTCGCACTAGTGAGCGGTCCAGCGAGCATCCCCTATGGATTGCTTCTCCTCGGGTTTTCCTCACTGATGAAGCCCACTTTAGCGAGGAGCTCAGCAAAGGTACTTGTTTCACGGGATCAACATATAGAGATTAATTATGAATGCAAGTAAATATGTAGTCATCATCTGTTTTGTTTCATTACCTATTAGTAGTTTTATAATTTACTGGAATTTGCATCTCACTTCTGTTGGGGATTTCATTTCAGAAAATTCTAGCAAGGGTAGCAGTTCGGCTTTTTGACCCTTATAACCTTTAATTAATAATTAATTATCAATTTGACCTTCATTTGAAACTAATTCGAAAATTTAACCCCTTCAGAAAACATAACACCAATCTGCCCCTGTTTGACTGTTGACCATAAAGCCTACCCGGGTACACCCCTCCTACCCTGATATTTTTTGAAATTTTTTATCTACCCGGGTAGAGAGGGGTGTACCCGGGTAGAGTTCTTGAATCTGAAAAAATGGTTGAATTAGTTATCCGGGTAAGAAGGGTTGTACCCGGGTAAACATCCAGAGTAGCGTTTTTATATAACCGAGATGCTAAAAAGTTTCTTTTTCCAATTCATATTCTCCTCGGATTTATATTTCTATCAGGTTAATGAAAACGCAAAAAATTGAAGCACCTTCTGATTACAGAAAACAAAATGAAATTAGTAAAAAATTAATACAACATTACCATGTAATTGTATCCCCTAGTTTCTCTAATCTTCCTCAACTCTTCATCGTTCTCATAATTATTTGGATTCAGCTTCCAGTATAAGAGTCCCAATTCTGCAAAACTCACCATTTTTCTGCAACGTCACAACTAAGTAAAACTATAGATAGAGAGAGAGAGAGAGTAATGACCTGCTAATTGGTTGATGGAAACAAATTCATTAGGGCTGCCATGGTAAGGAAGCCTTGGATCTTCGTTGCTATCGTCCATGAACCATGTCTGTCACAGTTTTTTTCATTTATATAAAAACCCTACTCTGGATGTTTACCCGGGTACAACCCTTCTTAACCGGGTAACTAATTCAACCATTTTTCCAGATTCAAGAACTCTACTCGGGTACACCCCTCTCTACCCGGGTAGATAAAAAATTTCAAAAAATACCAGGGTAGGGAGGGGTGTACCCGGGTAGGCTTCATGGTCAACGGTCAAACATGGGCAGATTGATGTTATGTTTTCTGAAGGGGTTAAATTTTCGAATTAGTTTCAAATGAAGGTCAAATTGATAATTAATTATTAATTAAAAGTTATAAGGGTAAAAAAGCCGTAGCAGTTCAGATAAAGACGAGACTATGTTTATTCAGTGGATGATGTATTTTGTTTGTCCCATAATGAATGTGGAACGTTCTTATATTTTGTAGTTGTGAATTGTAGTTCCAATGAATATATATATATATATATATATATATATATATATATATATATATATATATATATATATATTCAGTTTAGCTGTGTGTTTCTTTTATTTTACCTATTATGCTTTTGACCCGGTATGTAACCGTTGAACCGATCCTCGACAAGGTTCAAACTGGTAATAAATAGGCATCAATTTTTAAAAAAAATTATTTTTGTAAAATTTTAGACAAAATGAATGAAAAATACCACTAATAAGATTCAAACCTAGACCACGTGGATTATAATTTATAGTACTTATCACTGATCTAACTTTATTTATTAGCGAAAATGCTTCTAATTTTATATTTATTAATTTTAATATATATTTCATTCATGCAGTTGGACCAACAACCACTAATTGAACCAGTGATCTATTGACTAAGTACCCCAACAGAATTGATAATCGATTCGAGTTTGATAAGATTGTGTGATACAATATTAAGTTAGTACTTTCTTGCATTACGTTTGAATATTTTTTAATTATTGAGAAATGGAAAACTCAAAACCAGGTCCGTTTGAATTCAGTTCTCAAAAAAAATAGTTCTAAAATTTCTGAACAAAAAAAATAAAAAAACCTATTTGGTAATGTCTGTTTTGTAAAAATAATTCTAAAATTTATAATTGTTTTTAATTTTTAGAATCAAATTTAGAAAACATATTTAAGTTATTTTTGTTTTAAATTTTAATTTTTAACTTTAAAAATAAAAAACACAGAAAATAAATATTTCATTAATTATTCGATAAAATATTTTTAAGAAAAAAATAAAAAAAGTAGAACACAATCAACATGTCCATGTAATTTATTCTGAAATTACTTACTAACCCTATGCTTTATTTTCTCAATCACCTATTTTCTCCCTGGATATTTTATGTTTCGCAGAGGCTAATTGGATGAAATAACCCAATTTCTAATATAATTAAAATGAATTTGGATAAAATAAATTACATATGAAATAAGTAATAAAAAAAGTTAAAGATAAATTATATAGTTTTTGAATTTTTTTCTTATAATTTTATGGAGTATAATATTGTAACAACTAATTAGGATTATTATCAATCAATTTTATCAAGGGAAAAGTTCACCAATGTCCCTGTGGTTTGCTTCAGAATCACTTATGCTCCTGTGATTTTTTTCCTATCACATATGTCCCTGTGCTTTGTAAAAAATAAGAAACCATAGGGGTATATGTGATAAAAAAATATACCCTTTTACAAACCACAGGGGCATATGTGATAAGAAAAAAACCACAGGGGTATAAGTGATTCTGAAGTAAACCACAGAAATATTGGTGAACTTTTTCTTTTTATCAAATATGAAAAATCATAACTATACAAAAATAGAAATAAATATAAAATATAAAGAATTATAATCATACTGAAATAAAAATAAAAATAAAAATAAATATAAGCGTTAGATCAATATAAAGTAAGTAACAATTGAAATTGATTGATAATACCAGTAACCTAATTAACTGTTACAATCATCGCTAATTTTATAACCACAGGTAGCAAACTAGCCCAACACAATCTAACAATCTAACAAATAATGAGCCCAAGTCAATAAGAAGTTAAGAACGAAAGGTTCACTAAACACAACGGTTTTGCTAGGGTTTATGAGCTGAATAACAGAGGTGAGAAATTAGAGAGGGAAGAAGGGTTGAGAAGATGGGAAGAAGAAACGGTGGAAGGTCATTGCAAGACACCCTTCGTCGTCGATTGGATTCTTGCAAGTTAAAGTATTCTACCGTTGATGAACTCGTCACCCATCTTCGCTCAACTTACCCTGATTACCAGCGAACGAAGCACCAAACTTTAACTCGATTTGTTCAGGAAGCTCTTCAATCGAGCAAAAAGCCCAGTGATACTTCTAAACTGAAGCATGACGAAGATGATGACAATGAGGATCGAAGTGCGTCTCGAAAGAGAAGGAAGAAAATCGATGAAGACGAAGACAGATTGCAAAAGATGGAAGCATTACACATCAGAAGTAGGATGCGGATCAATCAGATTCATGGCCCTCCATCGACATCCTCTGCTTCAGCTTCGGAGAGCGAAGAAGATGAGGCTGTTTCTGTGTCGACGTCGGAGGAGGATGCAGTTTACGCGGAGAAGGTGGAACCTGCTTTTGATTTGATGAAAACGATGTTGCGGAATTCGTATGCTGGAACGAAGGTTGTGATGGAGGAAAAGAACGTTGAATTGGAGGTTCCTAATAGTAGTAGGGTCGCTACTCTTGTGAATGGGGGTGGAGGTGAGGCCAAGTCGACGAGGAAGCAATCGAGGGGGTCTGTTTCCGACGCACGCAGCGGCGGTAGGGGCAGTGATGTTGAGGTGAAGGGGAAAGATGGACCGAAGTTTAGTGATTTAGGTGGAATGAAGGAGGTTTTGAAGGAATTGAAGATGGAAGTGATTGTGCCATTGTTTCATCCACAATTGCCTAGAGAGTTAGGGGTGAGGCCAATAACTGGAATTTTATTGCATGGACCACCTGGCTGTGGAAAGACTAAACTGGCTCATGCTATAGCTAATGAGACTGGTCTTCCATTTTATCAGATTTCAGCTACTGAGGTGATTTCTGGAGTATCAGGTATTATGAAATCAATCACATGGTTCAACTTTTAGTTAGTTGCATTTTGTTACTTTTAGGTTTAGATTAGTCTAGTATTTTATCAGATTCAATAGATAGCTGTGTCTTTCTTAATTAGGTGCATCTGAAGAAAATATTAGAGAGCTTTTCTCTAAAGCACACAAGACTGCTCCATCAATTGTCTTCATTGATGAGATTGATGCAATTGGTTCAAAGAGAGAGAATTTACAGCGGGAGATGGAGAAACGAATTGTGACGCAGTTGATGACTTGCATGGATCAATCAAACAGGCTTCTGCAACCGGCTGATGGTTCTGAGAGTTCACATGATTGTCCTGGGTATGTTCTTGTAATTGGAGCTACGAATAGACCTGATGCTGTTGACCCTGCCTTGAGAAGGCCTGGTCGGTTTGATCGTGAGATTATGGTTGGTTTTCCTGATGAATCTGCAAGGGAGGAGATCCTTTCTGTGCTTACTCGCAATCTTAAACTTGATGGTTCATTTGATCTACGAAAAATAGCCAAGTCTACGCCTGGATTTGTTGGTGCTGATTTGGCAGCTCTGGCTAACAAGGCTGGTAATCTGGCGATGAAGAGAATAATTGACGAAAGGAAACATAAATTATCTCAAGATCTCACGAGTGAGCATGAGCATACTGAAGACTGGTGGAGGGAACCTTGGTTGTCTGAAGAAATGGATAAGCTTGCCATCAAAATGTCTGATTTTGAGGTGCTCTAGATTTTTGTCTTTGATTACCTTTATTATTATTATTTGTAATCCTCGGGAGCCTTTTTCTAGATTTGTATCACATACCATTACATCTATTTGTTAATGCCAATTTTTACTATCCTATGTTTAGAAGGAGATCTTAACCTCCACCTTTTATTCTCTAATATGAATTCTTATTCTATAAAAGAGAAAAAAATTGTTGTTACAGGTCTTATATTCTAGTCTTAGATTTACCTTGAAAATATGTCTGCATAAAAGATGATAATAATTATATTTATCTGGATCTTTATGCAGGAAGCAGTCAAAATGGTGCAACCTTCATCAAAACGAGAAGGGTTCTCTTCCATTCCTAATGTAAAATGGGAAGATGTTGGTGGGCTTGATCTTTTAAGACAGGAGTTTGAACGCGAAATTATAGGGCGTATAAAACAGCCCATGAACTATGAGGTAATGTTTAAATAATACACTTTTTAAAAATTGTGATTTCTGTTGTGTTAAAGCGAACTCATGGATCAAGCAATTTAGAAAATATTCAGTTGATCTGACTTTAATATATTTATGATCCTTTCTGTTGTTGAGCCTCATGATTCAGTTGAGTTTTTCTTTCTTGTAATTAAATAGAGAGATGTAGCTGTAATAAAATAGGTGATGCATGATATTTACAACGCATTGCTTGTATTTTGTAAAAAGGAAAACATCAAGGCAGTCTACTTCTTTCCTGGGATATAATTCTAGAGAACGAGTTGGGGAAGACTTGAGTTAGGATCCTGTATATTTTATTTGTTTTGCTGCTGTTACAGCTTTACAAAAAAGAATATTGCAAACTGCACCATAATCAATTTGAATTCTGTTTTTTCTTAAAACAATATTCATTTCAGCCATTTTTCTTTCTTCAAATTCATAGGTCAAAATAGTTGTCATAATTGGAGTGAAGATCCTCTGTATCTATTACTTTTATGAGCCTGTTTTTGTCGAGCAACTTACAGTTAGTTGAGCTTCCTTGTCTGCGTAATAGTATTTGCAAAATAGATGATCAATAATTTAGTAACTGTATTCTCCATTTCTCATACTAAATTTCTTGTTCTAGAAATTGATCAATTGATTTTTGTCTTCACTATTCCATGAAAAATTATTGGAAGTTGTATATTACAGGATGATCACTGATCAGTGTTCTTGGATTTATCTATTTCAGAGATTAGGGATAGATCATGAGACTGGATTTTTGCTCTATGGACCTCCAGGTTGTGGTAAAACACTGATTGCAAAAGCCGTTGCAAATGAGGCTGGAGCTAATTTCATTCATATTAAGGTCTGTCGAAATACTCCGTCATTTTCTCATTAGTTTTTGTTTATCCTTTTTGAATAAGCCATTTTTTAAATGATTTAAGCTTCTTTTTTTATTGTTAGGGACCTGAACTTTTAAATAAATATGTTGGAGAAAGTGAGCTTGCAGTTCGGACATTGTTTAGTCGTGCAAGGACTTGTGCTCCTTGTATAGTTTTTTTTGATGAGGTATGTGGTTCTCTAAGAATGTTGGTTAACTATAAGCAAATACTTTATCATCGCATAATCATTTGATTTCAAATTTGTGACCTGAGGCAAAGATTATTATCTAAAACTTTCTTTCTATGAAGGAAATATCATGTACCAAGTCGATTTTGTTGTGTTTATTAATTGTTAAATCTCTCTCGCTCTCTTAATCTCTAACGTATGTGCATTGATAATTGTGTGTTTGGAAAAGTTACTTTTTTCTTAATGAACAAGTTATGCGCAAGGCCTGTGTGGTTATCCCATATTAATTTCCTTGGTTCATGAAGGATTGGAGTTCCCTACAACCAGTCATTTAGTACTTTCATTATTTGTGAGATTTATTTTTTGCCATTTTAAGGTGGATGCTTTGACAACCAAGGGTAAAGAAGGTGGATGGGTTACTGAGCGACTATTGAAACAGGTCAAACAATTACTAGTTTGTAGAATGAAAAAAATACTTATGCTGACTTCATACCCTCAATAACTTGGATAAAATGATGTAAATTATATGAAATTGCAGTTGCTTACCGAGTTAGACGGTGCAGAGCCGCGGCAAGGTGTTTTTGTGATTGGTGCTACAAATAGGTAAATTCTGTTCATTACCTCCATTCTCTTATTAGTTATTTAACATCACATCACGTTGTATTCAAGTCGGTTTCTCATTTTGCAGGCCCGAGGCGATAGATGATTCTATCCTCCGACCTGGTAGGTTTGGTAGACGTCTTTATGTTCCTCTTCCAAGCCCGGAGGAGCGAGTTTTGATATTGAAAGCTCTTGCAAGGAAGAAGCCTGTTGATGCCAGTGTGGATCTCGGTGCAATAGGAAGGATGGAAGCCTGTGATAATTTAAGCGGAGCTGATCTTGCCGCATTGGTTTGTCTTTGCTTATGTTGTCTGTTTCATCCCTTACTTTACCAATAGTGCATGTCATGTGTATGTTCTTCGATACATGTTTGAATATAGGAGGGAATGTGGATACTGGATAGGATTATAAGAAAAAATGGGGAGTAAATTTAAAGAACTTTTGCTTATTTTCTTGACTGTACAGATGCACCAAGCAGCAATGGCCGCCCTTGAAGAGATATTGATCTCAACTAAGACAATTAGTGATGGAGATACTATCAAGACAAGTCATTTTGAGGTAGCACTGAGTAAAGTCTCTCCCTCTGTGTCAGACATGGTATAACCCGTTTTGTTGTATTTCTTTTACACATTTTCTTACTGTGGATAAATTAATTTTAAAAATTTACAGTGGAATTTATTTCGTATTTTTGCAGCAAAATAAGTACTACCAGCAATTGTCAATGAGGAAGGAGTGGAAGCGGTAATTGTCAATGACCTTTTTATAGTAGGTGATCGCATTGCTTCCAGGATATGGTGGAAGAAACCATTTCTATTATGGTGAAGTATGGAGTGTATTTGCTTCTGTATGAGATGGACATGATTCCTGCTATCAGGATATAATTTTTGGTGAATGGTTGTAATTTATGGTTCTTTTTATCATTTCATATTGGTTAGAATTTGTTGTAGTCAATGTTACTTGAATATCAATAAGAGTGATGGCATAAGTTGGATGCCGAGTTAAAACAAATGCATTTTTTACGGCTGCTTATACCATTCTGAAATCGGAAATAAGGAAAACAAGTATTGTGATGCTTTTTGCTTCATATGCATAAAACATAATTTAATGTTAATTTTAGCTCTTTTTGGTTCAAATGTCACTTCATGCTATTTTCAGTTGTCCATCTACATACTGACGTAAAACTTTACATAAATGAAGGTTCAATGCCAGGAAAATCAAAATCGACATGTTTGACAAACTTGAAATTCATTAACACAATTATAACAAATTATATAATTTTAACTAACGTCTTATCATTACTAAGCTCTCAAGTTACGGGCAAGGCCTGTGTGGTTATCCTATTAATTTTCTTGGTCAATTTTTTGTTCTTTAATTCACAGATTCAGTTTTTTGATTTATTCGTGAGCTTTAGCGGATGTATATTTCATATTTTCTATTTATACACAGGTTTGTTGCACTTTTTAAGTTCATGCTTGATATGGTACTAAAATTAGAACTAATGCTGAAAGGAATTTGATCTCTAACTCAAACTCTTAGTGATGTTTTCACGATTCATATGCATAAACATAATTTAATGTTAATTTTCCTGATCAATAGACAAAATTAATGTCAGTTTTTTTTTTTAATAACAAAATTAATATTACCTGTTTTTTTTTTTGGAAAAACTTCAAAAAACCCCCTACAAGTTTTCTCAAAATCACTTAACCCCCTCCCCAAAAATTTTAATCATTTACCCCCCTACTCAAAATTTTTTTATCACTTACCCCCCTAATTTGATTTTCCATCCAAAATTTTGTTAAATTTTTTAAAAGGTACCAAAATTACCCTTAATAGAAAAAAGAAAAACATAATTTCCTTACAAACTACTTTGTAACTAGTTTAATATGTCTTTTTAATTTAAGGGATGATTGCTTAATTTTAAGCTTGCAAACAATTGCTTAATTTTAAGTTTTATATCAAATCATTTGTTATCATTATTATAACAAGGAGATATTCTCACTTAGTCCCCTTAAATCACCTTGTTGTTTGAGAATTAGCTATGATAAAACATAAAGTTTTTTAAAAGGTACCAATTGTTTGCAAGTTTAAAATTAAGCAATCATCCCTTAAATTAAAAAGACATATTAAACTAGTTACAAAGTAGTTTGTGAGGAAATTATGTTTTTCTTTTTTCTATTAAGGGTAATTTTGGTACATTTTAAAAAATTTAACAAAATTTTGGATGGAAAACCAAATTAGGGGGGTAAGTGATAAATTTTTTTTGAGTAAAAGGGTAAATGATTAAAAATTTCGGGGAGGGGGTTAAGTGATTTTGAGAAAACTTGTAGGGGGGGTTTTTGAAGTTTTCCCTTTTTTTTTTCAGTGACTAAAATATATGAACCGAAAGATATTTTTATCAATATTGTACTTTTGGTGGTATGTAGATGTGTCCCAAAGATGGTGAAGTATATTAATATAAGGGTATCTATAGTAACAATAGTAGAGACCAAAGCACTGTAGATGCTTTCCATGATGTGCATAAAGAGAGGGGGTGTGTATGGAAAAGATGACTTTGTAGAGGGGCAGAGTAATAACATAGGCAGAGAGTCTAAGAGAGGATCTCCCTTCGTGTGTGAGGGGTGTATTTAGAGAGGAAAGTCTTTTCCAGTATGGGAGAGCAAACTGGTCAATTGCATGAGTTGTCTCATCAAACCATGTCTTGTCTTGAGACAAGGTATGCTGCCCACTGTAATGTACAGGGGCAGCAGTACAAGGAAAGAGAATGTCCTAATGATGAGCCTCTATGGCTTGCCATGAGAGCCCTCTAGAAGGTTTTAGATTGTGAGCTTAGTAACATGGGGTCCAATCTTGGTAGGCCTAAATGCGTATCCAGAAAAAATACTAAGGTAGGTTAGATCTTAGCTGTAAGACTCTACATTTCTATGTTTACGGGGTTAACTAATCCTATCTAAAAAATTCAGCTCTATCTTTTTTGGGATTTATATTTTTTTTTATTTGAAATTATTGATAGAAATTGAACACATAATCTAGTATAAACCACCCAAACCCCTCAGCACCAGACCAACTTTAGTAGCTTTTAGGGATTTACATTTAAGCTAATCCAATTCACCCTTCTGATTTTTCATCTAGCTTGTCTCTTTTTACATTTGGCACATAAATAAAACAAAATGCAGCCAAAGTTTTTAAGATTCTGAAATGATGGCTTGATATAAGGCACATTTTAAGCAAATTTTACCCGTTCATCTACATTATCATTCTATTTTATTCACTAAAACCATTGACTAAATTCGTTTCAATTTTATCTCAGGTTTGTCTTCTCGTGATTATTCTCTTTATAAATGCTACCTAAACACATTTATACCAATAATAATAATAAGAAAAAAATATTTGTCATTTTAAAGGATATAACTTTGTGTTATTTTAGATCATAACCGTTAATTTTCATCAATCAATGATTGTAGTTTATTGTGTATTACTAATTAATTAACGATTAGGATCTAAAATGACACAAAGTTATATCCTTTAAAAGGATAAATATTTTTTTCAATAATAATAATAATAGTTTAAATTCTTTAAAATAAATATTAAATAGTTGAATAGATAATTAATGTGTAGTTACTTTGAATTTACTTTTTGAAATTCAAAGGGTTTTTTGACCCTTTTGCCCTTCATTAATTAAATAATAATCATTTTTCCCCTTACCCAAAACTATTCACCAACATGCCTCTCTTTAATCGATTAAGTTCATAAGTTAATCGATTAAACGGTTAAAAAATGCATAAAACGTTGATCCGTGATTTAATCGATTAAATCACGCCAGAAACCCTATATTTACATTTCTCGATCTTATTTGACCTATATCCATTTTTTATACCAAAATCTCTCTTGTTTCTCATATGTAATCCAACCTATCAAGAGGGTATTTCATCCCACCATCTCGAAAGCCTTAATCTTGTGAAATCATTGTCATTGCATTTACATATTCCTTTATTGTTGGAAAAATTCGAACCCAAAAATCCAAACCCTAGTCCCAAATTCGTATGAAAGATGAGCTCAATTTCAAACATGTATGTTACAGTGATCTACCACGATGGAAGGCATTTTGAAAGTTCCAATGGTGTTCAATTTGAAGGAAAAACGAAAATGTTGAAAATCAAAAGAGGCACTACATACAACGAGCTCAAGGAGAGAATTACCCAAAATTGGGGCTACAAAGCAACCAATGCATTCATCGGATGATAGCCAAGATAAAGTCTACAGTGGGTAAGGATGTTATATACTACATTAGGAACGATATATGTGATGATGAAGATGTGGAATGCCTCATAGATGCAATTGTTGACTGAAAATTTCAAAATTTTATTAAGATATATGTTGAAATTGATTGTGGTCAATCTTCATCTGCACATATGCATACAAGAAGTTCACAATATTTTGGTCAAGAAGTCCTCAGATGTACCCCCTCTAACACTGTAACACCCCGTATATATCCGGTAATGTTATCATATCATCGTATTAAGCTGCACTTAATTAAAATTGCGAAATATCTTTTTCTTTTCAATTATGACGTCATTATACTTAGCCAAGTTGAATACTTAATTCATTTTCAAAACATTGCCTGTATGTAAATTGCAAAAGACAGCTAACTGAAATACCTCATAACATAAATAACATAAGTATGTCTCTAGTCACGGAACTGCAACACGTAGACCGGACAACCCTGATAGTTTATACAACCCAGTTAAACTTAAACATAACAGAATCAAAGTGGCATGGACAAATCTCATGCTCACCAAAATAAGGCATCAAACCCAACATAAGTCTCAACATCAACAACATAATAATAAGACGGAAAACATAAACAGCATCCAATCCAGTCATGTCAGCATAAATATAACAATAATCATCAACTAAGCTCCGGCCTGCTGCCGCCAGAGACATCAGCCCCCAAATTACCTGAACCTGAAATAAGCACCCCCAAACGTGGGGTGAGATCTTTAAACAAGAAATTTCAGTAAGACAAGGGGTCCTCCAGGATCTTCCACCCCAAGCTCACTTACATGTGCAATATAAGTTCAAAAGCAGTTTATCAGCATAAGTTCTAAAATAGTGCAATGCAACAGATAATCATGTCATGTGTGTCAATTTTATTATACTGATCAGAGAAATTCAAGAATACATCTATTACCCACACAATATGCAAGACGCTGCGTGCACCCACCCACAGACTCACCATCTTGTATGACACTACATACTCAGGCTTACCGACTAAGTGGAAAAAACACATACATATTATAACCCATTGCACATACCAGCTCAAAAGCATTTCCAAATATCCAAAGCATATAACACAACATGCATATAAACCATTCCCCCATGGGGTATGGTGGAACCACAACATGGCTAAACCGAGGACACGAAAGCTTACCTTGCAAGCTAACAATCCAAGCCAAGAGTTCACACACCGCTCAAGGCCCACAAACAGCACAATCACAATCTGTTTGTATCATAATTCATCATCAATAATAATAGCACATAAGCTTAAACATAAAGACAACGTTTCTCTTTTACGTTTTACGTCTTAAGGCTTCACACAAAGCCACAAGCCATTAATCACTTGATTCTGACTTAATTCAATTATTACAGAAGTTCAACTTCCTCAAACTAGGGTCCACAAACCCCAAACATCAGTTCTGGATGAACAGTAAGCTACTGTTCCTCGAAAACCCAGAATATCCGGATATTGGTCGGGTACATATTCAGATATCAATATTCGGATATGCATATCCGGATATCCATATTTGGATATCACAAGACCCCATATCCGGATATCCATATCCGGATATTTCGCGACAGAATGCAGTTTTTGCATTTCGCGAGATATCCATCCAAAGGTTGGGTTTTTAACCCATTCCAATGTTAAAGCATGCATTTTTATTCTATTTTAAGTCCGCATACCACTTGGTTACTTATTTAACTCATTAAACATGCCGAGACACCTCTTTTAATCATTAAAACTCATGATCAAAGGTTTAACACTTACCCAAGGCTTCAAACTTAGAAAAGAAGGCTCTTGGAGCTCACTTGAAGCTCCCAAAGATGCAGACTAAGAAGGTGCACGAAAATGGCACACAAGATGAGTTATTTCTTCACAAAGGTGACACTTTGAAGCTCAAAATGCCATCACCAAGGTTCCCACAACCCAACTCTCAAACTCAGCTCTCAAAACTGACTTCACACAGTGGCAAGAACTCAGAATATGCACCCTCACCCCCTCACAATGATAGCTCTCAAGTGTATACAAGCTCAAAGGTGAAGAACTTAAGCAAAGGTGACAACTTGGTCAAGAAAATGGTGAAGGAAGACAATAGAACCAAGCACCAGCTAACCAGCCCCTCAAGAGTCACGTATGAAGAGTGTATGGCCTGAGGTTTAGTGCCAAACTAATGTATATATAGTCACGTAACAATTAAACACACAATATTATCATAAATAGCTACGCTTAGCATTTTAATCCCAAACTCAGGATTCTTAACCTACTCAATTTTACAAGATTTATCATATTTTTCTTATATTTTTCGCAGCACCTTTCCGGTACGCGCTTTTCCATAGCCAGTATCATTTCTGGCACCAGTTCTCATTATTTTAACTTGAAACTTGTTTTACAAGTCCTATATATTATTCTAGGAATATTCATGCACTTATTATAATTTTCTGGGATACTTTATCGGTACGCATTTATACCGACTAGCAGAACCGGTATCTGCACTTTTCGTCAGAAAAGCGACTTTCAGCATCATTACTCACTTACTATAATTATTAGAGCCTCATAATAATTATTAGGGTCAATTATGGAAATGTTTTCTAATTTCACATAATTAATTAATTAACTTCCTTAATTAACGGTGCGGGTTCTTACATTCACCCCACCATTTTAGGATTTTGTCCTCAAAATAAGAATATACATGTCTCGGAAATCGGGATACTGCCGGAGAAGCTCGTCCTCTCGCTCCCAGGTACACTCCTCAGGAGTCCTTCCGGACCATTGCACTTTGACAATCGGAATGATCTTGCTCCTCAGCTGCTTCTCGCCACGATCGAGAATCTTGAGTGGTCCGACGGGAGTCTTTAAGTTCTCCTGAACTTCCACATCATGCGGTTGCACCACGTGCGAAGGATCCGCTACATACTTGCGAAGCTGAGACACGTGAAACACGTCGTGGATGTTGGCCAAGTTCGGAGGCAAGGCAAGCCGGTAGGCAACTGGTCCTACTCTACCATGGATCTGGTATGGCCCAATATACCGCGGGCTCAGCTTCCTCACTCTGAGTGCCCGTCCAACACCAGTGACATGTGAAAGTTTTACAAACACGTGCTCACCCTCACTGAACTCCAGTGGGCGATGCTTGACATCGTAGTAACTCTTCTGGCGATTCTGCGTCTGCTTCGACTTTTCCCTGATCATCTGGATCTGCAGGGTGGTGTACGGCACCTCACGATCCCCAACCTCAGACCAGCAGGTAGGTGTACGACACCTCCTATCGTACAATGCTTCGTAGGGTGCCATGCCCAGGCTAGCATGGAAACTGTTGTTATACGAAAACTCAACCAACGGAAGGTACCTATCCCATGCCGTGCCCTGCTCCAACGTGCAAGCCCGCAACATGTCCTCCAAGGTCTGGATAGTCCGCTCAGTCTGTCCATCAGTCTGAGGGTGATAGGCTGTACTCAGTCTCAACTGAGTTCCAAAAGCTTCCTGCAACGCCGTCCAGAACCGAGATGTGAACTTCGGGTCCCTATTACTAATGATACTCTCGGGCACCCCGTGAAGCCTCATGATCTCGCGAACATACAGTTTGGCCAACTGCTCTGTAGTGAAGCTCACCTTCACTGGAAGAAAATGGGCAGACTTCGTCAGTATGTCCACAATGACCCATATAGAGTCACAGCCAACCTGAGTCTTCGGCAAACCCACAACAAAGTCCATGGAAATGCTCTCCCATTTCCATTCCGGAATCTCAAGAGGTTGAAGTTTACCAGACGACTTCTGGTGTCCTATCTTCACCTTCTGGCAAATCAAACACTTGGACACATACACAGCTATGTCCTTCTTCATTCTTGGCCACCAGAAATTTCTCTTCAGGTCTTGATACATCTTTGTAGCACCAGGATGAATAGTAAACTGTCCCTTATGGGCCTTTGCCATAACCTCTTCGGTCAAAGGACCTCGAGGAATCATGATCCGCTTCTGAAACAACAGAAGTCCATCCTCATTCCAAGACACACCATATTGGTTCTTCACGTAATCGAGACACTCTCTCTGCACTTGCGCCTCTTGGATCTTCTCTATAAGCTCGTTCCTGACTCTCACAGTCTCTATCTCGAGAAGTGAACCTCCAAACAAGGAAGTCACCTTCAGGTCTCGAAACGTTTCTATGATGTCAAAGTCACCCATCATCAAACTGGATAGACTCACGGATTTCTACCACATTGGCCTTGCCAGGATGGTACTTCAACTCAAAGTCGTAGTCCTTCAGAAACTCCATCCATCTTCTTTGTCTCATGTTCAGCTCCTTCTGATTAAACAAATATTTCAAGCTCTTGTGGTCACTGAACACAGCAAACTGCATACCGAACAGATAATGCCTCCAAAACTTGAAAGCTAAAACAATCGCAGCCAACTCCAAATCATGAGTCGGGTAGTTCTCCTCATAAGGTTTCAACTGCCTCGAAGCAAAAGCAACAGCTCTATCAGACTGCATCAAAACACAGCCCAGCCCCTTTCTAGAAGCATCACAGTAAAGCTCAAACTGCTCCTCAGGATCAGGAAGGATCAACACAGGTGAAGTCGTCAATCTCTCCTTCAACTCCTGAAGGCATTCCTCACACTCGTGAGTTCACACAAATGGTGTCTCCTTTCGGGTAAGGCGAGTCAAAGGGAGAACCATCAAGGAGAAACCCGTGATGAACCTCCGATAGTAACCTGCCAAACCCAGAAAGCTCCTCACTTTCGTAACTGTCTTGGGCTTCTCCCTATCCAGCACGACCTCGATCTTGTTGGGATCCACTGCAACTCCATCTGCTGAAATCACATGCCCAAGGAATTTGATTGATTTGAGCCAAAACTCACACTTAGAAGGCTTAGCGTAAAGCTTCTTCTCCTTCAGCACTTGCAGAACAATCCTCGGATGCTCTGCATGCTCCTCCTCAGTCTTGGAGTAAATCAGAATGTCGTCAATGAAGACTATCACAAACTGATCAAGATATGGCTGGAAAATCCTGTTCATGTAATCCATGAACACTGCCGGCGCATTAGTGAGTCCAAACGGAATCACCAAATACTCAAAGTGACCGTATCTCGAACAAAATGTGGTCTTAGGGACATCCTCCGGCTTCACCCGAATCTGATGGTATCCAGATCGGAGATCAATCTTTGAATACACGCAAACACCCCTGAGTTGATCCAACAAATCATTAATCCGAGGAAGGGGATACTTGTTCTTGATCGTCACCTTGTTCAACAGCCTGTAGTCGGTGCACAATCGCATTGTCCTGTCCTTCTTCTTCACAAAGATGACCGGTGCTCCCCAAGGAGACACACTCGGTCGAATGAAATCTTTCGCTGAAAGATCCTCAATATGCTTCTTCAGCTCAGCCAACTCCGGTGGCGACATCCGATATAGAACTAATGAAATAGGCCCCACACCCGGCAACAAGTCAATGGAGAACTCTATCTCCCTCTGTGCCGGAAACTCAGGAATCTCCTCAGGAAACACCTCGAGGAATTCCCCCACCACAGGAATGCCAGTGATATCCTCTTGTCTCCCACTCACCAAACCTCCCAAGATGACATAGCCAAATGCCCCTGCTCTCAAGGCCTTCCTAGCCTGCAACAAAGAAATGTACAGCAAGGAACTAGTTGTGGAATCACACGGAGACATCACCACGCACTTTGTACAATGTAAGAACCCGCACCATTAAATAAGGTATTTAATTAATTAATTATGCAAAATTAGGAAATGATTCCATAATTGACCCTAATAATTATTATGAGGCTCTAATAATTATGATAAGTGATTAAGAATACTGAAAGTCGCTTTTCAGAAGAAAAGTGAAGATACCAGTTCTGCTAGTCAGTATAAATGCGTTCCGAAAAAGTATCCCGAAAAATTATAATAATTGCATGATAATTACTCGAATGACATGTAGGAGTTGTAAAACGAGTTTCAAGTCCAAATAATGAGAAATGGTGCCAGAAACTGATACTGGCTATGAAAAACGCGTACCGGAAAGGTGCTCGGAAAAATATTATAAAAATATGATAATTCTTGGAAAAATGTGTAGTTTAAGGTTCCAAAGTTTGGGATCAAAATGCTAAGCGAAGCAATTAAAGCTAATACTGCGTGTTAATCTTTAAGTCGGCTATATATACCCTCATTAAGGGCATATTGCCCTAGATAACAGAAATCCCTGCGTGAATAGTGTTGGTGGCTGACCGAAAACTCAGCCCTTTGGTGTTCTTCTTCCTTTTCTTAAGGTTCTAGGCCATTTCCTTCTTGATTCTTAACTTTTTCTCTTGTAAACACATTGGGTGAGTGTGAACAATCCTTGTGAGTGAGAAAGAGACTTCATTTCTGATTTTGGCTTCTGTCTTGAGAGGGTGAGCTTGCTGTTTTCACGTTTTGGGAAGGAGGGAGCTTTCCTTAGGTGTTGTGAAGCTTCAAGGAGCTTCCTTGTTGTGTAAAAGAACCACCTTTGTGCACCATTTTCGTGTACAGTGAGAGACAGAACCTTGGGAGTGTCTAGTGAGCTCCAAGGGCCTCTTTGTTTTGGGTTTTGAGCCTTGGTATGTTGTACAAACCTTTGATCTTGAGTTTTATGCTTAAAAAAGGAAGCTTGATGCATGTTAAGGCTAAAAGATGATAACTTAACGTTGGGTAATGTCAAACACACCTAGAAATGCATGTTTAAGTGTTTATAATCGGTAAAAACCCAACCTTGGAAGGACATCTTCACGAAATGCAGTTCCTGCATTCTGTCGTTAAATATTCGGATATCTGCCCGTGGAATATCCGGATATTGGATATCCGGATATGATATCCGGATATGGGATATCTGGATATAGGGATCTGGATATCCGGATATGCACAGTGGGATATCCGGATATTGCATATCCGGATATGGTCCCGAGGAATATCCGGATATTCTGGGATTAGGTAGAACAGTAGCTGTGTTATGTGTACAGTAGGCTATTGGGGGTTTGTGGACCCTAGATCGATGAAGTTGAACTTCTGTAATCAAGGAACTAAGTCAGAATCATGTGATTAAGAGCTTGTGGCTTTGTTGGAAGCCTTAAGACGTAAATCGTTAAAGAAGAACGTAGTCTTTATGTTAATGCTTTTGAGTTATGTATGTTGATACACTTGCTGGTCCTAAATCAGATTGTGATCTGCTATGTGTTGGACTTGAGCTGTAAGGACTCTTGGCATCGGATAGTGAGCTTGCAAGGTAAGCTTTCGTGTCCTCGGTTTAGCCATGTTGTGGTTCCACCATGTTCAATGGGGATATGGTTATATGCATGCTGTGTTACATGTTTTTGATGTTTTGGAAATGCTGTTGAGCTGTTATATGTTAGTGCCTTGTTGATATGCATGGAGGTGTTCCACCTATACGGTAAGCCTGAGTATGTAGAACATACAATATGGTGAGACTGTGGGTGAGGTGCAAGCGGTGTTCCTTGTACTACATGTAGGTATAGATGTATTCTTACATTTCTCTGGCCAGTAGAATAGTGATTACACACATGCTATAGATATCTGTTGCACTACATAGTTTTGGAACTGATAATGATATAAATGCTTTTATAACTTATATTGCACATGTAAGTGAGCTTGGGGTGGAAGATCCTTGAGGGCCCCTTGTCTTACTGAGATTTCTGGTTTAGAGATCTCACCCCACGTTTGGGGAATGCTTATTTCAGGGTCAGGTAATGTTGAGACCTCAGGCGACGGGAGGCCGGAGCTGAGTTAGATTTGCTGTTATTTATGCTGACATGTTGGATGCTGGATTTGCATGCTGCTTATATGCTTATAGCTTCAGTTCATGTTATGGAGTTTTATGTTAAGACTTGTTGTTTACGCTGTTTGTTTGGTGAGCATGGGGATTTTCCATGACACATAGTATTTTTTTGTCTTGAGTCTTTTGGGAATTGTAATAAAGTATCAGGATATTGTCCGGATTACGAGATGTAATGCTGTGATTTAGAAACACACTTTATTTATATATTGAGGTATTTCAGTAGATGTCTTATTGCAATTTACATACAGGCGTTATTTTATGAAATTGTTTAAGTAACCAAGATTGTAATTGATAATGACGTCATAATTGAAAAGAAAAAGAATATTCCGCATTTTTAATTAAACACTGCTTAATACGATGTAATGTTAATATTCCGGGTATACACAGGGTGTTACATTTTATGGTATTAGAGCAACGGTTCAAGGGAGAAGCCTGTATGTATTGCAATGATTAGGATGTTTAGTTGTGTCTGTTTTATGTGTTTGCTCCGTCGAGTATTATTATGATAATGCATATGTGATCACATTGCGTGGGCCTGATCAACTCATAATTTGTGTAACTTGTGCAGAGTCATGGTAAGACCCGGGAGAAACCGCGAGACTTCGGAGGATCAGCCCGATCCTGTCCAGGCTGCATTGGCTGAGATGCAGGCGGCCTGACAAACCGACCAGGAGGCCATGAGAATGGCAAACCAGGCCATGCTGGACGCCGTCAGAGAGGCGAACAGGAAGGCCACTGATGACGTGTTGGAGGCCAACCGTCTGGCGAACATGACGATGTTTAGACTCATGATGGAGGAGATGAGGAATGGTCCTGCTATTGGCCATGTTCCTCCGCCACCACCTCCACCTCCACCCAGTCTGCAGGATGACTCTCAGAGTCAGATGGGTGATGGCAGTCACCTTACGGGGGCCATGCAGACCGTCCCTGTTTTTGTTGAGGATCGAGATGAGATAGATCGCCGGCTGAATGCTTTCCGTAAGCATAAGCCACCTGCCTTTGATGGATCCTTTGACCCTGTTGCTGCGGCGCGTTGGCTACAGGCGTTGGACAAGATATTTCGGGTCATGCAGTGCACATATCCGCAGAAGTTGATGTTCGCTACTTATATGCTGGAAGGCGATGCCCATGAGTGGTGGATAAACCTTTCTCATGTCTACGAGATGCAGGGTCATGTGATGACGTGGCCTTTGTTCGAGGATTTCTTCTTGGGTCAGTACTTTCCGTATGACGCTCAGGAGAGGCAGTGGGGAGAGTTTGACATATTGGTTCAGGGCTCGTTGTCTGTGGACGAGTACCTGGCTAAGTTCAACCAGTTGGTGAAGTTTGCACACTTCAGGATGGCGAGGCCTACTCCTACATTTCTGGCTGCTAAGTTCCGCAGGGGACTTAGTGAGGATATCGCTGGTTACCTAGTTGGTTCTGCTTCTAGAGACTTTGGGACACTGGTTCAGCAGTGTCGTGATATTGAGGATTTCTACAGCACGAGTAAGGCCAAGAAGGCCAAGGTTGTTGAGGCGACGAAGGTTGTAGCTGGTAGTTCCACTTCTTGGAGAGACAGGAAGTTTGGGAACAAGGGTAAAGGTAAACAGATGGCAACTCGACAGGCGCCGAATCAGTTCAAGAGGACTTCTGCTCAGGGGAGTGCAGCGAGACCTCCTGCTCCCAGGTGTTCGGGATGCGGGAAGACTCATTTTGGGCCGTGTTCTACCGGCCAGTTGATTTGCTTTCAGTGTGGCAAGGAGGGCCACTTCTCCAGAGACTGTCCGTCGGCGACGGCGAGGGCTACTGCAGTGCAGGCAATGCCACTTCAGATGGTTCCCATTCCACCTACTTCGGCACAGGCAGTGCCACCATCTTCTGGGAGAGTTTATACTCTGGATCGTCAGCAGTCGGATCGAGCTCCGAATCTTGTCAGAGGTACTGTTACGATTGGTACATTAGCTGTTGATGTTTTGTTTTACTCTGGGGCTACGCATTCTTTTGTTGCTACCCCGATTGATGTGGGGCTTGAGTTGCCCATGTCTGTGCTTTCTCCACCGCTGCGGGTGACCACCGCCAATGGAGAAAGATGTGATGCTACCACTGTTCATCACTAAGTGGCATTTCAGTGGGACGACCTTAGTTCTCGGTAGATCTGATAGGATTACCGATGGCCAACTTGGAGGTTATTCTGGGCATGGATTGGCTGTCCAGAAATTGTGTGATGATTGACTATTGTGCCAAGCGTGTAGTGTTGTCTCTGTGTAATTCCACAGCCAGTTCCTCGCCGTACATTTCGTTGTTGCAGGCTAGGAGAGCCTTGAGAGCAGGGGCATTTAGTTATGTCAAGTTGGGAGGTTTGGTGAGTGGGACACAGGAGGATATCACGGGCATTCATGTGGTGAGGGAATTCCTCGAGGTGTTTCTAGAGGAGATTCCTGAGTTTCCGCCACAGAGGGAGATAGAGTTCTCCATTGATCTGTTGCATGGTGTGAGGCCGATTTTTTTAGCTCCATACCGGATGTCGCCACTGGAGTTGGCAGAGCTGAAGAAGCATATTGAGGATCTTTCAGCGAAAGATTTCATTAGACCGAGTGTGTCTTCTTGGGGAGCACCAGTTATCTTTGTGAAGAAAAAAACGGGACAATGCGATTGTGCACCGACTACAGACAGCTGAACAAGGTGACAATCAAGAACAAGTATCCCCTCCCTCGAATTGATGATTTGTTGGATCAGCTCAGGGGTGCTTGTGTGTATTCCAAGATTGATCTCCAGTCCGGATACCATCAGATTCGGGTGAAGCCGGAGGATGTCCCGAAGACTGCATTTCGCTCGAGATACGGTCATTTTGAGTACTTGGTGATTCCGTTCGGTCTCACCAATGCACCTGCTGTGTTCATGGATTACATGAGCCGGATTTTTCAGCCGTACTTGGATCAGTTTGTGATCGTCTTCATTGACGACATTTCGATTTACTCCAAGACGGAGGAAGAGCATATGGAGCATTGTTCTGCAAGTGCTGAAGGAGAAGAAGCTGTATGCGAAGCCTTCAAAGTGTGAGTTTTGGCTCAAGTCTGTGAAGTTTCTTGGGCATGTTATTTCTGCTGAAGGAGTTGCAGTGGATCCGAACAAGATCGAGGCCGTACTGGATTGGGAGAGACCCAAGACAGTTACGGAAGTGAGGAGCTTTCTGGGTTTGGCAGGTTACTATCGGAGGTTCATCAAGGGATTCTCCACCATGGTTTTGCCATTGACACGCCTTACTCGAAAGGAGACTCCATTTGTGTGGACTCACGAGTGTGAGGTCTGTTTTCAGGAGTTGAAAGAGTGACTGACTACTGCACCTGTGTTGGTCCTTCCTGATCCTGCGCTTGAGTTTGAGCTTTACACCGACGCCTCCGGGAAGGGCTAGGTTGTGTGCTGATGTAGTTGGGCAAAGTGATTGCCTATGCTTCGAGGCAGTTGAAACCTCATGAGGAGAACTACCCTACTCATGACTTGGAGTTGGCTGCTATTGTGTTTGTTTTCAAGATTTGGAGGCATTATCTTTTTGGTTTGAGGTTTGTGGTGTTCAGAGACCACAAGAGTTTGAAGTACGTGTTCGACCAGAAGGAGTTGAACATGATGCAGAGGAGATGGATGGAGTTCATAAAGGACTACGACTTCGAGCTGAGGTATCATCCTGGCAAGGCCAATGTGGTAGCTGATGCTTTGAGTCGGAAATCCAGTAGCTCATCCAGTTTGTTACTTGGTAACTTTGATGTGGTTGAGAAGTTTCGAAACTTGGCAGTGACCGCTCCGTGTGAGGGTGTACTTCTCAAGATGGAAGCAGCAGATGGCGTGAACGAGCTGTTAGAAAAGATCAAAGAGGCACAAGTTCAGAGAGAGTGCCTGGATTATGTGAAGAACCAAGACGGTGTGTCTTGGAATGATGATGGATTGCTTTTGTTTCAGCAAAGGATTGTGGTTCCTCGAGGTCCATTGACAGAGGAGGTTATGGCAGAGGGCCATAAGGGACAATTTTCTATCCACCCTGGTGCTACTAAAATGTATCAAGACCTGAAGAAGAACTTCTGGTGGCCGGGCATGAAGAAAGATGTTGCTGTCTTTGTGTCCAAGTGTTTGGTTTGCCAGAAGGTGAAGATTGAACATCAGAGACCGTCTGGTGAACTTCAACCTCTTGAAGTACCACAGTGGAAGTGGGAAGGTATTTCCATGGATTTCGTGGTGGGTTTGCCGAAGACTCAGGCGGGTTGTCACTCTATTTGGGTCATTGTGGACAGACTGACGAAGTCTACCCATTTTCTTCCAGTGAAGGTGAGCTTCACTACAGAGCAGTTGGCCAAGCTTTATGTTCGCGAGATTGTGAGGCTTCACGGGGTGCCCGAGAGTATCATCAGTGATAGGGACCCGAAGTTCACATCTCGGTTCTGGGAGGCGCTGCAGGAGGCTTTTGGTACGCAGTTGAGATTGAGTATCGCCTATCATCCTCAGACTGATGGACAAACTGAGAGGACCATCCAGACCTTGGAGGACATGTTGCGAGCTTGCACGTTGGAGCAGGTCTCGGCATGGGATAGGTACCTTCTGTTTGTTGAATTTTCTTACAACAACAGCTTTCATGCTAGCCTGGGCATGGCGCCCTACGAAGCACTGTATGGTAGGAGGTGTCGGACTCCTACTTGTTGGTCTGAGGTTGGGGACAAAGAGCTTTTTGGCTTGCACTTTGTCCAAGATACCACCTTGCAGATCCAGATGATCCGTGAAAAGTTGAAGCAGGCGCAGAATCGCCAGAAGAGCTACTACGATGTCAAGCATCGTCCACTGGAGGTCAGTGAGGGTGAGCACGTGTTTGTGAGACTATCACTTGTCACCGGTGTTGGTGGGGCACTCGGAGTGAGGAAGCTGAGCCCGCGATATATTGGGCCATACCAGATTCTTGGTAGAGTAGGACCTGTTGCCTACCGGCTTGCCTTGCCTCCGAACTTGGCTAACATCCACGACGTGTTTCACGTGTCTCAGCTTCGGAAGTACGTAGCAGATCCGTCGCACGTGGTGCAACCTGATGATGTGGAGGTTCGGAAGAACCTGAAGACTCGCGTCAGACCACTAAAGATTCTCGATCGTGGCGAGAAGCAGCTGAGGAGCAAGATCATTCCCATGGTCAAGGTGCAATGGACCGGAAGAACTCCTGAGGAGTGTACTTGGGAGCGTGAGGACGAGCTTCTGCGGCAGTACCCCGAGTTTCGACCAGGTATGTTTCTGATTTTGAGGTCAAAATCCTAAAAAGGTGGGATGAATGTAAGAACCCGCACCGTTAATTAAGGTATTTTAATTAATTAATTATGCAAAATTAGGAAATGATTCCATAATTGACCCTAATAATTATTATAAGGCTCTAATAATTATGATAAGTGATTAAGAATGCTGAAAGTCGCTTTTCGGAAGAAAATTGCAGATACCGATTCTACTAGTCGGTATAAATGCGTACCGAAAAAGTATCCCGAAAAATTATAATAACTGCATGATAATTACTAAAATGACTTGTAGGACTTGTAAAACGAGTTTCAAGTCCAAATAATGAGAACTGGTTCCAAAAACTAATACTGGCTATGAAAAGCGCGTATCGAAATGGTGCTCAGAAAAATATTATAAAAATATGATAATTCTTGAAAAAATGTGTAGTTTCAGGTTCTAAAGTTTGGGATCAAAATGCTAAGCGTAGAAATTAAAGCTAATACTGCGTGTTAATCTTTGAGTGGGCTATATATACCCTTATTAAGGGCACATTGCCCTAGATAACAGAAATCCCTGCGTGAATAGTGTTGGTGGCTGACCAGAAACTCAGCCCTTTGCTGTTCTTCTTCCTTTTCTTAAGGTTCTAGGCCATTTCCTTCTTGATTCTTAACCTTTTCTCTTGTAAACACATTGGGTGAGTGTGAGCAATCCTTGTGCGTGAGAAAGAGACTTCATTTCTGAGTTTGGCTTCTGTTTTGAGAGGGTGAGCTTGTTGTTTTCACGTTTTGGGAAGGAGGGAGCTTTCCTTAGGTGTTGTGAAGCTTCAAGGAGCTTCCTTGTTGTGTAAAAGAACCATCTTTGTACACCATTTTCGTGTACAGTGAGAGACAGAACCTTGGGAGTGTCTAGTGAGCTCCAAGGGCCTCCTTGTTCTGAGTTTTGAGCCTTGGTATGTTGTACCAACCTTTGATCTTGAGTTTTATGCTTAAAAATGGAAGCTTGATGCATGTTAAGGCTAAAAGATGATAACTTAATGTTGGGTAATGTCAAACACACCTAGAAATGCATGTTTAAGTGTTTATAATCGGTAAAAACCCAACCTTGGAAGGATATCTTCACGAAATGCAGTTTCTGCATTCTGTTGTGAAATATCTGGATATCTGCCCGAGAAATATCCGGATATGTGATATCCGGATATGGGATTTGGATATCCGGATATGGGAATCTGAATATCCGGATATTGTATATCCGGATATGGTCAGTGAGATATCCGGATATTGCATATCCGGATATGTCCCCGAGGAATATCCGGATATTCTGGGATTTTGAAGAACAGTAGCTGAGCTGTGTGTACAGTAGGCTATTGGGGGTTTGTGGACCCTAGATTGATGAAGTTGAACTTCTGTAATTAATGAACTAAGTCAGAATCATGTGATTAAGGGCTTGTGGCTTTGTTGGAAGCCTTAAGACGTAAATCGTTAAAGGAGAATGTAGTTTTTATGTTAATGCTTTTGAGTTATGTATGTTGATACACTTGCTGGTCCTAAATCAGATTGTGATCTGCTGTATGTTGGACTTGAGCTGTGAGGACTCTTGGCTTTGGATAGTGAGCTTGCAAGGTAAGCTTTCGTGTCCTCGGTTTAGCCATGTTGTGGTTCCACCATGTCCCATGGGGGTATGGTATATGCATGCTGTGTTACATGCTTTTGATGTTTTGGAAATGTTGTTGAGCTGTTATATGTTAGTGCCTTGTTGATATTCATGGAGGAGTTCCACCTATACGGTAAGCCTGAGTATGTAGAACATACAATATGGTGAGGTTGTGGGTGAGGTGCAAGCGGTGTTCCTTGTACTACATGTAGGTATAGACGTATTCTTGCATTTCTCTGGCCAGTAGAATAGTGATTACACACATGCCATAGATATCTGTTGCACTACATAGTTTTGGAACTGATAATGATATAAATGCTTTTAGAACTTATATTGCACATGTAAGTGAGCTTGGGGTGGAAGATCCTTGAGGACCCCTTGTCTTACTGAGATTTCTGGTTTAGAGATCTCACCCCACGTTTGGGGAATGCTTATTTCAGGGTCAGGTAATGTTGAGACCTCAGGCGGCGAGAGGCCGGAGCTGAGTTAGTTTTGCTGTTATTTATGCTGACATGTTGGATGCTGGATTTGCATGTTGCTTATATGCTTATAGCTTCAGTTCATGTTATGGAGTTTTATGTTAAGACTTGTTGTTTACGCTGTTTATTTGTTGAGCATGAGGATTGTCCATGACACATAGTATTGTTTTGTCTTGAGTCTTTTGGGAGTTGTAATAAAGTATCAGGATATTGTCCGGATTACGAGATGTAATGTCGTGATTTAGATACACACTTTATTTATATATTGAGGTATTTCAGTAGATGTCTTATTGCAATTTACATACAGGCGATATTTTATGAAATTGTTTATGTAACCAAGATGGTAATTGATAATGACGTCATAATCGAAAAGAAAAAGAATATTCCGCATTTTTAATTAAGCACCGCTTAATACGATGTAATGTTAATATTCCGAGTATACACGGGGTGTTACAACACACATCTGAACCATTATCCATACTGAGCTATGTTGGAACAACAATGAAGGAGAAACTTCCTAAACCAAGAGCTTACCTCTTGAAGCTTATATATCTCGTTTACTTGATATACAAGAAAGCTAAGCACAACATTCTAAACTCTGATCTGGAAGTCCAATGTCACTTGATTCAAACCTGAGTTATCCATCAATAACAATGAATACACATTAGGGTTCATTCAATGCAACAAATATGTTGAAGTTCATTACTGTAGTCTTTTATCAATGTTTGCTTACTTGTTAATCCATGCCACACCAAACAAGTCAACACATTATTTAAGGCTTTTTGACCACTGTAGCCCTTATTTAATAATTAATTACCGAATTGCCCTTGATTAGAAACTATTTCGAAAATTTAACCCTACCAAAAAACATAACACCAATCTGCTCATGTTTGATCGTGGACCATACAGCCTACCCGGGTATCCTCCTCCTTACCCGGGTATTTTTTGAAAATTTGACCTTACCCGGGTAGAGAGGGGGATACCCGGGTAGATTTCTTAAATGCTTGAATTATTTACCCGGGTAGGGAGGGAGCTACCTGGGTAAATTTTGCCAGAATGAACACACACTTCGCAATGCTACATCTTGCTCTTTACCACTGTGATCCACAACATCTTGGATCGAAAACTCAATGTCTATATTCTCAACACCTCTGTTCCAATGGTTCCTTTCAACATGCCTCCGTTCCATTGTAGCCATCCATGCTCAAGGTGCAGCTTTTTGGAATTATTCGTTCTTATAACCCCATCTTCTGCCATGATTTTTTGATCATGTATTTGCATCTCTTTGATGCTTTTGATGGTCAAGAGGGAGAGGTTTCCCGCAGGCTCTTATTGATTTCAAGAGAATTGTAGCATTATTTGGTGTTTCGCTTGCTCTCTGTTCATTGGTTGTTGGGTTTTAATCAATTGATTTTCAGTGAAAATGTTTGGAATACTAAGTCTGTGATGATTGAAGCTTGCTCCACCGTTTATCCAGCTTTGTTTGATCCACTGGCTTTGAAAGCCTTGAAGCTTGACCTTCTTGCGTTTTGTTCGGTGTGTGTTCATGCCTTGAGCCTTGAAGCTGTTTGAAGACGGTCTCGTTTCTGTCTCATCTTGTCGCGAAATTTACCCGGGTAGCCGCCTCCCTACCCGGGTAAATAATTCAAGCATTAACCTAGATTTAAGTAATTTACCCGGGTATTAACCTCTTTACTCGGGTAGGATAAAATTTTCAAAAATACCCGGGTAGGGAGGGGGATACCCGGGTAGGCTGCATGGTCAACGGTCAAACAGGGATAGATTGGTGTTATGTTTTTTGGTAGGGTTAATTTTTCGAAATAGTTTCTAATCAAGGTCAATTCGGTAATTAATTATTAAATAAAGGCTACGGTGGTCAAAAAGCCCATTATTTAAACATTAACCCTAATCTTTCTTAATATCATAAATATCTTAACCCTAAATCTTATTTAGGTCTTTCATCCGTTTAAAATGCTTCAATCACATCATAAACTTGTTATCTAACAATTAAATGAATTACATTAAAACACAATGATGAACCCTTAGTTCATCAGGTTTTTAAGCATGAATTAATATCAATTTGTGTGATTAAATGGATGGAAAAGAGGTTAATGTCCTGGAAATCTCTCAAATACAAGTTCTGAAGCTTATGTTGAAAATTACATTGTTTTTGTAGGGAAATGAAGCTCAAGAAGCAAAAGAGAGAAGGAAGAAGATTCTGAAGAATGGGAAAATTCTAAGTGTTGGGCGCTAAAACGCCCAAAGTCAAGCGTTTTAGCGCCCTGCTGCAAAATGAAGCCAAAAAGTGCTGGTGCTGAGCGCTAAAACGGCCAAGTCCAGAGTTTTAGCGCTCTGATGTGCAAAAAGGTTCTGGTCGTGAGCGCTAAAATGCCCAAATCGAACATTTTAGCGCCCAAGACAGTTGAAAGCAGTTGGGCATCCGTCAAAGTTGGACGCTAAAACGCCCATAAGTGAACGTTTTAGCGCCCAAGTCAGTTTTCAGTTGTAATTTGTAAACTATAAAAGGACAAGGGGCCTTCATACTCAAAGATCAGATCCAATCCATCATATCTCATTCTGACTTTTCTCATCACACTAGGAGAAGGGAGATCAGATCAGGTCTTTCATAGATCTGATCTGACTCCTCATTTTCTCTGAATTTCCAAATTCTTAGGATTAGTTCTTGTAATAGTTAGTATTTCCTATGTAATTGCACTTGGAGATTGAAGACTCAACTATCATGTCAATGGAGTTTGATCTTTCTTCTCTTGTTTGTATTTCAATTATGTCTTAGGAGAGTCCTTTGTAGTCTGATTCAATGGAACTCAAGTTTGAATTTATGAATGGTTAATTAGATGTTTTGTTTATCTATTATGTGATTGTATGAAGTTGTCTTGATTAATTCTTCATGTTGAGGAATAGTGTAGAACATACATGTTTACATTGTTTCTCTATTTTTGACAACTTCATCATCAGTGTTTTAGTAGTCAAGGGATTGATGCTAGGATTCTGATGTGATCTTAAGACCTTAGTAATTAATGCATGTATTAAGAAAGGAACCACCAAGGGATTGGGGTTTCTGATTAATGTGTCTATCAGGGTAGTAAGGGATTACATCTTGAGATGATAAGAAAAAGGTTGATCAACATCACATAGTAGATAATTCATAATGGAAATTGGTTCATCTATAAATTCATGTTTGAGGGAAAATGACATCTGACTACTTGTTTACATTATAATTTACATTTTATTTATTTATCAAGTTTTAATTCAATTCAGTGTAGTTTCTGGTGACAAGAAATCTATGCAATCTATGAACTTTTGTTTGATTCAACTCAAGTACATATGGTTAGTCAGTGCTTGATACAAATCCTTGTGGGAACGATCTTTACTCATCATTTTATTACTTGTACGACTAGTACACTTACTAGATCCACAACACACAACATATAAACATGATTTAACATCATCTATGTTCGGCCATGTTTAAAAGAAAACCCTAAAATCATAACTTCAAAACTAACCGTTTAAACTTGAGCTTCTTGGCACCAATAAACTCTAAACAAATTAGAGATCATTCTCCAAGCTTCAAACCATGAAAACACTCGACTTTAGACCCATGAATAGTGCCTAGATCGTGGACTTCAAAAGGAGAAATCCAAGGATTGAAGGTTTCAAAGAAGAAACTAAAATCATAGAAAGATTCCTAAGGTTGTAAGGAAGATTTCTTGTGAAATAGTCAAGATGTTTTTGTGAGGTTTCTTATGAGAAATGAGCTCTCAAAGGTTTTCAATGGTGGCTGGTCATGGAAAGGAGAAAGAGGAAGAAAATTTCGTGGAAGATGAGTTAAGAAAGATGACAATTCAACTTATAAACATATAAAAGCTTTCTAGCCACTTTTGTTGTAGGTCAGCCAAGGAATGTTTTGAAGAGGAAAAATTGATTTGATTCATGAAAATATCTAAGTAACTTAACCATTAAGCTTACTTTGTTACCTAGTCATCGCTTTTACCTATAAGGCTTCTTATTAGTTGATTTTAGTTAGAACTTTGACTCAATTTTAATAATTAATCTAACTATAATTAGATTAATATAAGACCACCTTGAACCCATGAAATTTACTACACAATTTAATTATGCCATCTAATTCAAGTTTAGGCATAGTTTTGTCAAGTTTTAACTTACTTAAAATTATGATGAGTCTCCAATTTATTATGTATTAAGGGTTAATAAGAACATGAAATTGATTTAAAAATAATTAAAAGTTTTGAGAATTATAATTAAAGTGTTATTTTATACTCAATAATATTCTCATAAAAATTCTTTTATTTTGCAATAATTTTCAACTCAATAAATAGATAAATTGGAGAACTCAAGTATATTTGTTTTAGATTTCTGAATCATATAATTGAGTGAAGATATTATTAAAGATTCTCTTGAATATTTTTAAGAAAAGTTTTCCTTTAAATAAAAAAAGGAAGATTTTAAGGATTTGATTAAAGATATGATAGGAGATTCTAGTGAAGATTCCATTGAAGATCTTATGAAAAATTAAAGATATGGTTTCATCACTATAAAAAGGCAGCTCTTGGAAATCGAAAGAAGACGGGAACATTCAGAAAGAGAGGAGCTTTTGCTGGATATTAGAGAATTTCAGAGAGAGAGAAGACTTGAAGAATTGGGAACATTGATTTCTTTTCTTCTTCTTCTACATGACTTCTACTTCTTTTTATTTGTTTTATTGTTTTAGCCAGTGGTGGTGGCGGCGGCAGTGGTGGTGGCGGCGACAGTGGTGGTGGCGTAGTGGTGGTTGTGGTGGCGACGACAGTGGCTGCGAAGATAGTGGTGATGGTGACAGTTGTGGTAGTGGTGGCGATGGTGGTGGCATGGCAATGGCGTGGTGATGGTAGTGGCTGCGACTGTGGTAGTGGTGGTAGTGTCGTGGTGGTGGTGGTGGTGATAGCGATAGTGGTGGTGTGGCGTGGTGGCGGTGGCATGGGGATGGAAGTGATGGTGGTGGTGGTGGCGATGACGTGGTGATGGTGACGGCAGTGGCTACGATGATAATGGTGGTGATGATGATGGTACTGGTGGTGGTGACGGTGGCATGGTGGTGACTACGGCACTATTGGTATGGCGCCGATGGTAGCAGTGGTCGTGTCAGGATGGTGGTTGTTCTGGTGATGAACGATGGTAGTTGTGAAGAGTGATTGAGAGAGACTATTGTTTCTCATTTTGTGCTCGGAAACAAAAAAAAGAAAGAAATTTTTTGATTCTTTTTTTGTTTCTCAGAACAAAAATTAAATTCATCCCGGGAACAAAAAAAAATAAATTGTTTTTACCAAACGAGTTTTCTATCCATTTCTGTTTACGGGAACAAGAATTAAAAAAAAAATCCGGGAAGATTGTCATGCACACCCTTAATTGAGGGGGAGTTATTAACATTGCACTCTTTTTTTCTTTACTAGGTTTTTATCCACCTGGGTTTTTATTGAAGAGATTTTTAATGAGGTATATTCATAGTGAATAGTCATCTAAGGAGGAGTGTTGTAAAATATATAGTTTAATATGAGGATGACTCATTAGTTGCCAATGTCTTTTGGTGTATTATTTAACTGCAACATCAGTAGTGTATTCAATGTATTTATTCTTTCATTATGTTCAAAGTGCTATATAAAGACATGACTCTTGTTAGAATGTAAATGATCGGTGAATAAAAAGATTCTTGCATCCTACTCTCTCTTCTTTTTCTATTTCCCTCAAATCTTTTCCTATAGTTTTATAGCAAATACTATTTTTTGTTTCATTTTTAGTTTATTTAGTTTTTGGATTTTTTTTTTCTTTCGATTTTTGCGGTTTGCATCGATTTGGATTATTTCCAGAGAATAAAGCAGTCCCAAGAATGAACAATAGAGGTTGAGGGAACTTTTACGCTTATTCATTAAAATAATATAATTTTAAAAATTATTTATCAATCCATTATAATTTGAAAACTATTATATTCGATGGATTAAGTTTATATGTTAAAATAATAATGGATTAAGTTTATATTTTAAAGTACGTCAATCAAATAATATCATTAGAAAATTGATTAAATGTAATTACATAACTTTATCACCCGCAGAAATAATTATTTAATTGTGTAAAGAATTAATTCAACCCAAAATTTTAAGGTGTTGGATGAGAGTTTTTTTAATGGTTTATATTATTCTCTAACATATCCCCTCACGCAAGAACCCTTTGCACTTGAAGCATGAATATTGCACAAGCCCAATTTTTGATTTACTTTTTACTTATTTAATTCCATTAGAAAGTGGAAAGGGAGGTGGAGATCGAATCCCTGACTTATGACTTTCATATCATGTAAATAATCAATTCAATTCAGAATCTTAAGGTGTTATGAGGATTTTTTTAATAGTTTATATTATTGACTAGTTTTCAACTTAGGCTTTAATTATTCAGATGAAATCCTTCTTGGTGGTCCATGCGATCGAAGGAGTACGTAATATTTGATCTTCCTTGTCCTCCCATGTTTGTATTATTGCTATCAATAACATGGTCTCATTTTCAACTGCAATTTTGATTAGCACTAGATACTTATTAGCAAAACAAACATTTCGTACACATTACAAAGAAAAAACAAATACAAACACAGGAACACACCCACGATCAACATTTCATGCTAATTTTACACACAAGAAGGAGAGAAGGGGGATTTTTCTTTTTACAGTGTTTTGATGCATAGATGACCTAAAACAATAATAGATCCTCCCATGTGAGACACGAGAGGTCGTGTGAAACAATCTGATGGATAGATGGTGAGAAAATAATAACCATTAATTTATTTAAAACGGTTGAGATCGTTTCAGTTGACCATCTCACATGTGAGGATGCATTTTCAACCTAAATCAACTCAAATCATAGTGATGCAAAAGGAAGGAGCCTAGCCACAGGGATGCATAGAAGGGGATGTGCCCTTGGAAGGGCCATTCCAGGTCCCTCCTCCAAGTCAACTATTCCATTCCCTTCACCAACCTTCCATTCAAAACACTGAATCATACTAGCCAAAGTTGTGGGAATAATTTGCAAAGCTAGTGAAGCACCAGGGCAACTTCTTCTTCCAGCCCCAAATGACAAAAGTTCAAAATTCTGGCCCTTCAGATCCAAAGGGCTCAACCCCTCTTTATCAATGAACCTCTCTGGTTGGAACACAAGTGGGTTTTTCCAATAGTTTGGGTCCCTACCAATAGCCCAAACATTTACAAACACAGTAGTCCTTGCTGGAATGTAGTACCCATTAACATTACAATCTTCAGTTGATTGCCTCACTATTAAGGGTCCAGTGGGGTGAAGCCTCATTGTTTCCTTAATTATTGATTGAACATAGGGAAGGTTTGGAATATCTGATTCCTCCACCAATCTTCTCTTATCAACTACTGAATCAATCTCTTGCCTTGCTTTTCCCATCATTTCTGGATGGTTTATTAACTCAGCCAAAGCCCATTCTATTGTATAAGCTGATGTTTCAGTTCCAGCACCAAACATGTTCTACAAAATTACATGACCAAAAACTTAATTAGTTTCCTTTTTCCTCAAAAACATCAACAACAAAAAAATTTGACTAGTATGGAAAGAATCATGCATAAACTATTATAGAAAAAATAGTGCATGATAGGGATGTGATATTATGCTTACTTTTTTAATGTCTACTTTATCTACTTTTTTCCAATACAGTTACATTATAATCTCAAGTAATTTTCATATTTTCTCTCTCCTCCATGTTCGTTAAGATTGTGATTTAAAGATAAGAAATATCTAAAGTAAGCATGAAAAAAATTAAACATGCAGAGCGGAATTGTTAATTACCATAATGAATGCCTTGATATTTTCTCTTGTTAATCTAATCTCAGAATTTTCATCAGAATAGATATCAAGTAAAATATCAAGTAAATCCCTCACTGCTTCATCTCCATTACTACCAATTTCCTCTTCCTTCTTCTTTTTTCTCTTTGCATCTTCATGTTCCTTCATGATCCTCTCCATTATAGCATCATACCTACTTCTAACACTCTCAAGCCTTTTACCAAACCCTTGCAAATCCAACTTCTTAACAAACCACAACATATCTCCCAAGTTGAACTTCCCACCAAGTTCAGTCATCTCTTTGACCAACTCAATCAACTTGTTCCCTTCTCCTTCAACATCAGAACACCTTCTTCTCAAAGCCATCCTTGTGATTATGTTATTTGCAAGCATTGATAACTCCTTCCCTACATTCACCTCTTCTCTCAATTCAGCTTTTTTCATCATACTCTTCAAGAAAAGCTTTGTTTCTTCACTCCTAATAGGAAGGTGCTGGTGAAGTATGCGACCTCCAAGAAGTTCAGTCATGCAAAGCTTTTTCATGAACCTCCAATAAGGTCCATAGGGTGCCAATACAAAATCTGAAGAACCATATGTGATGTAGTCTACGTTGGTTCTTTTTGGTCGGTTTAAGAAACAAGTTTCATGGGTTTTGAGGCATTGTCTTGCTATCTCTGGCGAGGAAACAAGAACACATGGTTTGGAACCAAACAAGAGATAAACCAAAGGGCCATAACGTGTTGAGATATTGTGAAATGCTTGGTGAGGGAGCTTGGTGAGGAGGTAGAGGTGGCCGAGGACCGGAAGAGCACGAGGACTTGGTGGAAGACGTGATTTAATGCGAGACTTGGTTAAGATCAATCGTAATAAGAAGATTGACACTAGCCAAATGAGAAGTAGCACAAAATAGTGACCAAAATCAGCCATTAATGTTGAAATTTTTTTGTTAACTATGAACAACAAAACTAAACTTCCAACTATTCTTATATGGGTGGCCAACTTGCTTTACATTTTATTTTATTTTTAAATATTTTATGATATGATACTGCTAGCTATATACATTAATTAATAATAATTTTCAGACCCAAAAAATGTTGATCCAGTGTCAATCTAGTTAGACTTTAAGATTTGACCTTTTCAAAAGATACTTGGTTCGATTCACGAGAATCGCAACTTTGAAAGATTAGATAAGTTCAAACATAAAATCAGATTAATTAGTGGGGCAGTTAAGTTTTGGACAGCAGTTGATGCCTACCAAAAAAAATATTAATTTTAGGTATATTTGATAGCCAAAAAAAAAAAATCTTAATCAAAAGAGATAACTACATTAACCTCTCAAGAATTTCGTGTTAATTATACTAACACCCTTCTTGTTTAAAAAATTATATCTACCTCTCGTACTATACTTTATGTAGTGTTTTTTTTTTTTTTTTTTTTGGTATCTACTTTATGTAGTGTTATTATTCATGATATAATGAACCACAGACAAATTTAGTTTTTTTTTTCCACCGGTAAATAAATTATTTGATTAATCCGGTTTGAGTAAAGGAAATAAATATATCCCTACTAAAAAGTAAGTTTCTCTAAAAATAACAAAACAAAAGTAAAAAGATACAAGTGTAATTAGTATAGCTTTAGGACTTAGGAGCAGTTAGCGTAATTGTTACTAAAAATTAGAACCAATTTCTTTATGAAATTGCGTGATCCTGTAATAAAGTCGAACCGGATTGCTTTACCTATAAGTTATCAAGTAATTATTGAAGCACAACCAGATAACATGTTTGTTAAGTAAGTTTTCAGAGAAATTTGTATAACATAGAATTCGAGAGGTTGATAAATTATTTCATAAATCAAACCCCAATTAACTGCAATAAGATTGAGTTATTTAATTAATAAACATAATATAAACCAACTTGTCTTAAAAAATTGTGGTCCGTACCTTTTAGATCTTTTCCTTTATTCTTTTTTTTTTTTCCCGTTATTGGTTTCTTTCCTAGCTACGTACTAGTGGTCCTTAAGTAGTTTGTCTTCTTGGTTTCCTTCCTAGTTCCTACGTGCTTGTGGTCCTTAAATAGTTTGTCTTTTGGTTTCTTTCTTTTTTTGTAGATTTTTTTTTTTGTTGAAAAATCTTTTGGTTTCTTTCGTTCGTTCATGTGGTCCTTTCTGTCTGCAACTGCAATAGTATTTTTGGTTAATAAAACTAATATGTTGCAGAAATTATCATTATGATAGTCGTCTGAATATTGAATAATATTTTTTTAAATTTCAAATGATGAATAGTTTCAATCAAATTGAGTAGAAAACATTATAAAAGTCATTACACGTAATCATTATTAAAATCAATCATATAATTATAAAAATGCTTTATGTCTCTTCTTTTATAGGAGAGACTTCCATTTTCCTGCGGAGAGGACAAAATGGTGGGCCCACCATTTTTTTAGAAAACATAAGACAAGGCATGAAGTTTGAAGGGTCAATAAAAGAAAAATATTTTCTCCTATTGAGAAAATTTAATCCCATTGTAAAAAGAAAAATATTGTTTTATTAACCGGAGTCCATGTGATTGAGCCCAAGACGTCAAGTGAGGCATGAGCGAGCAAGGTTTAATCCTACACTTAAAAGAAATGTACATACATATTAATCTTATGGTATATTGCATATTAGCAATCACTATTATTTCTTTAATGATGACAACATAATACATGTAAGGAGGGTACAATAATAGGTAATATTCTACAGAAACTATTTTTGTTTTTTAAGGTTATATATATATATGTGTGTGTCTCTATTGTTTTTAATACATACTCATCCATCTACTTGGTCCCGGGACTAAGAAATCCTCGTTGATGTGCTTTTGTATTATTTATATATTAAATCATAGTCTTTGGTATATTTCAAATTTATTGAGAATTTTGTAATGTAGAGATTTCCTTTGTACGAATAATTATTTGTTACGTTGCATCACCTGGAAATATTATTGTATGAATAATGAGAACCAAATCTTCTACTCCATTTGTCCTCTTTCATTTGTAAATCGATTAACTATGTAATCTCAATCTTCAACTTGGCCTTTTGTGGGGCTTATTCCTTATCTTTGCCTTAGGGAGATCAATCCAAGACCGTTTACATGCTGATGGGAGCGCACTCACGCTTAATTTGTAACCAAAATTTTGTACATTAGCAAGTTAGAGAGAGAAACCAACACTAGGCTCAGCAACGGGACATTATAGTCACGTTAAATTTTGTTTTAAATAGACTAGGTTTATGCATGATGTTTTTGTTAGTATATAGGTGTCCTATAGACAATCTGCAAGTCAGATGGATCCATGTACTTTTTTATTGTTATAAATAAAAGTATTTTTATCTTATTTCATATTACATGTCTCAAATATTGAATATGAGCAACTGGATAAAGCCCTTGGAATGAAACGAGTGTTACATTGAGAATTTGTGATAGGGATTACGATCACGAGGGCTCAATGACACCACACGTCCATTGTCAGAAATATGTTCCTAGTTTAGAGATATCAAGAATGGGCATTGGTGATCTCGAGTAAGACTAGCACAACTCAGCTACTTGCATAGAGATGCAAGGTAGAGTCCTCGTGAGCTACAGATATGCATGCTTTAACAGGTATAAGTGTTAAAAGAGCAACCTTTGAGTGATATCTTCGCGAAAATGCAGAACTGCATTCTGTCGTGAAATATTCGGATATGATATCCGGATATGGCCCCGACATATATCGGGATATTCTGGGAATTTCGAAAAGCCCACCATTCCCAGATTTAAAGAATTGCTATCCCCAGCAATAGTCAAACCAAAAGATGGATAATAAACCTGCACTATGGGAAAAATTGTGGCATATAGGATAACTATAATGCACACAATAAAGCATCAGAGTGTTTGGGAAATATACCAACTTAAAATAGCAAAGTACTAAAAAGAAAAATAAACTAATATACACTAAATCTCCGTCAGCAAGGAGATTTAATCAATCCTCCATGTCATCCCCATCAACAGCATGGGATGACTCAGCAAATGGAGGATCTGGTAGTTCTAGATGCATCAGTGGATGAGACCACCATTCCCAGATTTGATTCCAACCGTGAATCCATGTGAGGAACTCTTTGAAGTATTGTTTCCTTTGAGAGACAGAGTCTCGGTGCCTCTTCTCACAGATTCTCCTTTTGGCAGCCTTCATCCTCCGGTGATCCGCACACATCCTCCAACCAGTATTAAAGAGTGTCACCACTTCCTTTCTCATTACCTTCTTCATTGTAAGATGATGCCTCCCTTGAGGTTTCCTCACATTTTTGTCTCATCCTTATTAAGAATTTTGTGGGTACGAGAAGAGGGATCTTTATCTTTCAAATCAGAAATAGACCACCCTATGGTAGTCCCATGTTCCTTCAATACTTCAATCACCGCCTCCTTATTACCCAAGAAGGTATATTGCAGAGTTTCAGGAAGCTCCTTCAACTCTATTTTTGGGGCATCATCTTCTTTGTCAGAATCTTTCTTTTCCTCAAGAACTTCAAACGCTACATTCTTTCCTTCCTTAACAGGAACACTCTTATGCGCCTCAAGTTCTTCATCAATCTCTTGACTAGAAGATTTTTCTTCTTTCCCCACTTGCTCTAAAACACCAAGTTTAAAACAATCGTCTTTGTTAGAATATTGTTTCATAGAGTCAAAGACGTTGATGGTAATTGTCTCATCATTCATCCTTAACTCAAGCTTTCCATTTTCAACATCAATCATGGCCCGAGCAGTGGCCAAGAAAGGTCTACCCAACAAAAGAGGCATCTCAGTTCCCCCTTCCATGTCCAACACTACAAAATCTACCGGAAAGATGAACTTGTCCACTTTCACAAGAACATCTTCAATTATACCACTAGGTTTCCTTAAAGATTTGTCAGCGAGTTGCAAGGAAAACATAGTAGGTTTAAGCTCAGATATGCCCAACGATTTATACACGGACAAGGGCATCAGATTTATACTTGCCTCAAGATCACACAAGGCTTTGCCGACATCAGTATTACCAATAGCAATTGGAATGTTGAAGCTCCCTGGATCATGACGCTTAGGCGGGAACTTCTTTGTAATAATAGCACTACACTCCTCAGTGAATGTCACCGTTTGGCATTCCTACAACTTGTGTTTTCTTGACAAAAGGTCCTTCATAAACTTGGCATAATTGGGCATATTAGCCAAGGCTTCAGCAAATGGAATATTAATGTGGAGTTTTCTGAATATATCCAGGAACCTTTCATAATGTTGCTTCTGAGCATCTTTCTTGAATCTTTCCGGATAAGGTGTCATGGCTCTCATGTATTAGGTTTCAACTCATGCTTCTCTTTTGCTTTTGCTTTTTCAGCTGGCTTCACCACTTCAGCAGGTTTCTTAATTTCTTTCTCAGGCTTGCCTGTAGGATCCAGCTTCTCTTCAACCTCTGGTGATGGAAGTACTTTACCACTTCTGGTTGTGATGACCATACAATCTTCCCTCAGATTAGTAATTGTGTTACTAGGGAAGGTACCTAGAGTTCTATCAGCAATTTGCTTAGCCAGTTGGCCAATCTGATTCTCCAAATTTCTGATAGATTCATTTGTATTTTTGGTATTGACCCTAGTCTCCTCCATGAAAGCACTAGAATGTTGAGCCATTTGTCCAACTAACCTCTCCAAATCAGAAGGTTCCTTGGCTTGGATTGGTGGAGGTTGCAAGTAGTTGTTTGAATTGAAATCAAGACCTGTGCCTTGAATCTTCCGTTGATAATTACTACCTCCAGCAGCAAAATTTTGACCTCTTTGAACATTTTGCTGCTAAGGTCTCTGATCATACCAAATGTCATTCACTTGCTGAGTTCTTTGCTGATTTCTTCTCAATGGAGAGATACAACCAGATGGTGAATGATATCACCAATTTCACTCAATCCGAGGGTGAATCAATGTGTGCAGCATGGAACCGGTTCAAGGATTTAATGAGGAGGTGTCCTCATTATAACTTGACTGCTGGTAATCAAGTTAGAATCTTCTTCAATGGTTGCAAACCTGAGGTGAGGATGGTGTTGAATGGTGCAGCAGGTGGCACGATCAAATCCCTAAGAGCAAATGAGACTCTTAAGTTGATCGAAAGGATGGCTACGAATGAAAATGAAGTGTTGTCTGCAAAGCCTAAGAGAGGTATCCTTCAGCTGGAAGGTAATGATGTGGTGCTGGCTGAAAACAAATTGTTATCTCAGCAGATAGCAAACTTGACCTCAAAGCTTAACAAGATGCAGCTTGCTGGTGTTCAGACTCAAATTGTTGCTGCTGTATATGAACATTGCCAGGGCAACCATGAATCTAATGAATGTTCTTCTTTGCTGGCTTCGGATTCTCCTCAACAAGTGTATGTGAATGGTATTTGGTATGACCAAAGACCTTTGCCACCAAATATTCCAAGGAATTAGAATTATCCTTCTGCGAGTAATAATTTTCAGAGGAGGGTGCAAGGAGCTGGTCTGGACTTCAAGTCAAATAACTATTTACAACCTCCACCGGTTCAGCCTAAGGAACCTTCTGAGTTGGAGAAGTTAGTAGGACAAATCAAAAACTTGATGCTCACCGGCAAGTGTACCGATCGCACAAGTAATATAATGATAAGAAAAGTTCGTCTCCACAGGAATTGTGATCGTATATCAAATAATTGTTCCTTTTAAGACTGAAGAGTTCAAATAGGTGTGTGAAAATTGTTGTGGATTTGAGAATAATAAGAATTAAAAGTAAAACGTATTTTTTTTTTTGAATTTTTGTTTATGAGAAAAAGAACAGAGAGTGATTTTTGTAAATAAGAGAAAACATCGTTGCTAGAGTGCACTCACCTTATGATCCCCACTTCTTACTTTGGATTGATTTACAATATTCAATTATATAATTCCTCAGATAAATTATTATCTAAAAACATTAATAGTTAACCCTCAATTCCTTGCAAGGTTAACCCTTTAATCCCAATTGAAACCCTAATTCCTTGCAATGTTTCTCATGGCATTAAGCAATGAACTCAATAATTTAAGCATCTGCAATTAAATATACATCTATTTCTAGCATGCATATAAATTGTTATCTTACCCCCTTTCAAGACCAAAACCCCAATATTCCTATCTAGGGTTCTAACCCTCAAACTATCCTCAACTATCAGATTGATCAATTCTAATAAAGAAAATATAAAATACGCACAGGGTATAGATAAAGATAATTTATATAAACAAGTAAAAGTAAACCAATCCGTCGTAACAAAGGTTCACATAGGGTTTGTGACCCTAACTACAATAAAAATAACTTAGCCAATCATTATCATGACTAAAAATTCAATATTCAACATATTTGATAAATGAAAAGAGGAAGAATGGAAGAACAAATAGATCCTTCATAACTCTCTCTGAGCACAACCGTCGTCTCTGGTCTTTAGAATAGGATCCCCCTAATTCTGTAAAAGGCATACTATTTATACGCCTCTTTTCCTTCTTCGAAAAATGCCCTCGGACAGCACGGTGCATCTTTCCTGCAAACCGGCGCCGGTGTGGCGCCAACTTGCGCCACTTCAAAGACACCGCTGAAAACTCATAAAATGGTGTGGGTTGGAGCCGTAGTGGCGCCAACTTGCGCCATGTTGCTGGAATTTGTACCGTGCTACAACCGTGTGGAGACGCGTCAACAGGCTTTTTATAATTTTGTAATTTTCACTTCTTTTACCTGTATAAACACAACCAATAGGTGAGAAATATTATTAACATAGAAAGAATCAATATAATAAGCAAATATGTATTTAAATTGCTCTTTTATGACTCAGTTCTTATCAATTTTAACTTAAGAAACTACATCTGCTAGAGGCACATCACTGCCACTATTGGATTTTGCATTGGAGAAGCTTGCACTTGGAACACTGTACTGCAGTTGGCTCTAGTGCCAAATTATTGAGCATTGGCCGCTATCTCAGCAATCAACTCTTTTGCCACAATAGGTGTTTTATTTCCCAAGACTCCTCCACTAGCTGCATCTAAAAGGTTTCTATCCATAGGCAGCAACCCTTCCTAGAAGTAAACAATCAGGAGATTGTCTGGAATCTGATGATGTGAACAGCTTGCACAAAGCCTTTTAAACCACTCCCAATACTCATGCATGTTCTCCCCATTAGCCTGCCTTATGCCACTGATCTCTTTTCTGATTGTGATGGTCCTGGATGAAGGGAAAAATTTCTTCAGAAACAATCTTGACATGTCATTCCAGCTTACAATGGAGGAAGGTGGCAAGTAGTACAGCCAGTCCTTAGCTCCACTGTCCAAAGAGAAGGGAAAGGCACGCAGCTTGATTTGCTCCTCATCCACCCCTGGTGGCTTCATAGTGCTGCAGACTACATGGAACTCCTTCAGATGTTTGTGAGGATCCTCACCTGTAAGACCATGAAATTTGGGAAGCAAGTGTATTAGTCCAGACTTAAGCTCAAAAGGTATATCAGGGTTAGCATAACGAATACACAGCGGCTGCTCATTATTAGCATCAGGTGCAGCCAATAACTTAAGAGTCCTATTATCCATGGTCACATAATCAAATAAATTACCAAACGAATAAACACTATGTAAGGACTCGAACAAACAGACTCAACAGACTCAGACTCTAAGGTATGCTCAGGAACAGCTCTATTGTAAGTCAACCTACGAGCTCTACTAGCAGCATGCAATGATCTCTCTATCTCAGGGTCATATGCATATAAATCGTCAACACTGGTAGTACTCCTAGTCATGCATCATAGGTATAGGCATACAGCAGTAAAGTCGCAAAACATACAATAGAACACAAAAATTGTAAAAAATAGCAAAGAGAAGCAAAATTAAATCTACGAAAAATACTAAATGACCTCAGAATGCTATGGGACCAACTCTCCTAAACTCTAATTGACCCTACGGACTCAAAAATCAAATAAATTTTTTTCAAAATATAAAATAAAATAGTAAACGATTGAATTTGGCTAAAATTGGCCCTGCAACATAAAAGGCTATGCCTTGATGACTTTTGACCGGGATGGCCTCCTCCTTCACGTCACCAATTTTCAGGTCAATCGGAGCAAGTTGAACAAGTACAAAAATACCCGATACGTCCTGAAACGACAAAGAAACACTAAAACGGGTTAGTAAACGACAGAATTTGGCAAAAATAAAGGTCACCTTACGCCCTCTTAGGGCATGACTTATGCTCAGAAGGTTGAATTCCTTTGGAAATAGAACTCCCGAAGCCAATCCCTCAAACAGAAGTTTTACCGATTTCCCCAAATTTCGACAAATTGCCCAAAAACGTAAACCGTAATGCAAAAACTTTGAAAACTGAGACAAGATGCAGATGCAGATGCAGATGCAAATTCTAATGTAGAAACAAAGGTGCAAAAATCGAATTCAGAAACACAAATGAGTGCAAACACAGAAACAAGAAAAACGCACAGAAAAAAATGCAGAAAATAACGAAATAGAAACGAAACACAAAACGCAAAAGAATACAGAAAAACATAAACAGATAAATCAAAAAAAAAAATTTTAAACAGAAACAGAAAACGAAAATTAAAAGAAAATGGAAAATGAAAACGAAAACAAAAAAATAAACAGAAACGACATTTTTTTTTCAGAGACAGAAACGAAAATTAAAGGAGAAGAAGAAGATCAAGAAAACAGAAAAGGGAAAGAGAAAGAACGCTTTGACGTGCAGAGTTCTCTAAGAACTCGCGAACAACCAGACAAGCTGCAAGCCTGCGAAATCAGAATCCTGCAACCCGAACTGCAAACCAGCAAAATCACAAAACACAAACAGAAAATGAGTTATCACAGTGAACAATTTAGACCGATGCAATTTCCCCAGCAATTGCGCCAAATTTGACGTGAGCTGTCGAACTGCGCAAATTAAAAATTATTTTTATTTAGGGTTCAGAAAATTTGCAGTAAAGTGGAAACCCTAAGTCGTCTCTCAAGAAAATTGTTTTGGTAAAAATCGCTTATAAAAACAGAAAATAAAAAGGGGGGTTTTAGATTTCGGTTGAATAATTAAAAGACAGAATATAAAAATTGGTATTAAAAATTAACCAACCTAAGGTTAGGGTTCCTAGGATATCCTTCCTTGGATAAAAATTACCAAATTTGCGATTAATCTCAATTGAATCAGAATCCTTATTTTCAATTGAGAACAATTTGATCATCAAATCTGATGATCATTCTTTTTCTATAATCGTAATCGCGAACCTCAGATCGAATATCCACAATCGCACGATATCGATCTGAGTTAAGGAAAAGAAACAAATCTGGTTAGAGAATGATCACAAATCCTCTAGGCAGATCCATGGAATCCCTTCCCCTTAGGTTGATTAAAGGGGTTTTAGCCTAGCATGGCTAGGATAAACATGATTAAAAAATTAAAATAAAATAAAAATAAGAAGAAGAAAAAGACGAAGAACGCGAAGAACGCTTCAGAGAAAATCCTTTGATCCCAAAATTCAAAACCCAAACGCGTCCAACTTGGCATCTGAAATCGACCAGCTTCCAGTCCGAATTGGGCTTCGAGCTCTGCATAAGAATCGTAGCCCTCTGCGTTTTCTGAAAAACCCAACAATAATGAAGTCAATCCGACAACTGTGGACCGAGATATGGCCAGAATACAGAAATAACGTAAAGCTGAAAAATTCTGACGAAAATAAATTAAACCCAATCAAAAACTAAAAATCTAAATTAACTCTAAAAATCATTATTTTATTCAAATAAATCCTAAAAATACTAATCAAGAGTAACAAATAAGTGTAATAAAATATGAGTTATCAGTGACCTTGCTGGACACTATTATTACTTGTGACCCTTTGGACACCGAGTCGTGAGGGAGGATTTAGCTTGACAGGTAAGCTTTCGTATCCTCGATTTTGCCATTGTTGGTTCTACCATACCTCATGGAGGGATGGTTTATATGCATGATGTGTTTTCATGTATTGATATTTGAAATGCGATTGAGCTGTTAAGTGCAAATGCCTTATGATATGTATGTGATGTTCCGCCCAGACGGTAAGCCTGAGTATGTAGCATCATACAATATGGTGATCCTGTGGGCAGGTACAAGGAGCACCTTGTACTACTGTGGGTTGCAGACGTATGTAATTTCTGCATTTTCTCTGGCCAATAGGATTTTGACACACATGACATGTTTATAAGCTGCATTGCACTGATTTCTGAACTTATACTATTATACTGCTTATTGAACTTATATTACACATGTAAGTGAGTTTGGGGTGAAGAGATCCTTGAGGACCCCTTGTCTTACTGAGATTTTTTTTTAGAGATCTCACCCCACGTTTGGGGCACATTTTCAGGTTCAGGTACCTCAGGGATTGATACCTCGGGCGGCAGGAGGCCGGAACTTAGTTGAGCTGATTGATTCATGCTTGCTGTGTCTAGTTATATCTTATGATTATACCTGCTTTACATTTTATGACGATTGTATTGAGACTTGATTATTATGTTGTTATTTGGTGAGCATAGGGGTTATCCATGCCACATTGTTTTCAGACATGTTGATTTAGAATTGAGTTGTATAAAGTCATCAGGATAATGTCCGGACTACGTGTTGTGGATCTGTGATTTAGATACGCATCTATATATGAGGTTATTTAGTGTAGATAGCTTTTATTGCAATTTACATACAGGCAATATTTTAAAAATGGATTAAGTAATCAACTTAGTTAATATTAATGACGTCATAATTGAAAAGAAAAAGTTAGCTTCCGCATTTAATTGAGCTGCGCTTAATACCGTAATATGATAACAAATCCGGATGCATACGGGGTGTTACAATGTCAAATCGAGTTGGAAAGAGAAACAAATTGGGTTCAAAATGAGGTGCAGGTCCTCAGGATTCAACCATGGAATCCTCAACCCTTGGGTTGATTAAAGAAAAGAGGAGAGAAAAAAGACGAATATTATATTAATTTCAAAACTGTAAAATTCAAATTCAAACGAAAGATAATCCACAAGGTCCCTACTCTCGCCCTTTTATCCTCTAATCAAGCTGGGCTTCGGGTTCTACAAATCCAACCCAAAATAAAATAAAACATTAAAACATGGCCTTGGACCCTAAACACATTGGGTTCTAATTTAATTTACAAGTCCAAACGTCAAAATAAATTTCCAGCAAAACGCGTCCATCTTGGGCTCAGGTTTTGACCATTTTTCCATCTGAATTGGGCTTCAGTGGCTGAAATATAGATTTTAGTCCTTTCTGTTAGCTGCAAAACACAATAAGAACGGAGTCGATCTGACATCTGTAGAGTGAGATATGACCAAAATACGAAAGTAGTGTAAATCTTGAAAATTCTGACGAAAATCAATTAAACCCAATTAAAATCTAGAATTCTAATTTGACCCAAAATACCTTTATTTAACTCAAATAAATCCTAAAAATATTAACCAAGAGTAATAAATAAGTGTAACAAAATATGTGTTATCAATGCTCGTGGGTGGATATATTGGAGAATAGCACGCACTGAATTGACCCAGAAAGAGACACTACATGGAAATCTCACAGATAGTATAAATAGGTAATGTCTCTTATTATTTGGGTTTTTCTTTCCTTAGACCTGACGTTGTTATACTGATCTGTGCTCTGGAAGGCTTGCTTTGATTATATACCTGGTATGCCTGAAACATGGAGACTCGAGGTATACTCTTGGGCATGCCCTAAGGACTCAGGGCTAGTGTGACAAACTGAAGGAATTCGCCAATCTCTGTGGGAGATTAGGTTATCTTTAGACTGGTGAAATCGGGATGATATTTACGGGACTCGGGAATCTATGCATAGTAAAGGAGTCATGAGATGACCCACTCTTTAGAGTCCGTAAATGAAGATTCCATGTTTTGGAAAAAGCTAACCCTAAAGCGCAGGGGTTGATACGTTTTCCTTGACCTAGGTCAATGGGACGGATAATCGAGACGAAAAGACAATTCACATGATAACCAAATAGGTATAACAGTTTGATCATTCGATGAATTCAACTAGCTCTGGGACAAAAAACATTGTTAATGTTTTATGTTGTCATTAGATGGATTGGGCCTAATGGGCCCAAGCTCATTTATGTCAGTAGTTATGTTGGGTCTGATGGGTCAGACACAAACACCTTAAGTTGTCTTGAATTCTAGCATATGTGGTTTGGGCCCAATAAGGGATAATGGGTCGAAGTTGGTAAAGCTCACATATTGGGTCAAGAGAGAATTGGTGGCATCATGCACCAAATTGGACTTAATACATGATGTAACCTAATTAATTTAAATGTTATATTAATAAAATTAATTTGGATTCTAATTTTGAATTTTGAATTTTAAATTTGAATTTAAATAAAATTAATTTGAATTTTAATTTTGAATTTTGAATTTGAAATTTGAATTTAAATATAGTCATTAAATTAGATTTAATGAAGATGGAGAAAATAAAGGAACCAATCAATTATATTGATTGACCAAAACTAAGGAAATCAATTAATTAAGTTAATTGGCTGAAATTGGAGAAACCAATCAATTGGATAGGTTGGATAAAATTAAGGAAATTACCAAATAAGATTGAGATTTAATGAGAGCGCTGATTTGACCTAGTTTTGGGTTAATGATACGCCACATATATAGTCCCCTTATTCCTTATTTTTTGTAACTCTTCTTTTCTAATTTTCTCCACCGAAACCCTAGCCAACACACATATCAGTGTGGCGGCTATTAACCAAAGGCGTCACTCACTCTTTGTTCTTTGTCTTGAGTCTAGCAACCTCCATTGAAGGAAATTCGGCATTGGAAGAAGTGTTCTTCTCTTACAAGACAACAAAGTGGTGTGAATTTCCATCGGAAGACTTATGTTCTTCAAGTTTGAAGAATTGATCAAGAATGCATCTAATCATGAATAGTTATCCGAATAAAGGTATCAACTTTAAACTCATGACATGTCTATTGCATGATTCATGTGTTTGAACATGCTTGAGGGTGGGTAAATATTGTTTCTTCCGCACAAATTTTTTAATTTTTTCCTCCTTTATGTTCATAGCCTACAACAGTCGAGTTTCAGTTTTAGGTTAGTCTAGTGTATGCTACATTATAGGTTTGATCTGAATTATATTTAAAAATTAAAAGACCTGACCTATACCTATTAACCTATTTAAGTCTATCAAAAGTTTAATAACTATCAAAATTAGAAAAAAAATTATAAAATCATTTTTTATTAATTAAAATATATAAATAATTATTTTATTTTAATTAAAATAAATAATACAATATAGATTGGTCTATAGATTTATAGGCCAAACTTTATAAAAATAGACCTACAACCTATTTTCTAAGCAAGCTTATTTTAAAACTCAAGTCTGTTCTATTTTATTAAATATATTCGATCAGATCTTGATAAATTGTCTAACTCATTTACACTATTCATTGTGTCTAACAACAAATTTTGGACAAAAAATAGCCATAAGTCCATAACATCCTATTTTGATCGTTATCCTGAGAATATATATATATCTCGTCCTTTTTCTTGTGCAAATAATTGTTTATGGATTGAATTTCATTGCTGGAGGAGGACAACCGAAACATCAAATGTTCCTGGAAACCATAGATAATATCACATAGGTGAATTGGTTAATTTTACATTTTAAAAAAAGTTATTAAGCGTGCAAGCATCCAAAACATTATATGCAATATTAAGTGAATTCTATGCAATATTAAGTGAATTCTCTCCAAATAATATGTATTTCACATCAAAAGAGAATATCAAATGCTAAAAACTTCAACTACTTGTCAAAAGTAAAAGCATCCGAGTAAGTTATACAGTTTCCATTCCTCTCTCTGAACCAGCCCTTCACAACCGGGAATTTGTATTAACAAATTTAGGTCCTAAAGCTGGAAAGGGCCCAAAAAAGAGAAGAAAACCCGTATGTTTGCAACCAACAACCACAGTGGTAAATAAATATATCCTACAGTTTGCTTATGGGATGTAACTAACGCTCTCTACAAACGCCTACATGTAAGAGGAGTCAGAGTGAGCCAATATGCTTTCCCAAGAAGAAAGGAAACAAGCAAAAGGTAAGGATTATCCACAGCAGCCACCCTTCTTTTGACTCATGTCTTCGGTAGGAACAATTATCTTGGTTCCTTTCAGAAGCCCTGAACTACCACTAGGATCTCCATCATCATTGGCAATAAGTGTTTTCTTGCTGATAATTCGGTATATCTCAGTTAGAATAGTCAGAAATGCAGTTTCCACATTAGTGGACTCAAGTGCCGAGGTCTCCATGAAGAATAGGTTCTCTCTTTGTGCAAACTCCTGTGCATCTTCAGTTGGCACTGCTCTAAGAGTTCCCAGATCACACTTGTTGCCAATTAGCATTATTACAATGTTTTTGTCAGCATGACCTCTCAATTCCTCTAACCATCTTGCCATGTGATCAAATGATTGACGCTTAGTCATGTCATAAACTAACATTGCTCCCACAGCACCGCGATAATATGCACTAGTTACTGCCCTGTACCTGAAAGAGAGAAGAAACAACTTTTAGAAACTGAGTGGCAAATAAAAGCTTCAAACTCTCAAAACTTTGAAATGAAACAATTCAGGTTGTAATCAACTAATATGCAAATCATGTTGGATAAATTAATAATATAGTCTAATAATATGTTCACATACAAACCCAATAAGTGAGAGCATGGTTATTTAGGTCCATATGAGTTAAAGCCCAATAGCTTATATTATCTCTACGGTTTTCCCTAAGCTGAAGGTAATACTGAAGAACATTCCAAATCTGATGCCTCTTATTATAATATTTCAAGCATCTCTAAAACTTTCTCTATCAAACCCATAAACTCCAACAAATCAAGCTAATGCAGAGAACTATCCCAGCCAAATAAAAAGGAAGCAACACAACTTAGTCATGCATTTGTGTTTCCGGGCAATCGGTTCATTCTGTAGAATAAAAAATGAACCAGTTCCATCAAATACTATTTCTAACCATTTTTTGTTCCCCAAACTAAAAGTAAAGAAAAAAAGGCATTTCCGGAAAGATTGTCATGTGTACCCTTGTATGACCTTGCACGCAAAAATAAGTATCTCAACAACCCAGAACAAGGCACAGTTAACAATATGACCTCAAATTTAATAACCACTATACAAATCTTAATCCCAAAATCCTCTAATTCCTAACAACCCTAGTTCCTACCTACATTTGCTGAATGAGTTCCTAATGTACTTCCCTTTTCCACTTGCATCCATACATCATAAGGACGTGAAAGCCACAACCAATCAATTTAGCATTAAACAGTCCTAATTAGTTCCAATACTTGAAAAAAATGACCCACGAAAATCCATTACAGAATAAATGATATTCGAGCAACCAAGATGACATGCAAATTCTAATCAAAGACTAACAAAGAAAGGGGCAATTATGAATTTTTTTTATTATTTATTTATTTCATTTCAAGTTTTTGCAATTATGAATTGAGGCAAAAACAATTAACATAAGAGAAATCGAAAGGGAGAGGAACCTTTCTTGGCCAGCAGTGTCCCATATTTGAGCCTTGACGGTTTTGTTATCAATGATGAGAGTTTTGGTCTGAAACTCAACACCGATTGTGGCTTTGGAATCGACGCTGAATTGGTTCCTGGCAAAGCGGGCGAGGAGCTGGGTCTTGCCGACGGCGGAGTCGCCGATCAACACCACTTTGAACACGTAATCGATCTTCTGGTTGTAATCGCCGTACAGATTCGACATCCCGCCGCGGAATTGAATTTAACGTAACAAGAATCGCTACGCCAGATGGAAATAAGTGCTGCCTTTCAGATCAATCATGGTCGTTTGGGCCTTTCTTGTTTATGACTCTTCTCAGGGATTCAATCGATCACTTTTTCAGAAAATAAAAATAAGAAAAATATAATTATCAAAGGGAAAGGCAAGAAATGGTGGTTTGGGTTGACGAAAAAACAAAAACGGTGTGAAAGTAACGTAGAGGTTGGCGATTTGGGTTTGGGATGGACCACCATAATTCCCTTGTTTGCGGATGCAAAATAACTCGATACCTTTTTTCTTTTTAATTTGAAATTTATTATAGCAGATATTAGGAAAAGGGATCATACAAAGTAGATTAATGATTATAATTTTGTAATTATTTATTTTAAAAAAAAATTCTTTTTTTATCACTATTTATTCATTTTTTTCTGATTATGATTCTCTAATATATCATATTATATTAAAAAAGACATGAGAGGATCAACTTTCAAATATTAGATATATATGATAAAAATAAATCTGACCCGTTGGATCAACCCGTATAACCAGCTCCGTGATTAAGGTTAAAAGGGGTCAAGTTGAGTTGGAGTAAATTGACCTGTGGTTAAATTTTGATTTTGACCTTAATTACATAAAGAGAAATATTATTCTTATGCAACATAAGATAACACTCTTTTCTACACACTCATTGATTTTCGTGTAGTTTAATTTTCATTTTTTTATTTTTTATAAATGAGTGGACCCTACCCATGATTGTCTCTATGGTAGGAGAGAACTTCTCTCCTACAACATAAGATTAATAAAGCCCTTACATAAAATATTCCATTTTTCTTGTAAATCATGTCGACTTAGGCCTATTTGATAGTATTTTAATTTTTTTCCTTAAAATTATTTTATAGAAGAATCAATAAAATGAAGGTTTTCTGTATATTTTGTATTTTAAAAATTAAAAGTCAAAACCTAGGCCTGTTTGATTAGTGTTTTAGAAAATAATTTTTTTTTTTTTGAAAATTAAAAAAATAAAAGTTATTTTTTAAGTGGTGTTTTGTAAAAATAATTTAAAAATTAATCATTGCTTTTTATTTTTAGAATAAAAATTTCATAACATCTTTGGTTTGTTTTGATTTTCACTTTTCTGTTTTGAAAAGCATAAAAACATCGAGAATATGGTATTTTCATTGAGGAAAATATTATTCTCATTTTATACGAAGTAATTGTTTCATATTATCTCACTTCGAAAATTTCACTCACTTTTTTTTTATTCTTTAACGAGTTTCACATGACTTAGCATTCGCCCTTTCATTAATGGTATTCTCGCCCCAAATAAATGATCATTGCATCTTCTCGAATAATCTCTTTGCACACCAACACTGGTAGTGGTAACACGCTATTATGCTTGTGAAATACAGGAATCGCTTCTATCACAAATTGCGCTGGTGTCCCAAGGTCCACCGTAGGCCCATTTGGCTTATTTTGCTGGTTCGAATTTATTCCTTTCACCGAGGCTTTCTGCGTCTTTTGGCCCTTTTATTGGCGCCAAAAACAAAAGATTCCTTATTTATACCACAATCACTCTTCTTAATTAGATCGTTGGGATTTGGTGTCCCACTGTTTGTAACGGTGCCACTCGTAACACTTTTCTTGAGGATTTCTACATTATTAGGCCTTGCCAATTTCAAACTTTTTCCTGTTCCATTAACCTCGATGGTTTCTGCATTATTAGGCCTTATTGGTTTCGAACGTTACCTGTACCATTATTGTTGGAATCAGTTACAATTTTGGGCTGCTGTAGTCCAGCACCACTCTCGGTTGGTTTCTGCAGGCCTTCGTTGGCGGCTCATGATAAGAGGAATTCTTATCGATGGCAAGAAAAATTAGAAGAAGATACTGAATTGTTGTATTTCTGAATGATAAAATGCCTCAATGTTACAAGTTCCTATTTATACCCTCGATAGTCTCCTTGTAACTAGTAAACAACAGAATAACCAACAAAAGTAACAGACTAACAACCACATGTTCCCAAGTGACTAATCTATCAACGATACATGTTTACAGAATAGTCCTTAGCCCACATTGGGGCTCCTCTGCTTCTAATTGGCTTCCTCGACGTATCACTTGTCCCTTCTTCAGATGGAACCTTGTCCTCAAGGCTCAAATGGGGATAGCATTGCTGCAATTCATGTTCATCTTCCCAGGAAGTATCCTCTGGCAAAGAATGAGACCATTGAATAAGCCATTGTTTAGTGAGGACTCCATTGACATTAACATTTCTAGACATGAAGGCTGCAATCGGTTGTTGTAAAGGAAGATTATCATAAGACAAGGAAGGCATGGAGAGCACGGGTAATGAGGAATCACCCTTGAATGGTTTCAATACAAAGACATGAAAGGAAGGGTGTATTTTACAACCGATTGGTAAATCTAATTGGTAAGCTACTGGACTTAATACCCCGACAATTGGATTTATGATGATATGCATACCGGTAGGGTCGTACAGTGACTGCTTGTGCTCCAGGAATCAAGTTAATGGCATGATCACAGTCTCTCTTTGGAGGAAGTTGCTTAGGTAGTTGAAAAACAGATTGGAATTAACTTAACAATAACCAAATATTGGCTGGAACATGATCCTTAATAGCAACCAATTCAGGAAGCATATCAGTTGTAGCAGAAGATGGGTCAGGTGCTAATAAGGAAAAACATTTGGCAGACTGGTCAGTAACCTTATAAAATTTCTGATCACCATGTAAAGTAACTAACCGTTCCTCCAACATGAATTCCATAGTCATCTCACCATAATCATGTAGTACCTTGCCCAACTGTTCGAGCTACATGATACCCAAAATGATGCCTGTACTCATAGCTGAGTCAATGACCCATAAATCGACGGTGAAATGATGTCCTTGAATCTGGATGGAGACATTGGAACACTTCCTGTCACATAGCATAAATGCACCATTGCCCAGATATACATTCATCCTTTGAGTCTTGTAAACAGGCAAGCATAAGGTGTCTACCACTTCTCTTTTAATAAAGTTGTGTGAACTCCCAGAATCAACCAGAGCCAATATCGAATGGTCTCCTATGCTAACAGAAAATTGGAAGGATCGAGAGCTGTTATTACCTGACAAGGAATGTAAGGCTGCATCCAAAGGTGCAATGTCAGTGGCATCCGGTTGCCAAACAATATGCTCCTCAGAATCCGGGTCTTCATCATCCATATCACCAATCATCAATAAAATTTTAGCCTCACAGCGATGACGAGAAGTCCATTTCTCATCACATGTGTAGCAGAGACCCATTTCACGATGTTTCTGTAAGTATTCATTAGACAACTTCTTAATCGATAAGTTGGATGGTAAGGATAATTGATTTGGGACTGGAGTTGTCGTAGGTGGTAAGGCTAGGGTATTTGACATATGGCTTGTATGGCTACTGTCTGAAGATGGAATGGGTTTCTAGAAATGCTTCTTTGGAATATATGGAGTGGAAGAAAAGGATGAACGAAGGTCAACAAAATGAGCTTCATACACCAATGCTAATTGCATCGCTTGATGAAGTGTGGTAGGGTTATGAAGTTGAACAACCCTTCGTAGATCTGAGGAAAGCCCAGACACAAAGAATGCCATTAAAACGTCATCAGAAAAACCCGTAACTTGATTGATCAATGATTCGAATTGTTGGGTATACTCTGCTAAGGTACCTGTTTGAGTGAGTTTAGACAAAACTCCACGGAGATCCATGTACGCAGAACCCCCAAAACGTTGGCAGGCTGCAATCTTGAGGTCGTGTCAGGTGCAAATTGATCCTCTGTTAAACAGCCACTGGTACCAAGGAGAAGCTGGTCCCTCCATTTTTAACCCAACAAGCCGCACCTTAAACTCTTCTGGAATGTGCTGTAAGTCAAAATACAATTCGGTTTTGAAGATCAAACCTTGTGGATTTGTCCCATTGAAGGAAGGAATCTCCATGAGAACAGTCTTCAATGGTAAAGCAAAATCTGACATCGTGGCTTTGTGGTTACCAAAAGATGCAGATGCTACCTTTGGTGATGGGCGAGAATGTGTGGTGGAAGTCTCCTTTCTCGCGCGTTTGTCTCTGCCAAGAATCAACTCTTGAAGTTGCTGCATTTGCGCAGTCAAATTACCTAACTGAGTTTGGGTTTCGCGTTGACTCTCCACAAAACGCTGATCAATGCGAACTTGAAAAGCGTGATTCTCTTCCCTGTCTTGATCGAATCGGAGTTGAAGAGAAGAAAACTCCTCGGCGAGTTCTTGCATCCTCATGATGATGGAAATGAAAGCACCAATGATAAGAGGAATTATTATCGATGGCAAGAAAAATTAGAAGAAGATACTGAATTGTTTTATTTCTGAATGATAAAATGCCTCAATGTTACAAGTTCCTATTTATACCATCGATAGTCTCCTTGTAACCAGTAAACAACAGAATAACAGAATAACCAACAAAAGTAACAGACTAACAACCACATGTTCCCAAGTGACTAATCTATCAACGATTACATGTTTACAGAATAGTCGTTAGCCCACATTGGGGCTCCTCTGCTTCTAATTGGCTTCCTCGACGTATCAGCTCACCAGCATCCACAGTCCCATCCCAGATTACTCATCAACTTTCTCATGGATCTCATCTAGTGGCAGACCTATTTGGTTTTCTACGTGTGCAAGTGCACACATAAATTTGGTCATACATTTTTTTTAATAAAGAAGAAATATATTTTTTAATTAATTACGAGTGTCACTCAAGGAGTAATTTTAGTGGCCGTATTACCAGGAATAAAACACAAATATTAAGAAAGAAATACATCTTATCTGCTGCTTATGTTTTAGTGATTTTATATCATTAAATTGATTACTATTTTTTTATGTTAAGTTCAAGTTTTCTTTTCTTTTGTTGTTTGAAGATTATATCCTTCATATTATATGATGAAATTTTTTGTCAAGTTATATAATATTAAAGAAAGTGAGATGATACATTATTCAATGAATTGATCTTGTCTTTTTCTTAACATGACAAAAAATTTGGTTCATGTAACATAAGGGATATACATTTTTTTTATATTCTTTTATTTTTAAATGCATTTTAAACTTTGTTTAATTTTTTTTTTCCGAAAACACTGCCCCCAAATCCCCTCCACTAAATATTTAAACTAAATATGTACACATAAATAAAATTTTCTGGGTCCGCTAGTGATTCTCGTCGAACAGTGGTTGTGGTTGAGGATTCATGTCTCATTGGCACTTTGCACACCAAGATGTGGACATTGCACCTTCGTACGGCCGTAGGTACAATAGTTGAAACAGACAATATATAAGCCCTCATACTCTACTCTCTTCCTCCTCCATTCCAGTTTGTATTCTGATTTGAGTGGTTGCGCCAGGTTGAGCTCTACACAAATATGGGCATATCTTCCCCGAGTACAGGTAGCACTCGTGTTGTTTATCCTTAGAGTTTTACCCAGCTAGTCTCCTATTTCTTTTAACAAGTGATAATCATAGTATTCAATGGAATGTCTGGAAGAAGCACCCATGTCCTTGTTTGGTGTCATGCATAAGATTTGATAGTATAAGCTTATACTATGGGCATGTTTGGTGTGACGTATAAGGCCAGATAGTATAAGCTTATACTATACGTTATGACATTTTCAGTTGTTTGGTGTGACGTATAAGATCAGATAGTATAAGCTTATACTATACGTTATGACATTTTCAGTTGTTTTGTGTGACCATCGTATTATATAAGCTTATACAGCATAATCCCTTAATACATCAAAATGATGTATAACTTAATCCGGCCTAAGGGGAAGGGATTAGGCCTGATAAGGGGTTAGTGTATTAACATCGTTGACCAGAGCATTTCTCAAAAACTAATATATTGTTTTAATATTAATATATTAAAATAAAAATTAATTTTTCAATATATTAATTTTTTAAATATTGAATATTAAATATTTTTATTTTTATAAAAATTAATTAATTTTTTTGGACACACTAATCAATAGATTTTTATAAAAAATAATATCATATGAAATTTTTTGAAGAATTATATAAATTTTTTATCAAAGGATATTTTTATTAAAAATATTTATTTTTATCCTATATAGTATTATACAGTGCATTACCAAATACTAAATGATATTATCTTGTACAATATATTATTTTATACAATATCATGTCAAACGCTGGATGTATTAAAATTCAATCAAGTCTTGTACAATCAGGCCTTATATTATCAGGTCTTATACTATCAGGCCTTATATTATCAGGTCTTATACTATCAGGCCTTATCCTATACTATGCACCAAACATGCCCTATATGTCATAATATTTTCAATTTGTATAGTATAAGTTTATACAGCAGAAACCCTTAATACATCAAAATAATGTATAACTTAATCAGACAATAATGTATAACTTAATCAGGCCTAAATGGGTGGGATTAGGAATAAAGGGTTGATGTATTAATATTGCTTACAAGTACAATTCTTAAGAACTAATATATCATTTCAATATTAATATATTAAAATAATTTTTTTTAATATATTAATTTTTAAAATATTTGAGGATATTATCTTATACAATACCATACTTTAGATAGTATTAAAATTTAATCAGGTCTTATACAATCAAATCTTATACTATCAGATCTTATATTATCAAGTCTTATCCAATAGTATCCACCAAAGATGCCCTAGATAAGTTTTGATTAGATAAGAGTACTTGTTCTTTGCATTTGCATCCATATCTCTAATACCATTAACTCCATTTCAATTATATTCTTGTGAAACTTAAAACGACATGAGATGGCAAGGTGTTGATAAGTGGGACCAATTGTCATAGGTATTTTAAGGGAAAAGAAAAAGAAAGAAAATTATCTGCCCCATGCTTTTGCTCTCTTTCTATTTTTTCCTTCTTGACGAGGAAACAGGCAGGGGATAAGATAAGGGAGTATCTAGCAGGAGAAAAATAATCTAGTAGGTCTTGCACGTAGTTGCAGTTGGTCATAAATGAAGGCGTGCGTTAACCTTTTCCATTCGGACAAAGAGGTCAACATCAAATCATTAGCGACACTTTACAGGTCGCAATATGCAACTCATACCATTAAGGGCAAAAATATTCAAATGTACTTACATCAATAGCCATGCACATTCCTTTTACATATGTGCTCCATTATTTCAATAAGAAGCGACAAATAGACCTCATCAAAATCCTATGTAACATAACTACTTTAACATTTCTAGAAAAATAAAAAGAGTACATAACTTTAAAAGAAAAACATTTATTATATCTCTGCTATACAAAATTACAAATACACTATTTGATTTATTGACTCTGTAACTGAAATTTGAAACCCCATTAACTTAAAGAACCTTTATGTCGTGGTGAAGAACTACATGCTACATTTTGCGTCACAATAAAGATAATAGCATCTTATTTAGCCTTTCTTTCTGTCTATTTATGTTTCAGCATGAACGTGTGTAAGTACCCGATCCTAGCCATCTTTGCATAATTTCTGTATTGCTGGTAAAAGAAGGTGGTTAAGCAATTTGATTTGTATCTGCCTTCTGCATGGTTATACATTTGCAGTTTGCTCGTTTTTCACTTAGATTCTGCAAGTAATTGAAAAATGAGCACAAAAATGAACAAGTAAATGATAATTACATGAACAAGTAAATTCTCTCCTGATGTACCTTGAATTGTTTCTGAAGATCTTTAATGTATTCAACAGCCAAGTCCAACATGTCTGCTGTGTTAGTTTGCTGCCAAGAACATGAAGAATGTTAACTTCCAAACAAAACTATACCATTCTGATAAATATAATTTATATATTCCATGGTCGGGAATGGATCTTCTCCTGTGACATATGGTCATGTGATAGAATATCAGTCATCCGGGTATAAATCAAGGGTGCGAAAAGAATAACCATTGATTTGTATCTAAATAGCAGATATCCTCTCACATAACCTCACATCACAGGAGAGGATCAATTTCCTCCACCATTAAATGTGCTTGATGTGTCTTACCTTGTCCATGTTTGGGACAAGCTCTTGTAATTTTCTCATTCGCTCACTGATCCGGGTTCTTCTCACCTGAAAAAAATTATTTCTCAGAACCATCTTTTACAAATTATTTCATGAATTCAACTTGATCCAAATAAGGTCTTCCTCATTGTTTTGGCAGAGGAAAGGACTAAGAATTACTTCATCCTACCCATCAGAAAAAAAAGGGGAAAAAATATTTCATTCCAATATAGTTAGTAACTCCTCATTACAAGATAATGTTTTTGCATATAGACATAATCCTACCCTTTCAGCAATGCTTCGAGGATGAGTGGCACAACCTCGCTTTGCTCTAATTTTACAAGGAACAGAATCTGGAAACTGAAGCAACTTCTCCATAGCAATCATATCTTCTGAAGTTTTTGGTAAACTCAAGTGATGGGATAGTAAATGAACTTGATTTCCTTGCTCTCCATTCTGAGTACAACAATTTATTTGTATTAAGAATAAGAAATGAAACTAGAAGAACAAAATAAGGAAACGAGCATCCTATATATATACATATATATATATATACCTGAACATCAGAAAATAACTTTTCATTACCACTTCGCCCTCTTTTTAAGCCACTGAGATTTCCTGAGAGTTGTGGAGTATCATTCCAAGAATCATAGGGGAAGCCAGAGCCATACTGTTGAGCATCACCATTGTTACCTCCATGCCTCCCATCATCAGGACTAGTTGCTTCAATATCCTCACTTCCTATTTCAGAAATCTGTGACAACATTCCCAAAGAAGAAGCACTTTTTGATGAGAAGCTAATCTGATTCTTCAATCTGTTAATAGACGGACTAAGTTCACCATTACTGCCATTCACTGCACCGTAGTTTCCAACACCTTTCAAGGTGGCAAACCCTGCAATTTATAAAAATATAACATCTCAATAGCCATTGAGAATGAACAAATTCATCTCAGTAACATTGTACCGAAGAAAAATAAAATCATCTTATCAACATAAGATACAGGATCGGATCTGCTATAATATTCTGTTATAACGTTCTAAATCCTCAAAATGAAGTTGCTACAACTGCATGCAAAACATAAGCTTAAATTTCCAATCTTGTGTCTGTAACTACACCAAGTGATAAAATAAAGGTTAGTTTCACCAAAATAAAAAATAAAACTATAAAATAAAGGCTAAAGCATGAAAGACTTGAGCTGAATACAACAAATACCAAGCATAGCTAAATTTCACTCGGTAAAGAGTTTGAGATGTTTCATCTCCCTCACAGGTATAGACAATTTGGATCATCAGATTCTAAACAACCATAAATTGGACAAAATGTCCCCACCAGAATCATTGTTTCAATTTTATATTCTTGAATTTCTAGGCTTGCAAGTTGCAATTATAGCTAGAGCCGGTTACAGGACAAGTTTAGGGTATTGGTAAAATTGCTCTTTTGTGACCGAAAGGACATGGGCTCAAATCCTAAAAGCAGCTTCTTTGCAAATATGTAAGGGTACTATGTGCAAAGATTGTCATCATTTCCACCCTTGCTAGTCAGAGTTTAGTGGAGAGTGAGTTTTATAGCTAGGAGCCAATACTCATTAGATTATTACTCTTAAAAAATGCAGGGATTCAGATTATGAATTATGTTTTATTCACACTAAGCTTCCAATTCACCACAATAAATAACTGACATCATGTATACACATTGAATTCACGTGCCTTTCTATTTATATGATCTTCATGCAACACATCACCGCTCACAATTGAATTCCCAACATTCACAACTATAAATTCTATTCCTAAAAGCAAGAACATGAACATTAAAATTTCCAAAATAGAGTGCCTAAAAAATCATAAAACGAAAAGAGGAAGCAGAGCAGAAACAAGCAAGATACCATTTTGAAAGGAAATGTTGGAGAAAAGGCCAGCCGGGGAGCTACTCTGCCTGAGAAGATTTGAACCAAAGTTCTTGTTGGGTGCTTCGTGATCCATTCCCAACGAACCCACCAACCCAAATGAACCATCCAAGGCAGAACTCGAAGTAGCAGAAGAACCATGCCTTGGATAGTGAGGTGGCAAGCCACCACCACCATAGCCCTGCTGCTGAGAATTCATACGACTCAAAACCTTAGGAGAAGGCTTTTTCTCTTCGATTTCTTGGAAGCTAGAAGAAGCAGAAGTATCGTTGCTTCTATCAGAACCACCGTAACTCGTAAATCTCGAAATCAATCTCTCTGATTCAAGACCCTCCCAGAGGTTGTTGCCCTTGTTGACAACAGCAGCAGCAGAAGAAGGTGTAAGATTTGCAAGAAGTGAACTTGGTGCAGAACGAAAACGAAGCAACCCAGAATTGGGTTGGTTATGTTGTTGTTGTTGTTGTTGTTGTTGTTGTTGGAGTTGATAACCTTGATGAATATTTGAATCCATTATTTCTATTGAATCTATTCTATATATGTATATGCTTATCTGGGTCACTCACTGTGTCACTGTTAAAAGATAAAAAGTCATAAGGATATAAGAAGCAGGGGAATCATTATCAAAAAGATTGGTTGCTTTATCTCCGAAGGAAAAATTCTGAGAATTTTCACTTTTTTTTTTAAAGATAAATTTTTTGTTCAGCTTAGTTCCTAAGCTGGGGTGGGATAAGATCTTGTAGGAGAAGCAACAAACAAACCCAGTGGAACCAAAAAAAAAGAAAAACCTAGCTAGCTTTGCACACAATTCAAAGAACAAGAGGAAACGGTGGATATGGTGTTGGGTAGAATTAAGAAGAGATAGAAACACAGATAGATCCAGTGAAAAGGACAAGGAGAGATATGTTGATAGGTATAAATAAAAAGGATGTACAAGGTGGTGCTGCTGCTGCTGCTGCTTCAGATTTGCCTTAGAAAGCAGTGAAAACAGGTAAGACCTTATGAATGAGAGGTAGAGAGAGGAAATAAGGTGGAGAAAGAAAGAGAGAGGAAGGCAGTATCTATTTTATATGGGTTGCTAAGTTCAGCCAATAAGAAAGTACATAAAGCCATCAATCTGTGTCCCCACCGATTACTCTCTCTCTCTCTCTTGCCTTTTGGACACAGGATTCACGGTAAAACATGAAAATAACGGAAATTAATTGACATAAGATGTCGCTGTTTGAAACGTAAAAAGAAGATAAAAAAGAGTTAGCATTACTGCTTCAATCTTATCTCTATTTTTTTTTAATTAATTAGAATAAGGACTAGAATAACTTATAAAATTGTGTTTTTATAACTAAATTTTTTTAGATATACGAGAAATGCTATATTTATAACTTCTTTTTCTTACGACTTTTATAACTAAATCTTAATTGCGTACAGTTGAATTTTGTCAATTTGACATTTATAATTTATTAAAAATTAAAAATTAATTAATAAATATGATTCAATAAATTATAACTATTAGATTGGTGAAAATGGGGAAGGTTATACTTACAACCTATTTTCTTTACAACTTCTTACAACCATATATCTTAACCGTTGATTTCGTCAATCAACGGTTAAGATTTTCGCAAATTAAATTTATTAATTAATTATTAAATCACAATAAATAATAACCGTTGATTGGCGGAAATCAACGGTTAAGATATATGGTTGTAAGAGGTTGTAAAGAAAATAGGTTGTAAGTATAACCTTCCCCGGTGAAAATTATCGGTTAAAATTTGGTTATAAGAAGTTGTAAGCGAAACGAGATTATAAACATAATATATATATATATATATATATATATATATATATATATATATATATATTGAACTTGTCAAAAAATAAATGATGTCATATATCCTTAAAGGGAAATATAAAGAAAAGTAAGGGTTAAAATGAAAAAAAAATCCCGTTTTAATAAAAGGAAGTACCGAGTTCAATACTCCCGTATTATTGAAAAAATTTCCTAACTTTGTGAGCTAATTCACGGGGTGGAGAAATTTTTTTCTTAGCATGGGAAGTGTGATGTTATAGTTATTTCAGTCACATAGGCTCTATTATGGTGTGAGGCAACATGACCCCTTACATAAAAAAAAAATTCATGTGTGTGAAATATGTAAGGGGGCACGTGTAGAAACTATTGGATTTATGCGGAAGCGGTTTAGGATCTAGTACATTGATATGCTTACAGAATCATCCTCATTTCACGATTTCCTTTTGGTGCGCAGATATCGTGTAGAATCTTCCCTTGTATGATTCCTCTTCACGAACTGCTTACCTCAGCGCCGCAGCACGAACAACCTCCTTGAAGTTGGACTGTGGTAGATCTTCCAGACTATGTCTCAAGGGAAAACGAGAAGTGTGTGGGCACTCTCTCACTTTCAGGGAGATGACCTTACCTCAGCCTCTGCAACCACCAAGTAAAGACTAGAGAGGCTGATGACTATAAGAGTGGAATATATATGTTTTCCAAGAAACCCTAGCCCTAAGCAGAATGGGTTTTATGTTTCTTGGGCTCTTCTTACACTCTAGACCCTATTGGGCTTTAGTGAAAGAGCAAAACTCAATAATCTCCCACTTGCTCTTGAGTACAAACTTGAGCCCAAAGCCCAAGTCCATGTATCCCACTAGTCATCATCAACTGAAATTGTCCCATCCCTTTTCTTGAGCTAGTCTGGGGATCTACCATCTGTTATTAATCAAGGCTCTTGATAATCAACAAATGATTATCTAATTCGGTGCTACTCCACTAAAATCCCGAACTTGAACTCCAAGATTAATAACACTTATAACATGAATATGCATCGCCCATTTGTAGAATGTCTATAATTGATTGACAAGTTTTCTGTAACTCAATCAATTATTTATTCCCTTGACTATGATAGTTTCTCTAATGGATTACATGCACTGGCCGGTGTCTTTAATATTCAAGTACCGAAACATATCAATGGGACATATCCTACAAATTTCATGTTGTTTATCTCATAAATACCGCTAATCAAATAATCTCACTCCCAAAATACCTAGTTATTGGCTGTCAATAGATCGAACCTCAGCCGTTGGTAAATCAAAGAATGAAAATTATTTGATTACCTATTTATAATAAACTCAGAATTAAGAGCAATCACATAACTATAGTTAACTGAAGATTTGATACCTTATGACAGAAAAACAACCTTAATCAAATCTCACCTTGATCCTTTCAATGTGAATGTTAACTCACACGAATATTTTACAATGATTCAGACAAAATCATTTCATAAAATATTGCAGCCTAAATAAAGTGCCCAACTTTATATAACAGCTGTGAATCTATTCATCAATTGTGAGAACCTATGATCATGTCCTCCATGAACGTATCCATATGATCATATACTCCACAATTTGGTCCGGACCTTAATGTTTGTAAATAGTGTGCAAAATAAATAAATAAAACCTTATTTATGAAATTCAGAAAATGATATCATTGTTTCATTGTCTTACTCCAAGAGCACAATGAAACCAATAACTCCCACTCGCTTAGTGCAAGTCTGGGATCCTCCTAAGACCCAAAGAAGTTACATGCCTCTTGAACACAAGTTCAGGCAAACTCTTAGTAACTGGGTCTACAAGATCCACCTCTATTCCTATTCTAGTTGAGTATAGTTCGAGGTTGATTTTCTTAAGTCAATATCCACTTGAAATAACTGAATTTGTGAAAACTCAGCTTTTCAAGACTCCCACTAGAATATACCAGCATATAATCTCTCGTTCTCCAAAGATACTTGAGTACATGCTTAACAATAATCTAGTGTTCCTCTAGGTCCAGAATGGTACCATCTCACTACTCCCACTGCGTGACAGATGTCTGGTTTAACCCCCAACATGGTATGCACGAGATTACCTTTTGCCAAAGCATGAGGTATCCAACTCATGCATTCTTCCTTCTCAAGAGTCTTTTGTTACTCCTTAGGGAGATGAATTCCACATCTGAGAATTATAATTCTTCTCTTAGAATTCTCATGTTGAATTTTGGCTAGAGTTTTGTCAATGTAAGTAGTCTGAGGTGATGCCAACAACTTATTCTTCCGGTCTCATAAGAGTTTTATACCAAGAATATAATTGGCTTCCCAAGTACTTCCATACCAAAACACTAACTTAGCCAACTTTTTATGCTTGATACCATGTTGTTTTCAATAAGGAGCATATCATCTACATAAAGTACCAGGAAAAACTATTATCTTCCATTGGATTCTTTACATACAAATACACATCATTCATCAAGGTTCTCTCAAAATCAAAATTTTGATAATCTGATCAAAGACTGATGTTCCAAGACCTGGATGCTTGCTTAAGTCCATGAAGTAAACTTTCACAACTTGCATACCATGTGTTTATGCCAATTTGCTATAAACCCTTTTGGTTGTTGTATGCAGATATCCTGACATCCAACTCCCAAAATTAAATCTTATTATTGAGACTTATAGCAGCAACTAAGAGAATCTGGATAGACTCAAGCATGGCGTCTGGCAAAATTTGCCTCCAAGCTAGATTTGAAAGTTTTCACCTTCCTATCCATCCTCTCTTTGCCTTTTATGTCCACACGCACCTTGTGGGTTTTACTCCACTTGGTGTCTTTACTGGGACCGAACGGAGTTGAAATACAAGTATTCCATCTTATTGTTCATAGCTTGAGCAACACTTGATCAACACCATCTTCTAGTGCATTATCGTACCTAGTAGGATCAATGTCACTCAACAAGAGACAACTTGAGAGTTAACAAGGTTTTCTCCCACTACGAATGTACTGCATTAGACCTTGTGTATTTATAGGTAAAACAAAGAGTGGGTCAAATGGTGGATCTTCAATTTCTTGAGGATTCACTTATTCTTGATATTGTTCCTCCACATGTGATACTAATATTTCTACTAGTTTCACTTATATATTATCATGTTGAATTTCGAATTACGGTTCTCTTGTTTGTTCACCTAGAGATATATCTATCCCCTCTTGAACAATCAAGGGAACAGTGGATGAAGCTTCTAGAGATTATGGAAATTCTTGATCTGAGATAAATCTCATCAAGAATAACCTTACTTAAGAGCTTATAATTTCTCATCTAGTCCTCCTTTAAGAAAATCATGTGAGTGCTCACTTAGATTATCTTGTCCTTAAGACTAAATAAGAAATCATCCCTAGTTCTCTTAGGGTAGCCAAAAGATATGCACTCTTCCATACAAGATTTCATCTTATTTAACTGTTGTTGTAGGACGTGTGCCGAAGCACCCTAAATCTGAATATGGTTTGATCTGGGCTTGCACCCTTTCCATAATTCTTTAGGTGTCTTTACAACAAACTTTGACGAAACCAAGTTAAGAAGGTACATTTCCTTCTCCTAGACATCTCCCTTGAACAACATTGGCAAAGATGAATAACTGAACATGATCTTCACCAAGTCTACAAATGTTTGATTTTGCATACTACAATTTCATTCAACTAATGCATTCCTAGAGTTGACAGTTATAAAACTATCCCCTCTTAAATCAGGTAAGACCTGAACTCACCAGACAAGTAGTCAACACTTTAGTCAGACCAAAGTGTTTTGATTTGAACAGCTAGATGCTTTTCTGCCTCAGACTTAAATCTCTAGGAAATTTCCAAAAGCCTTAGACTTATGGCGCACTTGGTTGATCTGTATAAATCCGAAGTAAACATTCATATAATGAAGTACTCATCACCTCTTCTGGATTGAACGCTAATTGGTCCACATACATTAGTATGTACCAGTTCCAGTTGAATAGTTGCGCAAATCTTTTTGGGCCCTTGTAGGATTGCTTGGTCATTTTACCTTCCAAATAGGACTAACATGTAGCTTTTAGTTTAAAAAATTCTTGAACTTTCAGTCCCTCTTTTAACTAAAACATGTTTCCTACTTGAGGTAATGTGGCTCAACCACAAAGGCCAAAGTTATGTTTCATTTGAAACTTATATTTCTTTGGTGAAAGTTCTTGTTCATCATCCTTTCCATTCAACACAATAAATTTAGGGGTATAGGACAGAGGAAATAAAGACTATTTAAACAATGTACCAGAACAAACAAGACGAATAAGAACTCCGAAATGTAACTGAGGAATCAATTGCATTGTCAAATCATGTTTTAATCAAAACAACTAACAATAATTGAATTCCTCTTGAAATCTGGAACAAATAAACAGTCACCCAAAACCATAGTCTTATAAATAATTTGTCCTACTGCAAATGCAGACACAAGTTCCCATTTTCAAGCTTAAAATATCTATGTCCATTGCTGACAGGTATGCCATGTTTGAACTACTGCAAATAGTAACAAACATAATCAGTGATTCCTAAATCAATAATTCATTCACTGATCAAGCCTTGATATTCCCATGTCTGGTTCTTTTCATCACCTCTGGGAAATTTTTCTTTCAGTGTCCCTTCAGTATGCTCTTGAAGCACCTGCCTTGCGGCTTCTTCATAGCAACTAGTTTGACAACTGATCACCAAGTTATTTTGTTCTTGTTACCACCCTTGGATTTTCCCTTGGATGTAACAAGACTTTTAGCAAAAACTGCGTTAATTATAAATAAAGAATTATAAACAACTGATACATGATTGTGGTATGCAGCGTGTGTTTAACACATGACCATTTTAGTAGACTCATAAATTACTCTCAAAATAAAGAATTCTCTTAGGAAATTTTCTTAATTATTTTTCTAGATTTTAAATCATCCAAATAGCTGATTTAATTATTAATCTAGATTGCAACAATAAAAATAATTATCATTTATGAGGATAGTTTGAAATCAAAATAATTTCCATAACGATTATTTGTCTTGATGTTAATTATCCAAAATTAATTAATTCAATTATTAATCTAGATTTTTAACAAAAATCATAATAATTATTAATTAATTTTTTAGGATACTTTAAAATCAAAATAATCCCATAATAACTATCATACTAGTCGCTGAAGACATAATAGCTATTATGCTCATGTAATCATACAAGTTATGCAACAATATGGCACCACATATTCTATATGGCATGTTATCGTAATAAAGCATGTTATCAATCATATAAATCATCCTATCATACAATTAAGGCAATTAATTATAATAATAACCTTAATCCATGGTTTTGAAAAAATAAAAATTACAGAGTAATCAAATAGGAAACTTTGCGGCTGATTGCTCCTTTCCTTATAGTCCATAGGTTCTGTTTCAAGCCTCTTTATGGTAGCCATGTGCCTAAAGGCCCAAAATACCAACTTTTGGCGAGATTTGCAACTTAACATACCACTATCAGAGAGAAGTTCAAGTGCATACTTTCTCTGATTTACAACAATTCCAGCATGTGAACGAGCCACTTCTAATCCAAGAAAGAAACGAAGGTCACCCAAGTCCTTTATTTTAAAACAGGAATCCAGATATGACTTGACTTTATTTATTTCATCTAAGTCATTCCCAGAAAGTACAATATCATCTACATAGATCAAAAGGGCTGTGAAAGAGGAAGAATTTTGTTTGATGAAAAGCGAGTGATCCGCATGAGATTGTTTGTATCCCAAAGAAATTAAAGAAGAAGTCAGTTTCACATACCACTGACGATTGGCTTGTTTAAGTCCATACAAGGACTTTTGAAGTTTGCATACTTTAGGAGGTTTTGATTTTGGAAATTCATCAGGTAAGGCCATGTAGACTTCTTCCTTGAGATCACCGTGCAAAAACGCGTTGTTAACATCGAGTTGCATAAGGTTCCATCCTCGAGCTGTTGCAATACTCAACAGAACACGTACTGTAGTCATCTTAGCAACTGGTGAAAATGTGTCCATGTAATCAACCCCTTCCATTTGTGTGTACCCCTTAGCAACCAGACGTGCCTTGTACCTTTCTACACTCCCACCAGCTTTGAGCTTTACTTTATAGACCTATTTGCATCCAATGATATGTTTATTCAAAGGACGATAAACCAGAACCAAAGTTTTATTTTCTTCAAGTGCAGAAATTTCTGCCTCCATAGCCTTTATCCAACAGTCTTTTTTCGATGCTTGAAGATAAGATTTGGGTTCAGTATGGGCAATGGAGTTGCAGCAGAAACGAGTGAAATTGGGAGAGCATTTTGCATAGGACAAGACATTAAATAAGGGAAATCAGGTATGATTTGAAATGGGTTTAGATAAAGAGGTATGGCAATGGAAATCATTAAGGTATTGAGGTGGGTTTCTTGGACGTGTAGACCGACGTAATGACACTTCTCTGTGTTGTGCATCACGTGGGTTAGGTAGAATATTAGGTGAGGGTTCAGTCATAGGGAATTGAGATGAGGTGTTAGGAGTTTCAGATGTAGGAAAGTGGGGTGTAGTATTAGGAAGTTCAGGTGTAGGTATAGGTGGGTCAGGTGTAGCATTAGGTTGAGTGAAAATGGTAGTGGGTTTAATTGGAATATCATATTCGGGTGGATTAGGAAGAGATATGGGAAAAGTAGTTTGGTTACTGTTGTCTTTGAAAGGAAAGTATTCTTCATAGAAGATTACATTGCGAGATGTAAATATCTCCCTAGACTTCAAATCATAAAGAACATAGCTTTTAACTCCATCTTGAAAGCCAAGAAGTGCACACTTTCTTGCACGAGGGGAAAATTTTCCACGATGAGCAGCAAGGGTACTAGCATAACTGAGACAGCCAAATACCCGCAAGTTATTGAGCATAAGAGGACTGTCATATAACACCATATAAAGGCATTTGTTATCAAGTAAAGGAGTGGAAATTCTATTGATCAGATGTGTAGCATGTGTGATTACAAAACACCAAAATTTTGTAGGTAGTTGAGCTTGAAACAATAAAGCTCGGGCCACATTTAACAGATGTTGATGCTTTCTTTCTACTCTCGTATTTTGTTGAGGAGTTTCAACACAACTCCTTTGATGAACAATTCCCTTTAGAAGATAATAATCAGTCATGAGAAATTCATAGCCATTGTCGCTACGAAGCACTTTTATTCTGGCATTGAATTGAGTTTCTGCATAAGTAATGAAGTTCTGTAGCCTTTTACGCACATCTTCTTTGGTCTTTAACAAGATTATCCATATAAAACGAGAGAAGTCATCAACTAATGTAAGAAAAAATTTGTGACCATGAACTGAAGGTACTGCAAAGGGACCCCATATGTCTGCATGCAAAACATCAAAAAATTTATTACTTTTGGTATTGCTAACAGTAAATGGTAGTCTGCGTTGTTTACTGATATGGCAAGTATCACATGGCCTTACATCATTGCAACAAATGAAAGAAAAGACTTAGACATCTGCCTTAAAGATTCAAAAGACAAATGACCTAGTCGAAAATGCCAAAGTTTAGCATTATACAATTTTTGAGTTACAAGTACTGAACTCTTATTTGAAAAATTAAAATTCTTCAAAGCTTCTTGTGAGCAATCAAGAACATAGAGTCCTCCCTTGACTTTAGCTATACCAATCTTCTTCTTGGTATCCACCTGCTCAATGAGGCATGAAGTCTTGGAGAAGGTTAGGCTATAAGGAATTGAATCAACAAGCTTCGAAATAGATACCAAATTCACCTTGAAAGCAGGAACATATAAAACGTCTAACAATGTCAATGAATTAGACAAATAGACTGTTCCTGAAATAGAAATGGTTACACGAATTCCATTTGGAATCATGATTGAAATTGGATCAATCTTATGAGATGAGCTAAACATTGAGATCATGGAGCATATATGATCTGTAGCTCCTGTGTCCAAAATCCAACAAGTAAAATTATTACCTGATGGAACATTCAAATTATCTGGTTGTTTCCGTGAAGAATTCGAATTCATAGCTGTGACCATGTTAGAAGAATGAAACGAAGAATCCTCCTTCTCCATTCCAATTTGAGTATATTGCAGAAGACTTAGTAGTTTATGGTATTGTTCTTGTGACAAAGAAACACCTAACTTTTGCTCATCATTTTGGCTTGAATTGATCACATTTGTATCAGTCTCTTGTTGTATCAGATTGGCAGCAGTATGCTGTTTGGGAAGTTGGTTTTGTAACCAGGAGGAAATCCATGAAGTTGATAACAAGAATCAACCGTGTGGTTAGTTTTGCCACAATGAGTACATAATTTTGTGCCACGCACTTGATTTCCAGTGGTATATCCACGTCCCTGACCTCCATTATTAGGTCTTAGTTTTCCTTTCTCAAAAGGTTTCCTGCCATTGTTAGTTCCATTATGAAAAGAACGAGACAACAAAGAAAATTCACCTTGAGGAACAGATTGAAACTGCCTTTCCTGTTAAGCCATATGACGAAAAAATAATGAAGATAGGAGAGAAAGAAAGCTCATTACTGAAGATTGTAGTATTATTCTCATTAATGAGGAAATGTAACAGATACATACATTTATACAGAATAATATTAGAGTTAACTAAGCAACTAACTAAGTAACTGACTAATAACTAATAATCAGTTTTACTTCACGTGGGTTCTATTACAGCCGTTGATGATTCCGTGATTAAAGGAGTGACGTTATGGCACTTCTCTGTATTCAAATTCATATCCAATAGTGCCCTATGGTGCACTTGTAAGGACTCTAATGCTTAAGTTGATTCATAAGTGAGGTGGTGTTTGCGTTAGAGAAAGGTGTGTACCTGAGGCCAAGAACCACATATTTTTAGATAGGTTGAAGATGATATTGTGAAGTATGTGAGCCTCCACTCTAGGGAGTAAGTTTTAGACCTTTTAAGGTAGCTTGTTGCTAAAGCTTTTCTTTTTTACAAACTTATATATTATTATGGTGATGCAACTCCAGATTATGGCAAGTCCACAAGTCATTCAAGTAATCAAGTGAAAGAGTAAAGTCATTCCCACAGGGATTATGGTCAAACACTATCTCACAAGATAAACTGTATTTGGACAAACCAAGATATTTTGGAAAAGAGTTTTGGAAATATTGAGGTAAAGAGAAAATAAAACACAAAACAATTTAGAGAAAGGTTGCAAGCGAAGACAAGAGATGAGCTAGAATTTTGAATTCCCACAATCTTCCTTCGATACAATTAGAAAGTAGTTAAGCCAAGAACATTGCATAATCTACGCTTGACTTGATGAAAACATTACTCTTCTTGTTGGCAATCAAATTAACAAAAATAGTTACAACACGATCTCTCGATGAAGTAGCCTTTTAAATCAAGGAAGGCTCTTCGAGCTACCAGGCAAGACCCGTTTGAATCCAAGCCTTACAATAAAAATTCTTGCTTCTTCTTCAATGAGGTTGCACATGCATGGCCCTGAGCTTCAAAGTGTCATACATCTACATGGGGATCAAGGATTTTATGTGTAACGCTAGCATCTAACATACAACCTTGAAATAAATTTGTAGGAGTGCCTTCCATAAGAGCATTAGTAATAGACTTATACCACATCAAGAAAGAAAAAAAGTATTATTGTATTACAAAAAGCCAAAGTATAAAAAAAATTATTGGGTTCTACTGACTGTTAACTTAAAAATGCTATATTTACATAAAGAAAGAAGAAATCGAGTAGAGGTTTCCCCTTGATGTTGAACCCCAAAGGGTACATGCGAAACTAAAAAATACAGCACCTGGGTCGAACCAATGAGTGCACATATGAGGGTGAAAAAAAAATTCTCTTTGTTTTCATTGCGAAAACATAAACCCCTTTATGCTCAATTGCATTGGAAAAGTTAAACATAGTAGAATAACAGTAGACCCTACCAGTCCTCTCATGCTTGTTGCCAACAACCAAACGTGTCGGGTCCCCCTCAACCAAACTGGGTTAAGCTCAACATTGATGGTGCGATAGGAAACAATGCTAATACTACAGGGTGTGGTGGGTTAGTGCGTTCAGATGATGGTAAAATTGTCATTTTGGACTATCATCTTTCAAAATGTGAATCGCAATCAATACTAAATAGAACCCAAATATCCCAAATCAATGGGAGGTGGCCATGGATCACTAATGAATCGCCAATAAATACAAAAAGACAACAATCACATCAAGAAGACAGATGAGATACTTCAAACAACAGAACCCTTTGAACACCTCAACAAGAGAAATAAGTACCATGAAACAACACCCACAATAACCGAGTTATTTCTAATAACTTGACACTCCGGCATAGTAGAGCACCGTGTCAAGGGCAACTATTTTGGGTCTCTGTACTGGACATATAATGTAGTCAAACTACCAATCAACAAACCATATAAACCCTAAACTTTAAACTCTAAACCTTAAATATAGAATCTTCACCCTTATGCACGCACTTTACTCCTATTTGTATGCTCTGCCCCATTTACGTACTGACTTGAGGATTACAGTCAGATAAAAATACACCACCATATATTATATATCAAAACAAGCGAAATAGTACATGTTACGAACCTTGATGTCAGCAACCTAAAAGCTAACTCAAAGGATGGGAGTGCCCAAGGCTTTATAAATCTCACATTAGTTGTATAGGAAACTAATGTGGTACTTGTAACATTGACACCCCCTTTAATAGCTGACATCCACAGCGGCGTTCATTCTATCAACACTGACCCGATGGTAGCCCTTTCTCTTTTGACGGCTTCGCTCACCTATCAGTTTTCAGCACAACACCCCATTGGGAGGTATTGCACTTAATCCAGCCTATAGGTAACCTTTCCAATGACCTCAACTCTCAATGAAAGCTCCAATTGTTACGAATTTTGAAGTCACCACCCCAAAAGCTAGCTCAAATGGTGAGAGTACCCAAGACTTTATAAACTCCACATTAATTGCATAGGCAACCAATGTGAAGCTTGTAACATTACATAATATATAATCCCTTATACTCTACTTGTGATAGTGATTAGGGGTGTCATGGGTTGAATTGAACCATTTTTTTTGAAAAATTGAACTGAATTGATTTAAATGGTTCGGTTTGGTTTGGTTCAAAACCGATTTGGTTTGTTTCAGAAACAGTTCGCTTTGGTTCTGAACCGATTTGAGTCGACCCTATTTTGAAATTATTTTTAAAGAAATAAAGTAATAATAATCGGTTCGCAAACGGTTCAGTTCGGTTCGGTTCAAAAACGGTTCGGTTCATGAATTGATTCTATAAAAACCAGTTATTTTAAGTGCAGTTCAGTTCGGATCACGGTTCGGTTCAATTTTTTGATTATTTTGCACATCCCTACTAGTGATCACAAATTCATGTCTTTACCTCAATGGGTTGATTAAGCTCGATCTCCAACCAAAACTTGATATTCAAACATGTATCTTGAGACCGTCAAGCTATTAAGATCTACATTAATAAGCTTTCCCACGGCGGCACTTGTAAGGCGAGGAGAACATTTTCATCATATTAAACCAAGTCAATAATAAGACTAGGAAAACACATCCAAACCATGTTTTCTTAAATCTTGGCTTTTGAGACCACAAACACAAGGGACCAATTCTTTACCGATAGGTGATGCTCAAGTATCATTAACGGTCCTCCTTCCTCCACCTTATTCCTATCTTTCTCCTCACTGAACTTGGGCATTGAAAACCCATAAGCACATCCATCATATCAACATATCGAAACCACATGCAACCTTCCATACCCTTCATAGAAAAAAAAATAAAAAAAAAATGTCACGAAACATACAATTTTCTTTTCTCTTTGATGTAGTATAATCTCTACCAACTCTCTACATTGAAAACGGATAAGTCATGACATATGCTAGTCCAAGAAAAAAATGTATTAACTTCTGGAAATCAGCGTCATACTTTTCAGCTCTATTCCCCCCACATCATTGAATCTGCACTTGTTATTATTCAATGCAAACAATAGAAAGAGTTGTCTAAGTTTTTGTCTGCTAAACATGAACGTATAAATATTAGTGAATTTATTTACACTACGTTTGCTTTATTTTATTTTTTAATTTTCAAATTGATAAAAGATGAAAGATATCATAATAAAGGTTTAAAATTAATTATAGCTATAAAGTAATGAGAGTTGCTAGTTTATCTTTATATATAAATGTGCTTAAACAAATAATAATGATATTTTAGAGAAGATAAAACTAGGTATCAATATATAGAATATCTTTATATTTATATATTTGTGTTAATTATAAATACAAAAATTGATTACATAATTAATAAAATAACTTAGGTCAATGAAAATATATGTACGAATATACTGAATAAAAATATGCTCACCAAAAAAAAGTAGATAAAAATAAAAAAGGAACAGAAAATAAATAAATGAATTATATAGTAAGAAATAAACTAACCTACTAGCAATTAATCAAATCAAATATATATAATTAAAAACATTTATAGGGTTATTGGAAGGACCCTAGCAATTACACGCATAAAAGTAAATTAAGAAAAGAAGAAAGCGAGAAAAGTAGGATGCACATAAAGGTGTAAAGAGGCTAGGTTATGCTTCGATTTAAATTAGTTAAATTTGTGTAGAAAATATTGGGTCTGGCTTGATCTGCTAACTTGTGTAGGCTCCAAATTACAAGTCTAGCATGACCTATATTTAAAAAATAAAAGCATCGGCTTAGGCCTGTTAGCCTATTTAAGCCTATTAAATATTCAACAATTAAAAGAATAATTAAAATAATATTACTTTATTATTCAAATTTATTAAAATAATAATTTTATTTAAAATAAATAATATGATATAGACCGGCCTGTAGTCTTATAAGCCCGATATGTACAAAAAAGCCAATGACCTATTTTCTAAATAGGTTTTTAAAAAAACTTAGGCATGTTCTATTTTACTATTTGTAATAGGCTAAGCTTGGCCTAATATAGACTAGGTCATAGGTCCCTATAAGTCGGCCTAATTCATTTATGGGCTTTATTAATCTCATGCAACATGAGAGAAACTCTCTTATGCTATAGAGATAATCATGTGTGGGACTCATCCACTTATAGAAAAAGAAAAAAAAGCAACACGAAAATCGATATGTATACTCTCCTATAACATAAGAGTACATTTTCCCTTCGTTTATACCCATTTACCTTGAGTCACCCTAATATAGGGTTATGACCAACAAGTCTACCCCTATATTCTCCTCGTTGTACTCGTTACAAGCACGAATAAAGGAACAGTGACCAAAGTGCCACTGTTCCACAATTTATTTTCCTAAATGCCACGCCAACAGTGCAATTTTCCAATGTCACGCGGACAAGTTCGCTACAGTACCCAGCGAACTTGGTAGCCAATGATTTCGTGACACGTGGCACACTGTTGCAGGAAAAGCTGACTGGACGAAGTTCGCTACCAGGGGTAGCAAATTTGGTGTGCTAGGTGGCACAATCTCATTGCCCGATCAGAATTAATGTTCCAATCATAATAAAAAACAGAAAAAGAAGAAAAATGACAATTAATTGTAATTAATGTATTAATCACAATTAATGTACCAATCACCAATCACAATTAATATATCAATCACTATTCACAATTAATTTTGATCATTAATGTACCAATCACCAATCACAATTAATGTATCAATCACAATTAATTTTGATCGGTACATTAATTGTTTGTCATATCATAGTTACAAATTCGAACGATGTTTGTGAGAGATAAAATATGTCAAATGAGGTGTCATTGGGTAGATCTCGAAAAGTTATATGAAATAACATAAAAAATATCTGATTTGGATATCCGAATCAAAAGTTATGGCCCTCCGAAGTGATTGGTGATTGGTACACTAATTGTGATTGGTACAATCAAAAGTTAATCCTATTTGTATGCTAATTGTGATTGAAACATTAATTGTGATTGCTAATTGACACATTAATTTTGATTGGCACATTAATTAATTTGCCATTTTCCTTTATTTTCTGTGTTTTATTGTGATTGATATATTAATTGTGATTGTGCCATGTGGTACCTAGTTTGTTGGACCTTCAGTACACTTGGTGCATATCAGACACGTGGCATGTCTAGTTCGCTGCATGTGGCAGCAAACTTCTCCAATGTGTCAGCATTTATTGCAACATAGTTCGCTACTGGGAGTAGCGAACTTGTTGTCCACCAGAAACGTGCCACGTCAGCAAACCAAGTTCGCTGGGCACTGTAGCGAACTTGCCCGCGTGGCATATTGAAAAATTGCACTGTTCGTGTGGCATTTAGGGAAATAAGTTGTGGAACAGTGACACTTTGATCACTATTCCCACGAATATAAACAGCACAACCACCCTCGTTGACTTTATTTGGGTCATGAGTACATGCGTTTGCCAACTAAATACAAAGCAGTGGCGCACTTGTGTATGTGTAAGTGTGTATAAGTGTACACACAAAACTTTTGAAAATATATATATGTATATATATATATATATATATATATATTTTGGATCATCAACAAAAATTACAGGACCCAATTTAATCTCTTAAAAAAAAGTCGGCTCGTGATCCCTTTATGCTCCAAAATAGACCCATGTTAGTCCTTTTGAGGGATTAATGTGAGTCTTTTTGAATTTCAGAGGACCATGATTTTGATTATCTGGGTCTATTTTTGAATTCTAAGGGATCACGAGTAGACTTTTTTTCCCAAGAGATTAAATTGAGGCCCGTAATTTTTGTTGAGGATCCAAAATGTTCTATTGTAACAGTTTAATTGACTCTTGATTATTTTTTTTATATTAAGTTAAAGTTTTCTTTTCTTTTTTATTTATATTCTTTTGTATTTTAATATGTTTAAAATTTTCTTTAAATTTTTTTTCCTTTATTCTTTTATTCTAAACGTGCAGACATTAAAACAAATTTCTAAGTCTGCTATTCATAAAAAGTATATATGATTCATACTCAACAATTATCCTTAGCTTTTATTGTAGAGCAATTAAAAATCTTAGATATATTGTCCATTAATTCACATTCAGGATAAAAATTGAAAGAACTCTTACACCATGTTTCTTTTAGGACTACATCTAGCCATTGAAATGCCTTATGTTAAATGACTTTAATCTGTTCTTTCTTTTCTTTATGTGCTCTTGCATATATGGCCTTGGCAGCTCCAAGCATTAATGTTCTTATCATTAATCCTCCCCCGTACTTCCTCTTAAAGTTATTGTAGAGATATCTAAGACAAAATTTATACTTCACTCTTTGAAGTTACTCCTCAAAGACAAGTACCAGACCTTGCAGAAGCTACAAGCAATTAATAAATTTAGTTCACTCATTCTAGTCATTTAATAACGAGAAATGATTGACATCCTATGACCATCTGTTGGTCTATCATGAAGACCAATCAATTTGTCGTAAGGGCACCAATATATTCTCATACAATAACGTCACAGAAAATCTCCAAGAATATTTAGTTCCTGACCCAACAGCTTCAGAGGTCAATTTACGTCCTGATTTAATGATATCATGTACAATTACCCTTTTCTCTATCAAAATTAAAATTTTATTCAATAATAATATTAATGTAATTTGTCAAAAATGCCCTCGATCTCTTATTTTCTTTTCCCTTCCTTTGCACATACATACTCGCTCATGAGGAGACCCGCATTGAAACAATGTAAACCTAGCTAGCATGAAATTAATTGTCTCTTCATTAAATATGATTTTTAGTTAGCATAAACATTGTTAAAGATATAATATAAAATCATTAATGTAACATTTACTTATCCGCTTGAGCTATTGGATTGGATTGATTGTTTAACAAAGATAATTAGGGATGTTCATGGCTCAATTTTATTAAAATTTGTAAGTTGTTGGAAGAAAAATCATCGACACCTTTCAGATTGAACCTAAAAATAGAAACCACGGTACTAGAATATGGATCCTGAGGTCGTAGCTCATAGGAATCATGGGGGTGAGGTTGCAACCTCATTACTACCATGCTGTGCGAGACTGACTCTATGGAAGCTGTCAGATTGATTATCATAGAAGTTATGGTTATTATGCTAGTGGAAGCTTCAGGTTAAGCGTTTCCTTTTATTTGTGAAGCAAATCTTGGGCTGCTTAACATGGAAAGATTGAAGATGTGGTCCCTAACATACACGTAGTTAACGCGTTTGGGTTATTATGGGTGTGCATGACAACCATTCTATTTCCTAGCACTGTTTTTGAAAAGAAACAATTCTTTTCTATTTCTGAGCTATGGAACAGTTTCTGAGAAAAAAAATGTGTTTGATAACATGTTCTATTTTTATTCCGAGAATGAGGATTGTGTTTGATAACATAACAAATAATATAATAAAAAATGATTCCTATTAAATATAAAAAAATTCCATATCATCACTTTCCTTTCCACATGGTGTGGTTGTGGTGGTGGCGGCGGCGGCGGTATGGTAGTGGTGGTGGCAGTGACGTGGTGAAGATAGTGGTGGTGGCAGTGACGTGGTGAAGATAGTGGTGGATGCGACGATGGCGGTGGTAATGATGGCGGTTGTGACAGCAGTGGATGCGATGATGGCGGTGGTAATGATGGCGGCAACGGTGGTAGTGGTGGGGATGGTGGTGGTGGAGGTGACGGCAGTGGTTGCGAAAATGCTAGTGGATATGGTGGTTGGTGGCGGCAACAATGATAGCAGTGGCATGATGGTGGTGGTTGTGAAGGCATCATGATGGTGGTGGTGGCAGTGGCTGCGGCGGTGGCGGTAGGTGACAGTGGTAGTGGCGATGGTGGTAGTGGTGGCAATGGCGTGGTGATGGTAGTGGCGGGGTGGTGTAATGGTGGCGATAGTGGTGGTGGTGACGATAATGGCTGTGACGATGGTGGTGGTGGTTGGTGGCGACGGCAGCGACGACGGTGGTGGTGACGGTAGTGGCTGCGGAAATAGTAGTGGTGGTTGGTGACGTGGTGGTGATGGTAGTGGTGGCGTCGTGGTGGTGGTAGGGATGGCGATGAGGGTGGTGGCAGTGGCGTGTGATGGCGATGGTGATGGTGACGACAGTGGTTGCGATGATGGTGGTGGTGGTGGTTGATGGCGGTAGTGGTGATGGTGATAGTGGTGGTGGTGGCGGCGGTAGTTGTGGTGGTGGTAATGGTGGTAGTTGTGGTGGTGATAGGTGGAGGTGGTGGCATCGTGGTGGTGAGGGGTGGTGATGACGACACTAGTGGTACGATGGTGGAGAGTGATTGAGAGGGATAAGTGTTTTTCATTTTGTGCCCGGAAATAAAAAAGAAGAAATTTTTTTATTCTTTTTTCTGTTCTCTAGCACAAAAATTAAATTGCTTCATCCTAGGAACAAAAAAATAAACCAGTTTTACCAAACGAGTTTCCTATCCATTTCTATTCCCGGAAATAGAAATTAAAAAAGAATTGATTTCGGGAAGGTTGTCAACTTGTCAGGCACACCCTATACATTTATGTCAAGTTTCATTTCTTTCTTTCCATTCCACCCACACACACAAAAAAAAAAAAAAACACCTCGAATTTCTATTTTAATCGAAGAGATCAGCATATATACTCAACCTTTTTATTGTAGGATGAAAACTATTGTAACTTTAGAAAACAAAAAATTAAACATATGATTAATTTTAATTTTTGACACTCTTCAACCACGATCTCACCTTTTATTAATTAAATGGTTTAAATTAACTTATTCTATGGAAAATATGGAATACTAGAATGTGACTTATGTTAAAGAAGTATTAGAAATATTAATATAGCCTCATCTAATAGTTTAAGTTTTTGGATTGAATTTGTTCTTTACATGGTATTAGAGTCTCGGTGTCACGGATTTGATTCTCACCACCCCTCATTTAATTAATAATCAATTAAGTTTGTGGAATTTCTTAGTACAAGAAGGTGTGCCTATGCATTGTCTACTTCTTGTGCCATTTGCAATCAATTAAATCAATCACACAAATACGCAAGTGTACGTGTCACAAGTAATAAAGGGCTGTGTGAGTCCAAGTATTGTTCCCACGGAGATGATTTATAAAAGCAATGATTAATTAAGTAAAGAAACTAGAAAAAATGATTGATTTTGATGATTGGATTTATAAAATAAAAGACAATTAAAAATAAGGAAGCAGTAAACTAAATTTAAAGGTATTAAGATGATGGATGAGATATAGGTCGGGTTTAATTTCCCTGATACAGCAATACTGAAACGATGCTTTAACAATGCTATAATGATGTTCAACTAGTAACCGAACACTAAGGTATGCTGGGGCTTTTGACCAACCTAACATATATACCTAATAACTAATTCCCACATCTTTATGGCCAAACTAATTATTGAATTGTTAAAGTTCAAGTTCAAAGGCTATGTGGTGTGAATGATCTTTCTACCTACAACTTAATTAAGTTATTCTTAACCTAATTAATCCACACAATTCAACAAGGGTCTGGATTCGGAAACCTCTCAGCCCCAACCTCCTCAATATCACATATGTATCTCTCAACATGCACACATGAATAAGATTAAGCAAACTCGTTGAAAAACTAATTAAACATTAATAAGAGCGTAGTTTAGGCATACATCACAATGTTACAGCATAGATACTTTATCACCTAACCTACAGAGAAATTTAGGTCATAATGTAATTAAATAAAACAGAGAAAATGAAGAAAAAACTCATTGGAAAACAGAAAAGAAGATGAAAATGCATGTTGTTGTAAAACTTGATCGCAGTCTTGCTCCAGCAACTCTTCCTCCTCCAAGAATCTCCTTTTTTCTCTCTTTAAACGTGGTGTGGGGTACTACATTCTTCCCAGCCTTCTTGAATTCGTAATGTAGTCCTCTTTAAATCGGAAAAGGTGGTTGGTTAATTGGGCTTTAGGTTTGGGAGTGAAAATCCATGAGTTGTGCTGCTGCAGCCTTATCTTTTCCCTATATTCTTGAGCTGTTGGTACTTGATTGGATAAGATCTTAATCTTCTTGATTTTCTTGTGCCAATATTGTTGTTGACTAGATAAGAGTTTGTTGTCCTTGATCTTTGGGATTTTTGGGATAAGAATTAATCTTCAAGATCATCCTTGATCCTTGCTTGCTGGTGCTTTATCCATTTGTTGGAGAATAACTAAATTTTGAAATTTGAATTTCAGTTATTCCCCTGTCCTCGCTGTTATGCTGTATCGATTGCTATATCATCATTTCTTCAGCTCCTTTGCTACAGCATTTCTATGTCAATTTTTCCTACAAAGACAAACACTCAACAAATCATCTTTTCTTACATAAAATCAAGGAATATTGTCTCATTTTCCATACTTAGTCATCTTAAAGCATTTAATCATAAATATACAACAATTAGCTCAATTATCATGCAAATGAGACAACTTATATGGAATTTATGCAGCAAATTCATCATAAAAATACAAAATTAACTCTCATTTGGGAGAGTTAACACTACTCTTTAAGCCCAATGGACTCTCGTGTGTGAAGGGTGTGTTAATCTGTTAGAGAAGTATTAAAACTATTATTGTAGCCTCACCTAATAGATTAAACTTTTGAGTTGAATTAGTTCTTTACAACTTCAATAAATCAATAAATAATACTTCATTTTCTATTAGTTATCAAATAGTGTTAATTTATTAGAGAAGTATTAAAACTATTAATGTAGTCTCACCTAATAGCTTAAACTTTTGAGTTGAATTTGTTCTTTACAACTTCAATAAAAAAATAAAAAAATACTTCATTTTCTATTAGTTATCAAATAGTGTTAATATGTTAGAGAAATATTAAAACTATTAATGTAGTCTCACCTAATAGCTTAAACTTTTGAGTTGAATTGGTTCTGTACAACTTCAATAAATAAATAAATAAAATACTTCATTTTCTATTAGTTATCAAATATATAAGATTCTCTCATCATTAAAACTAAATATAAATATTGTCTTTCTATCTTTATTAAAGTACTTTCTTTTTTACTTAAATGAGTAAAGGTGTAAAGTAGCCTTTTAACCACAAAAGTGGTTGTCCAATAGGGGGTGGCAAAACAAGCATGACCTCTCACCCTATTAATTTAACCTGTCGATTTTGGTGGGTTAAATATTTCAACCCGCCAACCAAACCTAATCTTTCGTATTAAGACAAGTTAAAGTAGGTCAATCTGCAAGTCAAGGCGGATCAATTCTCAGGATCAATTTTTTTTGGTATAATATAGTGTTTTATTTGTTATGTCAAACTTTTATGATATCCAATATTTTTTTATCTCAAAACTCCTCTAATCCTCTACAAAAGATAAAGAGGATAACACGTAATTGATGACAAAGGTTATTGATATGTAGAGGTAAAAATGAGTTTCTAGAGATAGTCTGATTGAATATTAACATACATTTATGCTTGAGATTGAAAAAAATAAACAGGATTGTAAGATGGAATTATATAATAGTATAAAAGTCATAACAAATTTTTTTTTAGTTTTTATTTTTTATTATCTAAATAAGTTGACTCGTTTACCAGCCATAAAATGGGGCTGATTAATATTTTCAACTCATTTTTAAAAGGCAGGTCAACCTGTCCCGCCTTTTTTGTGCTGATTCGCAATAAATCCACCTATTTTAACGTACTAAGAGGTCGTTTGTATGGACTTTTGAAAAAAGTCCTTTTTATCACTTCCTTATTTTAAAAGTACTTTTTATAAAAGTTACAGCTATTTAGATTTTTTTAAAAATATTTTTTTTTTGAAAAAAATATTTGACTTTTGACTTCTGCTTTTCTTAAAAGCTAAAATTTTTAGCTTCCGAAAAAAGTAGGTTTTTGACTTTTTTTATGACTTCTGTTTTTTTAAACGCAGACATCCAAACAGACTTTTTTCGAGAAGTGCTTTTTTTTCTTAAAAAAAGCAACTTTTGAAGAAAAAAAAGCCCATCCAAACGGGCTCTAAATATCTAAAAGGCTAGCAAAATGGGAGTAGCCTAAATCGTGAAAATGAGGTTGTGGGAGAGCTATACAAGCATCGTTCTGCTAAGCGAAGCGATGGAGTGTTGCACCCTAGATGGCGAGAGTCCAGTAGCCGAAAGCATCACTAGCTTACGCTCTGACCCAAGTAGCACGGGACACGTGGAATCCCGTGTGAATCAGCAAGGACCATCTTGCAAGGCTAAATACTCCTAGGAGACCAATAGTGAAGCAATACCGTGAGGGAAGGGTGAAAAGAACCCCCATTGGGAAGGGAAATAGAATATTAAACCCAAGCTCCCAAGCAGTGGGAGGAGCCCATCCCGAGTTTGCTATGCTACTAATACTTTACTTTATTTGCTCTGTTATTCTGCCCAAGCCTGGCTAAGGAAGAATTATGAGGCGTAAAACAAAAAAAAATGTGGATTCCAAGAGTAGGACATACTATATTTATTTGAATATATCCACCATTTACGAAAAATTTTGTGTTTTCTTTTTGTTTTAAAATAAAAAAAGAAAAAAGTAAAGTAAGGCCATTCTATTTCAACAAAATACCCACACCCAAGGTCCATAGCTTTGGGTCTTCTAGCCTAATCATGATTTTCCTACCCCCAGAGAATGTCATATATCCCTGGCTACTCCCATCTCAAGCTACCATTTTTAACTATGTACTACGGGTAGTACGTAGTTATAACATTCAATAAAGCACTAATACTTTCTTTTCCAAAAAAAAATGCATGTCAGACACTGACACGCTTTGACACGCAGTCAATATTTCTGGGGGTCAAGGGACAAAAATGTAAAATTTTCAACATTTTTATAAAATTGAAATAATCTAAAATAAAACATAAAAAATTAAAAAAAGTAGACAGACAAATAGGGTAGTAAGGGCCGCCGAGCATGGTGAGGAGGTCGCATGTGGAAGCAGAGAGGATGCTGGGGAGGGAGAGGTTGATGTCGGCGTCGCGTTCCACCTTGTTGAAGGGTGTTGAGGAGAGGAGGATGAAGTCGTCGCAGCCATTAAGGAGGAGTGTGGAACCAATGCAGAACATAAAGATTCTAAGATTTTGATGATAACAAACAAAGCATGGAAGGAAGGCTTCAAGTTGCAACAATAAAAAAGAAACAAACAACTAACACTCATGAAGTTCTTCAAGATTCAAGCTTCAAGAGAAGAATCTAAGTCCAAGAATTCTCAAGTAATATACTTTAGACTTAGAATTAACTGTGAGGGTAATTGACTTCTTGCATGAGTAAGCTCAAACATAGTTCTGTTGAAATACATGCATTAAATTATCATTTGATTACACAAAAGATTTATAGCATCACGTATTTATAAAAACATGTTTGAAAGGATTTAAAATGCTTTTGAATGTATTTCCAACCTTTTCAACAGGTTGGGAATCGATTCCCTATTAGCAGGAATCGATTCCCACTCTCTGGAAAAGTTGGGAATCGATTCCCACTCATTGGGAATCGATTCCTATTGCACCAGAAGACGAAAATAATGGCTATAAACGGCTAATTTTGCAAAAATAGGTGTACAAAGGAACTTGGGGACCCTCTATAAATAGAGACCATTGTTCCATTGATTGGATAACGCTTCTTGATCATAATTCTTGTTTTAATTCACATCATTTACTTATTTTCAATCATCTTGATCATAAATTCTCTTTGAGCTTTATTCTTGTGAGAGTGTCAACACCCAATAGTTCTTCAACTTGTATAATTTGTACTTTGAGAGTACTTAGCTATTGTTAAACACCTCCATTTGATTTCTTGAATAATTAGGGGAGTGAACCCTTACACTTGAAAGGTCACCAAATTCCTAAGAAAATTTGGAGTGTAACATTGTGAGGCATCAAGAGCCCGAAGTCTTGAAAGCTTGTAGTGGTTTGTCAAACACCCTCAAGCTTGATAGCTAGTGAAAAGATTTGATTGAGCGCGGATTCAGTCTGGACGTAGGTCACAGTGGTGGTGACCGAATCAGGATACATCTAGTTTGCAATTTCTCTAACCTTAAACTCATTACTTTAGTGTTGAAATTTCATTTTTAGATTGTGTTTATCTATTTTGTTGCTTACTTTGTTGATCACACACTTGCTCTCACATTTAGATTTTTCCTTATTAAATCACTTTATTGAAGAAACTCTCTTTAAAATATCAAAGGAGACACTTTGCAAAAAGATTTTGTAAAACTCAATTCACCCCCCTCTTGAGTATTGAAGCCACTTGTCCAACAAGGAGGAAGTTGTGGAGGAAGAGGCGGAGCGTGGCGGTGGTGGTGGTTGTACTCGCAATCTACTTGTTTATGACGGTGTCTTTGATGATGGTGTTGAACTATGGACACATGTCCTTGTAGAAATCTAAGGTGAGTTTTGCATATGATGCTTTAAAGAAGATTAATGAGACTGTTGTGAACAAGAACATGTTGGAGGAGGATGCCATTGTTTGTTTTGGGTGAAGATTGAAGAAGAGAGTGTTAAAAGATAGTGAAGTAAAAAATGAGAAAGGGAAAAAGACTAACTAGATGGAAGAGACAAAGCGAGAGTGATGAACGCCCTACACTCAGTAGCATAAATCACAAAATGCGTGATGGAGTGAGATAACACACCTCTATGGCTGGCTGCAGGCATCATTACTCAAAAAGGATTGGCAGCAATTATTTTTTAGCTGGCAAATGAAATTCTAATTATAATATGAAATAAAAAGCATTATTAACAGAAATAATGTTTAATACATATATATATACAGAAAAATATTTCTGCAGTTATTGCAGATAAGTTATCTGCATTTACTCCCAAAACGACATCGTTTTCGTATTGAAACATTAAAAAATTATAATTATAAAGACTATAATAACCCTGAAATAAATTAAAATTACAAAAACACCATGATTTTCGTCCCAAAACGACGTCGTATTAGGCTTATTGCACATAACTTATCTACAGTAACTGCAAAAAATACAAACCATATATATGTTAAAAATAGTATTTAACATCAAAACGTGTCCAAACGTGTCGAAATATGGCATTTTTTAGAATTAACGTGTCTTAGTGTTGTGTCGTGTCCTGTGTCCGGTGTCAGTGCAACATAGATAACGTTAAAGTTATTTTTTTTTCTCTCCTCAGTCACTTTTCAGAACTTGTCTGCTGATGTGGAGAGAGGAAAAAATAAAATTTAATATTATAACTACGTACTTCCCATAGTACATAGTTAAAATGGTAGCTTGAGATCTCAAGTGGCTGGAGAAATATTTTTTCATATATATATATATATATAGTTTCATTTTTCTCATGTCGCAGGAGATCTCTTGGAAAAAAAACTAACTATGTACTATAGGTAGTACATAGTTATAATAGTAAAATTATTTTTTCTCTATCTGCTACGTCTGCTAACAATGCCTGAGAAGAGAAAAAAAAGTTTTAATATTATAACTATTACTACCTATAGTATATAATTATTATTTTTTTCAAAAGAGATTTTTTTTCCAATAGCATAAGAGAATGGTTACCCAATATATATATATGGAAAAAATGAAAATTCAGTCACTGGACCTCCAGTGCACTAAGTTCTCTCGCGAGAACTTATTTATAATACTTACTATAACTGTGTTCTCGCAGGAAAACTTAGTGCACTCGATCAAATTTTGTATCCAGTCACTGTACACTCACTAAACTCTATATATATATATATATATATATATATATATATATATATATATATATATATTTGTAAATTTCAATGGAGCTCATTTCTTTTTATTATTTTGAATAAAGCCCCTTTTGAGACCCTAGCAAAAAACACGGTCCCCACTCTCGTCCCTTACAAAAAAAAATGTCAACTTTTGCTCCTTTATAATTGTAGTTTTTTGAAAATGTGATCCCTCAGAAATTCAATAAAGACCCAATTTAATTCCTAAAAAAAGATTAATGTAAATATTTTTTTTAGTAAGGTACGAATGTGATCCCTTTTTTGTTAGGGACCCATAAAAAATTTTACTCTATCATTTTTTATTTTGAATATAATTTTAAAAATTAAACACATAACCTAAATTAGACGTGGCTTGGGCCGCACCAGATTCTGGCCGTATCAGATTCTGCTTCACGAGTGCCTTGCCAATGCCTCGTCGTTTTCACTTCCTCTATAAAGAATACATTTGCGGGCGCCGTCTTTCCTAAAATAAGGTTCCATATATATACAACCCTGTGTACTGCATATTTATCAATTTTGCCACCGTTCACCTATTTCTGCCTCTTTGGACCTTAATAGTTAATGGTTGTCTTGATTGTGAAGTTAGATTTTTGAGATTTATATTTGATGAGATTAACATTGCTAAGAAGGGTTTATAAAATTAAATAATTACGAATGTATCTTTTCGTAATATTTTAACCTATTAAAATAATTAATTTACGAGATATAATATCATGGTCTTTATAATTAAATAATTTAGAGTTTGATTATTATCATTCTGTTTTTCTAAATAAATAAAAAAGTTAAAAATTGTTTTCATTGTGGGTTCCTCACATTTTTAATCCTGTAAAACTTTTTTTTTTCTTTAGTTTGACCAATAAAGTCCATACCAACCAAATTTAATTTGCTCCTTCACCACCCCAAATGTGCAAAAGAATTTTTTCAAAATAAAATAGACCTCATTTGTTTCCCTTAAAGTGAAGAAATAAAAACATTCAGAACTTCATTACAAAAAAAAAAATATATATTGAAAACTTCTCCTTTGCAGAATAGTCATTAAAAAAATTGAATCAAATAAGCGGAATACATTTCTCATGTTACGTGAGACAATTTTATTTAATTCACACTCTAAAAAGCGAGTGGGACCCACTAAAAAAAAGAGTGAAATAAAAAGGGATCTCACCCATATTTTTGTATGTAAATTATCTCTTATAACATGATAAATATATTACCTATCACATAAATATGTAAAGAACTTTAGCTGATCGAATTGTGTATCAAATTTTAAGTGAAACAATGGGGTTAGATGTTTATGATGATTTTGTGATAACAAATACCTCGTTTATTCTTGAAGACGATATTATTTTTAGAGATGCCATAAAAAATAATGTTGCTTGTACATAATTTTTATTTTATTCATATATTATACGGCTAGTAGTTAGTTCGCCTTAATATAGATATATGTATATTGTTTGTTTGCAGTGTAATTCTAGTTCTTTTATGATTTTGTCTAAATGACCTTAACACAGAATTTTTATATAGTGTTAACATACTACATTTATATTATAATTTAAGATGAATGATATGGCACTTTTTTTCTATTATAGAAATAGATATACTAAACACACATATGAAAAAATAAACAGCATCTCGGATGAAAATCTTATACTAGTGAATTACCTATACTTCCAATATTAGGTACTTTTAAAAAAATCTTAAGTATTTTATATTAGCATTTTATTAAGGGACATGATTATTTTACACTAGTATAAATTATACTTTCAATCTAAATTGTTGATCATATCTATATTTAAAGATTATTAATAAATAATGAAGTTGGATTGGGTGTAAAACTTCTTATTTTTATACTAGTATAAGTTGATCATTCCTTTTTTTTATTTTTCTTATTCATATATTATATATGTATAAACAATTTAAAATAATTTTTTTGATTTTTAAAATATGTTTAATCATGTTTATTCAATTTTATCAATTACATATATTACGAATAAGATTTCTATCAAATTAAGAGGGACATTGACTGTTATGCCACTCTTATATATGAATAGTATTCACCTGTATGCCACGTTCCAATCAAATTTTGTCAAAATAACACATCACATTCTTGCTACACCAACAAGCGAGAATAGACTGGACACGTGACAACGTCGTCTACATGGGCATCTCAGCGAGAATGGTAGGGTGCTGACAAGTGGTAAAATTACAGGCATTCTCGCTGCGCAGTCCAACAAGATTAGCCACCTGGACAGCTTTTAGAGATGTGGCTGTCTGTCACGTTGACCAGCCATTCTCGCTACACAGCTCAACGAGAATGACTGCCCATGCAAATGTTGTCCCGTGTTCAGTCCATTGTAGCTTGTTGGCGTAGCGAGAATGTGACGTGACATTTTGACAAAATTTGATTGGAACATGGCATACAGGTAAATATTATTCATAAGAGTGGCATACTGGTCAATGTCCCAAAATAAGATATAGATAAGATTAGAAAAATTAAAAGACCAATAAGAATGTCAATGTTTAGAGAGAAAAAAACTAGTATTCGGAGAAAAGATATATAACATTTAAATAAAGAAAATAGCATAATAGATTAACTCATTCCAATAAATAAAATTTACACTTTTAAAAAAATGTGATATTTAAATAGAATTAAAAGTTTAGCAAACTAAGTCTCTCAAGAAAAAAATACTTAAAATTATTGTACGAGAGTGAATAAATATTTATGATGCTTGAACCACAATATATTCTTTTCTCTTTAAACATCATTCTCTTAATACCATCTGATTTAAGACTCATATTAAGACTCATATTTAAAGTCTTCACCATAAAGAAAGGTATCTTCAAGAAAGGATTATAGTCAGCAAAGGTCGCCTTGTGCTTCAGCCATGTTACTTCTACAACTCCTCTACAAACTGATCTCAAGCCACCTATGCAAAGACCAATTGAAATACCTTGCTGCCTGACCACTTGTAAGAAACTTGCAAGGCATCCCCCAAAGTTGGTTATCCCTCACTATAAATACATGTGTGTTAACCAGAAGTACACATATTTCTTTACATCAATAAACATGCTTATACAAAATCTGACTTGAGTATTGAAGTGTCTTGCAGATACACCCCCCACATTGTTCCACTAAAGACCCATGGGTTAAAGTTGCATCAAATCGCTTGTTGAGGAATATCATCATTGTCAGCTCAAGTAAAATTGATTCTAATCATTGGCGCTATCTGTGAGAAAAGGTAAACTTCAATTCCCACCCTAAATAGGAAAGTTAAAGATTATTGAAACTATATCTCGTAAAAGATTATTGGTCAAATTGAAGATAAAGATTGCCAACATGAACGAGCACTCATAGACATCCTGCAGAAAGAAAATTAACTTGGGGCAGAATCTCACAGAAGAACAAAGAATTGAACTCTAGTCTAGGGCCTGAACCCTAGATTGGAACCCAAGGTGTGAGCCTTAGGCATCCGAAAACATCCTGCAAAAAGAATGAAGAATTGAACTTCACCTTAAGGCATGAACCTTAATTTGAACAAAGAAATGCATTAAATAACTTGAACACTAAAGCAACACGTCATCTCGCGGGAACAACAAAGCATCTCATATACAAAAGGATCCCCTAGAATTAAACAAAAACATAAAAGTAGAAAGGTATGCAAACATATGAAATATAAATGTTTATATAATGTGTAGTGCACAAATATTGTTGTGGAGCTCTCAAGCACCAGCAGAATACAAACCATAGTACAAAATAAAGCAAAGTGAAATGAAGACATACATGTCGCAAATAAAAGCAAAATAAAGGCTTAACTCTAACTTCTTGGCACTCCAAGAAGTGAAGCATCGAGCTGGGGGAAAAATTGGTCTGGAATAATATATTAAGACCCATATTTAAAGCCTTGTGCTGGATTTTAGTCAAGGTTACCTTGTGCTTCAACCATGTTATTTCTGCAACTCCTTTGCAAATTGATCTCAAACCATCTACACTAGGACCAATTGAAATACCTTGTTGCCTCATCCACTTTTGCAGCCAACTTGCAGGGGCATCTCCTAAAGCTAGTCATCCTCCAATATAAATACTAGTGTTAACCAAATGTACACATATTCTTCTACATGAATAAATCTGCATACACAAAATTTGACTTAAGTGTTGAAGTATCTTATAAGTATACCCCCAACCTTGTTCAAGTGAAGACCCATATGTTAAAGCTGCATAAATTATTCGTAGAGAAAGATCATAATTGTCAGCCCAGGTAAAATTGATTCTGATCACCGTCCAAAATTTGTGGAACTCGTTTATTGCATTGACTTTATTAAGTCTTTCCTTTTGATTTGCACATAGCATCAACGTCAATGAGACCTATGCAAATAACACAAGCCTAGCTGTGCTTTATAGAATGATTTGAATCGAATAGCATAACTAGCAGCATCAAAAAGGATATTTCATTTTGATTATGTTTGCAAAAGTATCATATTCTAAAGGTCCAATTAAACAAATATTTTGACAAATATGTAGATAATATTTAAAACTTGTTTCTTATTGTGCAAGAGAAACAACACCCCTTTTTTATATTCCTTTTCTTTTCTTTTGGTGGCAAAGAGCAAAACATTTCATAATGCACAGATTCAATTCAATCTCTATCTGTCACAACCTGATCATGAATATTGACATGATAATAATACAAGTAGTGTCAATTATAGAACAAAATCAGTCTAAGAGTACTAAGAATATTATAGAACAAAATTGTGCGACATTATTCTTTGATTCCCCGAATGACGTAATATTAAGATAATTTGATTCGTAAAAGAAAAGGCTAAAGGATTTTGATAGTTGAATTATCTCATTTTAGAACCAGAAAGGTAACTTTGGATAGAATCTAATCCCATCTTTGAAACCTTTTAAATTTATATAAATTTTATTTTATGATCTTAAAATATGACCCCTTATTTTATACTAAACTATTAATATTTTTCTCTTTCGAATTCACCTGTTCTTTCTCTAAAGTATTTGTGTGTGATTTTATTAGTAACATTGTAAATACTGAAAAATAGTGGTCCCATGGTTTGTCCCGTGGTATCCGTGTTTGATGATAAAGGCAAAGAAGAAAGTTAGCCAGAAAGGGTAATAAAGTGGAGAAAAGCTTGACACGGGAAAGTTACAAGACAACGGGTTCGCATTTAAAGTCCTAATTAAAGTGAAGTGAAATGGTGCTGTTTCTGTGGAGCCAAACATGGACACGTGAGACTGCATTTGCCTCTATGCTTTTGCCGCCTTATCTTGCTTCTTTTTCCTTTTTTTCTTTCTACTTTTTTTTAATGCAATGTAAACAATTAAAATAGCATTCAATTACTTATTACAAGTAAATACAAAAATTAATCGTTTAAAAATACAAGGTATTAAGTTCGTGAATTAAATATTTTTACATTAATTTAAATTTTCCAATTAATTTATATATATATATATATATTGGAGAGTAAGAGTTGTAAGTCTTACTCTAGAGTTAAAAGATCCCTCCCCTATATATATATATATATATATATATATATATATATATATATATATATATATATATATATTATATCTTAACTCTTCAACCGATGATTTTTATACTAATTTTTAAAAAAAAAACAATTACACGTTTTAATATTCTGTTTTTATTGAATGAAATATTGGGTGTTTTAAATTCGGCCCATTCATCGACTCGATTGAGGTATTAAGTCACTGAATCATTAGTTTAACCAATGAGTCATTGGTTCAATCGATTTAATTAAATTTTATATTAAATTTTATAATAAATATATTATAAGATGAATTTTGATCAATAATTGAGAATAATCATGATAAGTGGTAACATTATTCACTCTCATAGACTGTTCCCTCGACTGGTGCAACCCGGGTTTTAAGACACTAAAAATATCATACTCACACTATTTAGTAAAGTTAATATGAAATTATATCTAACTACAATCCTTTTTGCACTATAAAATACCAAATTATTATAAATAAAAGAATTTGAAGGACTAACTTCGTCTGATGTGTATCTTCTAAGGATGAACTTAAGCATTTACTATATGTATTAATATGTTACTATAAAAAATAAATTTCATAATAAATATTTCAAAAGTTCACACCTTTTAATGACGTAATAATGTCATGTTGGATGAGGGCCTTGGGCCGGCACGAGGCCCTCTATATCTGACCTACAGTAGGACGGTGGTCTTTCTCATATTAGAAATATCCTTTCCTCCAGATCAATTGGTGTCTAATGTCTTAATAAAATTGACTAATCCAATTTTGGATTTATATCTCTCCATCTTTATCAAGAATTATAATTCTGAAGAATCGAATTTTCTACCCTTGAGTAGGTTAAATCATAGGATCTAGTTGGATCGTCACTAAACCAACAACTCTTCCGATTTCCCTTACTCTCATGCATCACATCACCTCACCATAAGGAATACGATGGCTCATATGTACGAGTGCAACCCGTTGGAAGATGATTTTTACATCGCACTTTAATTACACACTTCATCTATCTCCTAATTAATATCCCTCTATTAGATATGGAAGGGACCTTCATGCTTATTTACTACTAGATTCTATAGTTACTTATTTGCCATAACCAAGCCATCAATATGTACCTCCCCTTTACTTAGTTTTGGCTTGAGTTCGCACCATCAAAATAGCTAACTAAACTCTTGTTCTCCTTGATAGAAATTATCCTGGGCAATATTGATTAATATGTTTTATATTTTAAAATTAATTGGATTAATGAGTACTCCTATTTTAATTATTATTATTAGCCTATTGTGATAATGATAAATTCGACTTTTGACATCTTCTAGTATTGGGTCTAGTTATAGAGTAGTGTAGATTTTAGTGTGACCCTGATTTTCATGATGGGTGGTCTCAGTGGACACAAACTCTTTATAGTGTTTTTGGGCATGTCTCATCTCTAACCTCTTTATATAGGGTTAAGCCCTATGAGCCATCATGCTCCCATCACAAGTAGGCTACCACTTTTCGAAATAGGCGATAGAGAGGAAGATTCTAGCATCAAATCGCCTCATTTTGTAACACCTCGTGTTAACCCGGTTTGTTAACATGTTATCGTATTAAGCCACGCTTAATAAAAATTTGTGGAATATCTTTTTCTGTTCAATTATGACGTCAGTATCCTTACCAAGTTGAATTACTTAATTCATTTCCAAAACATTGCCTGTATGTAAATTGCAAATAGACAGCTAACTGAAATACCTCATAAATAAATAAGTGAGTCTCTAAGTCACGGATCTACAACACGTAGTCTGGACATAATCCTGATACAATTATTCAACTTGAAACAACTAAAAACATAAAGTCAAGTCAATGTGGCATGGACAATTCCCATGCTCACCAAATAAGGCAACAACGCCCAACAGCAGTCTCAAATCAAATAACATGACAGTAAAGATAAAGCAATGTCAGCATCCAACAAAATCATCATAATAGCATGCAATCAGCTAAGCTTCGGCCTCCTGCCGCTAAAGGTCTCAACCCCCCCCCCCCCTCCCCGCATTACCTGAACCAAAAATGGTGCCCCAAACGTGGGGTGAGATCTCTAAACAGAAATCTCAGTAAGACAAGGGGTTCTCAATGATCTTCCACCCCAAGCTCACTTACATGTGCAATATAAGTTCTAAAAGCAGTAATTCAATATCAGTGCAATGCAGCAGATAATCATGTCATGTGTGTTATAACTATTCTACTAATCATAGAAGTGTAGGAATGCGTCTATTACCCACACACTACCAGCCCATGCTGTACCCGCCCACAGGACCACCCCATGGCTTCCTGTATAGGCGAACGCCACATACATATCATATAACATTTGCACTTAACAGCTCAGTAGCATTTCAATAAAACAATACATGAAAACACATCATGCATATAGCCATCCCCCCATGGGACATGGTGGAACAAACAATGGCTAAGCCGAGGACACGAAAGCTTACCTTGCAAGCTAACTATCCAAGCCAAGAGTCCATACAAGCTCAAGGCCTACAAACAGCACAATCACAATCTGTTATACAGTAAATAATCATCAATAACCATTCACCAAGGTTACATTAAGTGATTAAGGCTTTCCATCTCATTTTAAGTCATTTCATATTGTTTCTGCAGGAGGTATTTGAATACTCCCCGAAGAGTATTCGAATACTCCATGCCTCCAGAAAGTATTCGATTACTTTCACTAAAGTATTCGAATACCATGAGGTATTCGAATACCAACACCCCAAGTATCTGAATAGTACAACATCTGAATACCAAAACTCACTGTATTCGAATATTGGAGAGTATTCAAATACTTCTTCAAAGGTATCCGAATACTTTTCTTCCCAGAAAAGTATCTCAATACTCCATCATGGAGTATTCGACTACCAGTGGACAAGTATTCGAATACTACACGAAAAGTATTTGAATACTTCTCCATCAGAATTCAGAAATTCGAACAGACTTCTGCATAATCCCACTTTTAAGGGTTCAAACGTGATTTGGAGTCCAATGACCCCATAAACAGATATTCATTACCATGTTATGAACTCAGAAACACATTCCTTTACTCAAATGGTTAAAGTTTCTCTTTTTAAAGGATTAAACAAGCTTAAAACCTCAAAATGACAAAGAGGTGATCATGGTATACCTCTATGCTCCAAAACTCCAAAAATGAGGCACACCAGGGGCACTCTACACAGCACCAAGGTTCTGACTTTGGCAAGACACGAATTTGACCACCAAGCTTGGTCATTTAAGCCAAAAGATCACTTTTTGGCACCGCACAAGGCAAGAACAAGGTCACACAAGCCAAACCCAAGAAGACAGTCCCAAAGTCAGCAACTTCACCTGACCACAGAGGCTACAAACTCAGAATGCGACACTCCACACCCTCCCAAGGCCAACTCTCACAAGCTACAATGTTTAGGTGAAGGGAAAAGGAAGGAAGTGGTCTCAAGCTCACAAAAATGGAGGAGAAAGCAATGAAATAGTGCCAAGCTGATCAGCCCCTCCAAGAGTGTCACGTAGGAATAAAGTATGCCTAGGGTTTTGAGCCCAAAAGTTGAATTTACAGGAACTTAAATTTTAAACACACAATATTAACCAAAATAGCTACGCTTAACATTTTAATCCCAAACTTTAGATTCTGAACCTAGCCATTTTTTCAAGATTTATCATATTTTTATTTTATTTTTCGCAACACCTTTCCGGTACGCACTTTTCCATAGCCAGTATCAGTTCTGGCACCAGTTCTCATTATTTTGATTTGAAACTTGTTTTACAAGTCCTATATATTATTCTAGGAATATTCATGCACTTATTATAATTTTCCGGGATACTTCGTCGGTACGCATTTATATCGAGTAGAAAAACCGGTGGCTGCACTTTTCGTCGGAAAAGCGACTTTCAACATTATTAATCATTTTCTATATTTATTTATGCCTTCTCATAATTATTAGGGTCAATTATGGAATTATTTCCTAGTTCTCACATTTATTAAATTAATTTCCTTAATTAATGGTGCGGATTCTTACACATTTCCTCCGGTTTTATGATGGCTCAACAAGGTAGGCATATCCACAATATTGATTTCATTATTATTTTGTACTTTGAAGTCATATACATGATTTAGAATTTTATATTTTTCATTTGGTATCAGAGCCACATGTATATGATTATGGAATCCGTATTGTTGATTGAAATAAAAAAATAGATTTTTTTAGTCAAGGTCAAAACTTTATGCATTAATTCATGAATTTTTTTATTCAATTGAATTCAAAACCTTAGAACTTTTTTCCAAATGTCAAGATCTTTCTATTGATATATTATGGGAAAGGTTATACTTACCACCAATTAAGTTTATCATTTCTTACAACCTTTTTATAACCGTTAGATAATGGATAGTACTAGGGAAGGACAAATTTCGTCCTTGAATCGCTCCTAACTAATGTTTTGGGAAGGAATAAAATCTGTCTCTGACATGTGTTTTCCGTCCCTAATGTTGTCAACAATTAAGAGTTGTAAAAGGTAGGAATCTGTCCCTAATAGGGACAGAATTTGGGAAGGATTTTGTGCGTCCCTATGAGGGACGGATTTTGTGCGTCCCTATTAAGGACGGAATTAGGGAAGGATTTTTTGCGTTCCTATTAGGGACGACATTTTTGTCCGTCTCTATTAGGGACGAATTTTTTCTTTCCTTATTAAGGACGGAATTTTTGTTCGTCCCTATTAGGGACAAATTTTGTCCATCCCTAATGTTATCCCTACTTCCAAAATATTAGGGACGGAATTTTTTCATCCCCAATTCCATCCCTACTTTCAAAATATATTTAATAAAATATTTCGAATTTTTTTTAACAAAATTTATACCTGATAATCTCCATAATAGAAATCATCAGAGTCATATAACCAATCAAAGCTGGTTTGAAACTTATAATAATTATAACCATACAAGCCATCATAGTCATAATCAAATAGCTAAAAAGTCTTAATGATAAAAAGTATCATAAAAGAAAAAATAACAAATGTATCAAACTACAATATCAACTAATAAGTATTGTTCAGAAAATGTATTAAAAGATCATAAAATATCTATCAATCATCTTCGTGTAACTCAGCATCATAGACATCATCTTCCACATCATCACCAACTTGAACCTCATTGTGTGCCTCACGAGCAGGAGGTGTAGTAGTAGGCATAGAGACATGAGCCATCAAAATCTTCAATCGCTCTCTCGTAACAGCCATCTCTGTCTGCAAATCTTGATTTTGGGTGGAAATGGTTGTCACTAGCTCTCTCATAAGATAGACCAAAAAATAAAAATATACTTAGACTAAAACATTCTTTTTTTATTTTGACACATTTGTTTTTTTTACTATTTTTTCTTTTTGTCGTTTATTAAGTGTTCTAAATTTTCGTAACATTGGATCTTATTTTTCTTTTTTTTTTTATCACTTTATTTCTTTCTTCTAAAATGGGTAGAATAGCTATACTTAGTTAATTTTCTAATAGTGTTAAGAAGAGGTGTGGATGAAAAAATCACAGGGGATTGAGTGATAAAAAAAGCATAGGGATGTAAGTGATTAATTAATTGTCCTTTTTATATTGTCAATTGCTTCCCCGAAATTAGCCAATACTTAATTCACTAATTTACAGACTTTTTTAATTTTTTTAAAGAATCTTAGTTGCCTTAATATCTTTAAAGAAATCAAACATTAAGATCAGGCATAAAGAATATGTAAGATTAAATAAAGATTAATTCAAAAACATGAAAGTTAGAATGGATTCCATCTAACATTAACTACAAAGAAAACTAGTTAAACATGGTAAAAATAATAATATAATAATTGATAAAAAAATTTCAAAATCTATTGATATGAAGGCGCGGTGAATCTTCAACCCCTTAATCCTGTCTCTTGCTCTCAAGCATAAAAGGTTGACCAAATGTGCTCCTCCAAAGTCCTATATGTCAAAGATATATAAATCCTCTTAAGAATGGCTTAAATAGATGAAAGAATCCTTATTTTGGATAAAAACCACATCATGGGCCATAATTGGATCGTAAATGGGTGCTACTTACGACACGCTCTTCCAGTAACCTAAGTGGTTGATTCGCTCCTTCGTGCTTACTCTATGTCCTTCTAGATTCATCCTTGCTCTTATTTAACTCACTTTACCTACAAAAATAACATAGATTAATCAAATATGTCAGAGGAGCATGGTTAATGTTTCCTAGCCAAATAACTTTAAGTTTTCATGCTTTAGGCTTGATTTGAGAGTACATTAGTGGGTTTAATGTCTCTTATGTTATATAGATAATCTGTCTCCTATACACACATAATTAAAAAAATATGTAAGGCCCATATTTTTTTTCTCTCTTCTCTGTAGATGATCCAACATGGACCCTATACATTTTTATGTGTGTGTAGGGGATAATGTTATTTTCTACAATATGAGAAATATCAAACCCTTACTTATTATGATTTTAGTGTTATAAAATAGGATAAAGAATTACTATATATATAATCTAGCAAAATGTTAACATTCTTTCAATTTTATAAACAATAACACTTAAATACAAAATTAAGTTCCTAAATACCTCCCAATTACAGAAAAAAAATTTATTTTCCTAATAGGGACGGATTTTTTTCGTCCCTAATAGGGACGGATTTTTTGCGTTCCAATTAGGAACGGATTTTTTCCGTCTTTGTTAGGGATAGATCTATATTTCATCCATAATTCTGTGTCAAGTTGGGACGAACAACATTCTGTCCGTAATAGGGACGAAATTAGGGATGAATTGTAGAAATAAAAAATATTCCATCCTTAATTTCGTCCCAAATAGGGACGAAATATTTTTCTATCTAGAAATTCATCCCTACTAGAGACAGAATTTATTTCATTTTTAATTCCGTCCCAAATAGAGATGGATTGTCTTTTTCGTCTCTAGATCCGTCCCATTTAGAGACGAAACTAATTCTGTCTCTAAATTCCGTCCCTAATTCATGTTTTTTTAGTAGTGAGTAAAACATGATCGAAGGAGGAGAGTGGGAGTGAGAATGGAGTGAAGAGAGAGAAAAAAATTTATATTAAATGACAACCATCATGATTTGATTTCATCCGATGGTTACAAAAAGATGGTAAGAAGTGATAAACTTAATTGGTGATAAGTATAACTTATCTTATATATAATATATGTATTTTCAATTTACAAAATATATATATATATATATATATATATATATATATATATATGTGTGTGTATTTTCATGGAGAATTTGTATTCTCAAATTTTAGGATTCATAAAAAAAATGAGTGTTAACTATCGCCTCAGAGATACAATATTTAGTGTACAAAAATCTTCCATTTTGAAAATGTCATTTTGAATTTTTGATTTGTGTGTCAATCATAGTTCCCAGTTTGGATTCCTTTTAATATTCAATCATCAAAATGAAAATATATTGGACTCTGTTACTATTTCGGTTCCTGCGATACATGCATATATCTTCCATATGATCGAAAAGAAAAAAAAAACACACTTTTAATGCATATATCTTCCATCATATGAATTATTGTTTCGATTTTTGTTTTTCTAAAAAGATATATCTATTCATTTGGAAATTAAATATTTTTTTGGGCATGAATTACTATTTCATAATTAAATTGTTATTTTGAAAAGATATGCATTACTGCCAAAAAAATATATCAATTTTTCGAAACAAGATATATCTATTTTTGTCATTTGTTATTGTTTTTTATGGGTTGTTAAGTTTTTTTTTTAAGATTATCTTATCTATATTTTTTGCACCAAGTTTATAGGAATAGAAGGTCTGAAAAGTTAGGATCCAAGGCCATTTCTTCGGAGGGTAATAAATTTTTTTCCCACTTGAATACTTTTGGTAAGGAGGCTTTTGAGAATGGAATTTATGCTTGTTACGGTTCCCGTTTTGAAACCCAACACAGTGAGTGTATAAGGTGTGCATGACAACCTTCCCGGAATCATTTTTTTTTCTATTATGGGGAACAGAAATGGATAGAAAACTCATTTGATAAAACTGATTATTTTTTTGTATCTAGGATGAATCAGTTTATTTTTTGTGCTAGGGAACAGAAAAAAGAATAAAAAATTTTCTACTTTTTTGTTCCTGGGTACAAAATGCGAAACACTTATTTTTGCCAATCACTCTTCACCACTATAATTATTATCATCACCACCATCATCCCGACACGACTACCTCCATTATCGTCGTCGCCATCGTTGTACCACCAATGTCGTCATCACTCATCACCACAACCACCCCCACCACGACGATGCCACCGCCATCACCACCACCACCACGAAGATGTCATCGCCACCACCTCCACCCACCGTCACTATCACCACCACCGCCGCCGCCACCACTGTAACAGCCTGTTACGTACCGGTGTTGTTAACATTGATTATGATATTAAGCGCAGTTACAATCACAGCAGTTCATTTAAAAATGCGAGTAAACTTTCAGAGAGACGAACAGGAAAGCCACAGAGAATGTGCTGGAAGCGAACCGCCTGGCGAACATGACCATGATGAGGGTCATGTTGGAGGAGATGAGGACTGGTCCTGTTGGTGGCCAGCATCCTCTGCCACCACTGCCGCCGCCTCCACCCAGTCATCAGGATGATAGTCAGAGTCACATGGAGGGTTCCAATCATCTTACTGGGATAATGCAGACATACCATGAGCCTATTGAGGACATAGATGTGATTGATCGCCAGCTGAATGCTTTCCGCAAGCATAAGCCACCTTTTTTTTATGGATCCTACGATCCAATTGCTGCGGCTAGATGGCTTTCAAGCCTTGGATAAGATATTCAGGGTGATGTAGTGCACAGATCCACAGAAGCTGATGTTTGCCACGTATATGCTGGAGGGAGACGCACATGAGTGGTGGACGAACACCTCTCAAGCTTATGAGATGCAGGATCATGTGATTAATATTACTTGATTAATATAAAAATGATGTTGAAAAGGAAGTGATGAAAAATATTCCCTATGATAACGTAGTTGGAAGCCTCATGTACGCACAGGTACACACCAAACCAGATATTGCTTTTGCTATAAATACTCTTGAGAGATATTTGTCAAATGCAGGTCATGATCATTATCTTACAGCCAAGAAAGTAATGAGATATCTACCACATACAAAGGATTTCATGCTTGTGTATAGATAAGTAGAAGATCTCAAGGTGATTGGTTATTTGGATATTGATTTTGTTGGTTACTTTCTCATAAGATAGAAAATCAACTTATGGATACATTTTTATGTTGGTTGGTGGTGTTATCTCAAGGAAAAGTACAAAACAAACTCTCATCACGAGTTCTACTATGTACACTAAGTTTGTGGCTTATTATGGTTCCTCAATTTAGACAGTCTAGCTAAGAAATTTGATCTATGCTGTTTAAAATAATGAACTCAATATCCAAATTTATGGCAATCTATTGTGATAATATTGTAGTTGTGTTCTACTCCAAGAATGACAAGGCTAACAATGCATCAAAATACATGGAGATCAAATACTACACAATCAAGATATCATAATTGAGTTCATGTTGGCAGATCCACTGAGGTTGGTGACCCGTATGGTTTAAGGAACATGTGAATAATATAGGTATTTTAGACTCTTTTCACTCCCTTGATTAGTGGGAGTCATGTTTACTTATTTTGGTTTTAATTATTCTTCATGCAAACTAATGTTATTTTATAAGAACTGTTGAAGTTTTATATTTGATGATCATCATTATTTTCTTATTATTTTTCTTCTGTAGACTAAGAAACAAAATTGTCTTGAAAGATGTGAAGTTTAAACATGTATGGTTGTCACAATTGAGATTTCATGTTGTACTATGACATACTGGCTTGCTTAAGCTGAGCAATTTCATGTCAATGAGACATTGTATCAAGTCGTGTCAATGTTATTAAACTCGACCCAATTATTGACCCAATCGAGGTACTGAGTCATTGGTTCAACCGCATAACCCAGTAAATATATACAAATCTATATTTTTATATTAAAAAATTATAAATATACTCAAATACTTGTAAAAATAATGCCAGTTCCAAATATTCTAATATTAAAAATAATAAATCACACATTATTATCAAACAAATAAACATATAACATTTTTGTTGTCCTTAAACATTTAATATCTATCATAAGTCTATTCGCCTTTCACCCATTGGGATAGGAGTTCGTAGCCCCATTTAGCAGTAAACTGTCTGATCTCCTTTCTTCTACAAGCCATTCCTAATAGATAGAAAGAAAAGGAAGAACTTCTATTGATGAACAACGGGTCCCATCATGAATCAGAGAAGCACTAAACTCGCACAAAGAACAAGCAAAGAAAAAGTGCTTGGTGACAGCTGTTGTTGGTCACGACTACCACCAAAAAACTCCAATAAAGATGAATATTTCACAAAAAAAAATCTAAATATATTTTCTCCCTCTCTCTCTCTCTCAGTGTTGCACATCAATGGCTAACACAAATGAATAGAACACAACCAGACCATCGATTATGGTGTGGAAGCATAAGCAACCACTTTACCAAATTGCAGAGACACTGACCCACAAGCTCCTCTTGAAGCAATGGCTGAAGGAAGAGGAACTCATCTATGGCTGCATAGTCTTGAAGAAGACCCACATATGGTCTGTTCGCAAAGAGATAACAATGTTTTACATCTTTTTCTTCATGTTCTGCTCAACCACCCTCATGCTCATCTTCAGCTATTCTTCAACAACAACAACACCCCAATGCCACAGATCGTGGATCCTATCACTGTGCTATCTTATGTTCTCTTGTGGCATTATATAGGCCATTACGTACAAGAGCGATATGGAGGTCCACATGGAGAAGATGATACTGAGGGAGAAAGAGGATAAGGGGATGTTGGGGAAGTGTGTGGACAATGAATATTTCACATTTTGGAGTGTGCATATGTATGTTGGGCGTTCTTTTGTCGTGCGTTGGATTCATACATGTTGCCGAAGGGGTTAGTGTTTCACAATGAAGTTTCAAGTTAGCGCTGATACTGCCTCCATTGAAGTTGAAGTGAGGCTGGAGCTTGAAAAATTGAGACATGTCTTCCAGTTGCAGTGAGACTGAAGTCTGGGAGAATAAAGAAGGAGTTTAAAGTCCCATGTGGTTTGGAATATGAGAAAAATTACTCTTCATAAACCATATGACAGCAGCTTTAAACGTGTTGCTTACTTTGTCTGTTCACTTCCTATTCCTGAAAGTTAATGAACTGGGTTGCTACCATCCAACTGGTTACTAATTTTTACAAAAAATGCAGAGTCAAAGCGGTTCGTACCAGTTCAGTAACATGACTGATACATTGAGCTGCTCGGACCGGTTAACCGATTTTCAGTTTGAATCGGCCGGTCTGAGCCAGTTTTTACAACAATGAGTAGTGTAACTTCATGTTGCTTGGAAATTATATTTATGTAATTTCATGTTGTTGAGAAATTACATTAAGTACCAACAAGAATTAGTATGTTACATTGCTGACCATATTTTGGCACTAATTCTTACTACACTACTAGGCTTTTGATTCATAGAGATGTGATACTTATTGTATGTGAGTGTGGAAGGTTATATGCTATCATATTTTCAGTATATTTATCGCTATGTTCCTATGATTGGGTTATGTTATATTGAATTGTATTGAGATGTTAGAATTGGAATATTGCTTTTCAAAATTGCGGCAGTGTAAAATGATTTTTTAGTTATTAGCCCAATAGAGTCATTTCTAAAAAAAAATCAAAATAATATAGACCAAGTGGGAGAATGTTAAATTTTTTTATATATAGCCAATATCAATTAATTATTTTTGTATTTTAAAATTAATTGGGTTAATATGTATTCCAATTTTAGTTATTACAATTAGCTCATTGTGATCATAATGAGTTGGGCTATTGCATCTACTGGTATTTGGTCTAGTTAAGCAATAGTGTAGGCTTTAGAGTGACCCTGATTTTAATGATGAGTGAACTCAGTGAACACAAACTCTTCTTAGGATTTATGGGTAACTTCCTTCTCTAACCTATGTATTGTAGGGTTAAGCCCTATTAGCCATCATGCTCCCATCGGAAGAAGGCTACCACTTTTCAGAATAGGCCATAGAGAGAAAGATTATAGCATCAAGTCGCCTTTTCTCCTCCGATTTTATGATGGCCCAACGAGATACGCACATTCACAATCTTGATTTCATTATTATTTGGTATTTTGTAGTCATCTACATTATTTAGAATTTTATATTTTTCACTCCTTACTTAAGTCTCCCTAGTCTTCTATATATTGACTTGTTCATCTCTATGCAAAATGACAATCCACATCAAGGATCCACTTCAAATCAAATGCATAATTAAATTATAATGTAAAAATTTAACTGAAGACCTATAATGATTCAAAAGGTTATTTTAAAATTTCTAAGGCATGTTCTGTTTAATTATATACACTCCTTTTAAAAATTATATATATATATATATATATATATATATATATATATATATATAGGGTTCGCTTTTTCTGCAATTACTGCAGATAACTTATCTGCATTAACTACAGAAACATTTTTCTCATATATATATATAGGATCCTGTTGCGAATAGTCGGCAAGTGTACCGATCGTTCCAAGTAATAAAAGGGTAAGTAGAGTATCGTCTCCATGAGGATTGAGGCACCGAAGTTATTACAACTATTCCTCTCTTGTTGCATTAATAAAAATGGTTTAAGAACAATTGTGGTTTGTGAAATAATTGAGAACAATTCAAGAAAATGTAAATGATTCAAGGTTCTTTTAGAATTCAAGAATAAAAGATTGAAGGTTGAGAAAATGTTTGAGAAAATATTGCGGTAAAGAGAAACAAACACATTTTCGATCCCCACCTTGCAACTTGGATTACATTTACGTTTACTTATTCGATTGATCAAACGATTCATCATCTTTTCTATTATTAGTTAAGCCCTAATTCCTTAGTGACTTTAACCTTATTAACTCTATTAGAATCCTAATCACTTATAAATCCCTTTTCAAGTTAACCCGTAGAATCAATGAATCTTTAACGTTTGCGATTCATGTAGCCTATCCCTAGTGCATACATGAACAGTTGTCTTACCCTTTGTCAGGAATTAGAATTCTAATATCCCTATTGAAAACCCTAACCCTCGCAATCCTGATAGATTGATCAGTTCCAAAAGAATTATAGAATGCAGAACAAGGCAAGATAAATTCAATTAAATAGATAAACATAAACTTCAACCAAACTACAAGGGGTTCACATCAAGGGTTGTGACCTTTACCACAATAATGAAACTAGCCAGACATATTCATGTCTGACAAAATAATCATAAAAGAAAATAAAATTCAGAACCTAAAAAAGAGAAAGAAGATGAAGATCTTTCGTCTTGATCGTTCGAATCTTTGAAACTCCAAGAAGCTCCCAAGAATTCTCCCTTTCTTTGTTGTTTTTCTCTTCCTTGTTGTCAAAAAGTCCTTCCTTCCTCTGTTTTTGATCCTTTTATTAGGTTTTGAGAAAACCTACTTTCAATTGCTCTCTAATTATGCCTCATTTTTGAGTAATTTGCATCAGATTAAAATTGAAAAGTATCGCCCACGCACTTTGCGCCAACTCTGGCGCATTTTGCATGAGAAAACAGAGGGAAAGCTATCAAATGGCACACTTTGTGTCAGGTCCCACGCAAAGTGCGCCAAGCCCGCGCATTGTGCGCCACATCCAGCGCACTGTGCGCCAGGATACAGGGATGAATTTGATCAAATGGCGCACTTTGCGCTAAGTCCTGCACAAAGTGCGCCAGTTGGGAAAACTGCATTTCTCTCCTTCACTTCTTTTTTGGTGTTTCCTGCTATTAAAACACATAAATTAAGTGAGAGAATGATTGAGAAGGAATAATTAATATCTCTTGCATTTATGACTTATTTTCACACATTTATGATTAATTTCTTACTTCTTTTAAGTTAGAAAGCATGATATGCTAGACGCACATCAAACAATTCCCAGATTTAGATGTTGCTGTCCTCAGCAATAAACAAAATTAAAACACGGGAAGCAAGGTTCAATTAATCAAGCATAGCATTGCACAAACAATCATAAATATTACTATACTAAGCATGAACGATTTCCAAATCAAAACTTAAGATGATGCTTATCAACTACATTCAAATATCAGAGTCTAACTTGATTACCCCTCACAAGACATAATATTCACTCATCACTCAATGTTTGGGGGTATTCATCATCACTCATTCCATCACTTCTGTTGCACTACCATAAGCTTGATCTTTTTCTCAAGTTCCTGAAGATGAGGAACATCAACACATGCATGATTGATCAAAAGGGCTTCTCAAGGTTATAACTTGGATTGGCTTAAGATTAGAATCATTTGGGAAGTAACTGAATAATCAATGAGATTTAAACATCATTTTCATTAAAACTCAATCATATCTCAATTTAGGTTTCAGCTCCACTATTTACATGAATTCATGATTCATCTTTTTTCTCATCTTTTCTTCATCATTGCTTTTTAATTTTTCAATGTATTTTTCTTTCCTCTTTGAATTCATTTGAGGGCTATTTTTCTTTTCTTTTCCTTTTCAACTGCTTAACTTCTAGTGGAGCTTACCTCAATCACTTCTAACTTTTGATTATTGACATTTCAATCTCAATCAAGGTAAGTTCTGATGGAAGTGGTCTAAACAGTTTAATCAGGTAATTGAACAAAAATAGTTTCAGGCTCAACAAGGCTAGCAATGGATGAATTTTCAGGAGGCTATTTGGCCGTAAGCTAGTAGAATAAAATGCCTTTATCACTTCAATCAACACATGCATTGGAGAGAATTAGATCAAGTTCTAGAGTACTACAGCAGTGAGGACTCTCTCAAAAAAAATTTACTCTATAGGCTCAAACCTCACCAGCTGTGGTATCAAACTAGACTCTTCCTAATTTCATTTCAAGCATCATTATCCATTATTAACATAGAAATCAAACAAATGAACAATCATAGTCTCTATTCATGCTCTATGCAATGCCATGACAATAATATCATGCAACACTTTCTTATTTTCAACCAAGGAATTGACTGAGTGGCACATCTAAATCTGAACTGCTTTCATATATCAATTATCACTAATTCTAAAAAAAATTCACTACTAAACAAAAAAATAAACTGGAAGGGTTAAAATAACTCCCCTGAAGTAGACATGAATTCTCTTATTTTCTATTGTTCCTCTATATGTGATACCTCAGATAACGCGTATGCGGTCCCAAAACAATTCCCAGAGTTAGATGTTGTTGTCCTCAGCAATAACTTAAACTAGTCAAAGAAAGTAACTGCTGCGCAACTAAAACACACACGTGAAATATCAAACAGAAAATATCATGACCAATGTATTGGAGAATTACAACCCAAAACACTAAAGATGTCTAAATGACTTTAACATAATTAAATAACAAAATGACTCAAAAAATATTGGGTTGCCTCCCAATCAGCGCTTGTTTAACGTCACAAGCCTGACGTACCCTATGTGATCATGGTGGTTGGTAACTCAGGCTCAATGATGACACCATACCCTTGCTCAGAATTTGTGTCCTGACATGGTTATACTCATATGCATGTGGATGAGGAGGAGGGCTTTCAGAAACTTTAAACTTAGTTTTCACATGCTTTTTCTTGCTCTTGGGCTTTTCCATCTTAACATTTGGCTTGTGTTCGTCATGCCGCTCATGGAATTCCTTCTTGTTCCCTTCCTCAACTTTTTTCTCAGCAATGTAGTTCACTTGATTCTTAGATTGAGAGGTAGGCAATGGAGGAGCTTCATTTATAGGTACCTTGAATATTGCTTGCTCTCCATCCACGCGCATTATCAACTCACCCTTAGGTACATCGATTAATGCTACTAAGGTTGCTAAGAATGGCCTCCCGAAGATCATAGGCACACTGGCATCTTCATCAATGTCAAGAATAACAAAATCGACAGGAATTAGAAATTTGTCTACCTTGACTAGCACATCTTCCACAATACTATGTGCTTGCTTTGTTGAGCGGACGGCCAGTTGAACATTCATCCTGGTTGGCTTCACTTCATTAATCCTCAGCTTCTTCATCAGGGTTAATGGCATCACATTAATGCTGGCACCAAGATCGCATAAGACTCTCTCTATAGTTGTTTTGCCAATTGTGTATGGAATACTAAAGCTTCCAGGATCCTTCAACTTTGGAGGCATGTTTTTCTGTACGATTGCATTGCACTCCTCTGTTACTGTAATCGGTTCATCCTCTGTGAGCTTCCTCTTCTTAGATAATGTTTTCTTCAGGAATTTGGCATATGAAGGCATTTGCTCCAGAGTTTCTGCAAAAGGAATATTAATCTGCAATTTCTTAAAAATATCTAAAAATTTAGAAAATTGCTTCCTTTACTCATTGTGCTTGGGCCTCATTGGATATAGAGGTTTCTCAAAACGTGAGAAATCTCATTGTTTCTTTTGAACTGCAGGAGGTTGTTCATTTGCTTCTTCTTTATCCTTTTGAGCTTGTTCATCCTTTCTTGTAGAAACTTCAACTTTCTCATTTTCTAGATCCTCATTCCTTGTAGTGATGACATTGCATTGCTCCTTTGACACTGCATTTCTCCTTTCTTGACTCCTCTCAACTAGTTGTCTTGAAAGTTGGCCAATTTGAGTCTCCAAGTTCCGGATGGAAACATCTTGGTTCTTATGGTAGGCTCTTGTTTCATTCACGAAGGCATCAGTATTCTGGATGTGATCATTGGTGGTCTTAGAGAGTTGCAGCATTGCTTTCTCTAACTCAGATGGCTCCTTATATGGAAGAGGAAGAGGTTTCAGATAATTGTTGGATTTATAATCCAACCCTCCACCTTGACTTCTCCTTTGAAAATTGCTTCCTTGAGCACCATTCTGATTCCTCTGAAAATTTTGGATATTCTGTGGTGGCCTTGGATCATACCAAACTTCATTGACCTGGAACGGCTCAGCTCCCATGAGTGTAGGGCACTCATTAGTCTCATGCTCCCCTTTGCAGTACTCACAGTTAAGTAAATTAACTTGAGCTATTGAGACTTGCATCTTATCTAGCTTGACATTTATACTGGCTAGCTGTTGAGAGATCATCTTCTGCTCGCTAATGACGCATCATTGTTCCCCAGTTGTAAGAGTCCTTTCTTTGGCTGAACAGGCTGGACTGTCGTAGATGCATTCTCATTCCTTGCCATAAAGTCAATCAGCTCTAAGGTTTGAGCAGTTGTCTTCTTTCTTATAGTTCCACCGGCTGCACCGTTGACAACCATTCTGGAATCTGGTGTCATTCCATTGTAGAAGACTCTAACCTTCTTGGTGTCTGGCAAGTCATATTGGGGGCATTTTCTGATCAACTCCTGAAATCTGGTCCAGGCTGCACATAAGGTCTCTCTTGGTTGTTGTGTGAAGTTGGTGATTTCATTCACCAACTTATTGTACTTTTCCCATGTTCGGATACTGTTAGGAGCATGTCGATCTAACCATCTGAGGGTTTCCCGGTCAAAGCAAAAGGGAACAATCGGAGTCTTATCGCATCATCGGACACTCCATGATGCTTAGTTGTATCACAGATTCTCAGAAATCTGTCCATAATCATGAGAATCTTCGTAGTCCTCCCCACCAAAAGGATTCTTCTCCACCAAAGTAATCAGCGACGGATGGATGTCATAGTTGTTGGCATCTATCGGTGGCCTGACTATGATAGAGTTCGGCCTCATGAAAAGAGGAGCGAAATTGACTCCATCAATTCCTCTCAGTCAATTCCTCTCCTGGACGTGGATTATTAACTGCCATCACTGGTTCTGTGTTTGGCTTATAAATCGATGACTCTTCCTCCTTTCTTTGCTTGGCTAGCTTTCGGTTCTTCTTTGCAGTTTTCTCGATTTCTGGATCAAACTGTAAAGTGTCTCGATTTACTTTACCTCGGATAAACTCAAGCAAAAAGATTAATAACAAAACAAAATCAAATCAAGAAAATCAAAAGTTATAATAAAATTGGCGAATTCAATCCCCGGCAACGGCGCCAAAAACTTGTTGTGAATAGTCGGCAAGTGTACTGATTGTTCCAAGTAATAAAAGGGTAAGTAGAGTATCGTCTCCACGAGGATTGAGGCACCGAAGTTATTATAATTATTCCTCTCTTGTTGCATTAATAAAAATGGTTTAAGAACAATTGTGGTTTGTGAAATAATTGAGAACAATTCAAGAAAATGTAAATGATTCAAGGTTCTTTTAGAATTCAAGAATAAAAGATTGAAGGTTGAGAAAATGTTTGAGAAAATATTGTGGTAAAGAGAAACAAACACCTTTTTGATCCCCACCTTGCAACTTGGATTACATTTACGTTTACTTATTCAATTGATCAAACGATTCATCATCTTTTCTATTATTAGTTAAGCCCTAATTCCTTAGTGACTTTAACCTTATTAACTCTATTAGAATCCTAATCCCTTATAAATCCCTTTTCAAGTTAACCCTTAGAATCAATGAATCTTTAACGTTTGCGATTCATGTAGCCTATCCCTAGTGCATACATGAACAGTTGTCTTACCCTTTGTCATGAATTAGAATTCTAATATCCCTATTGAAAACCCTAACCCTCGCAATCATGATAGATTAATCAGTTCCAAAAGAATTATAGAATGAAGAACAAGGCATGATAAATTCAATTAAATAGATAAACATAAACTTCAACCAAACTACAAGGGGTTCACATCAAGGGTTGTGACCCTTACCACAATAATGAAACTAGCCAGACATATTCATGTCTGACAAAATAATCATAAAAGAAAATAAAATTCAGAACCTAAAAAAGAGAAAGAAGATGAAGATCTTTCGTCTTGATCGTTCGAATCTTTGAAACTCCAAGAAGCTCCCAAGAATTCTCCCTTTCTTTGTTGTTTTTCTCTTCCTTGTTGTCAAAAAGTTCTTCCTTCCTCTGTTTCTGATCCTTTTATTAGGTTTTGAGAAAACCTACTTTCAATTGCTCTCCAATTGGGCCTTCTTTTTGAGTAATTCGCATCAGATTAAAATTGAAAAGTATCGCCACGTACTTTGCACCAACTCTGGCGCACTTTGCATGAGAAAACAGAAGGAAAGGTGTCAAATGGCGCACTTTGCGCCAGGTCCCGCGCAAAGTGCGCCAAGCCCGCGCATTATGCGCTACATCCAGCGCACTGTGGGCCAGGATACAGGGATGAATTGGATCAAATGACGCACTTTGCGCCATGTCCCGCGCAAAGTGCGCTGCTGGGAAAACTGCACTTCTCTCCTTCACTTCTTTTTTGGTGTTTCCTGCTATTAAAACACATAAATTGAGTGAGAGAATGATTGAGAAGGAATAATCAATATTTCTTGCATTTATGACTTATTTTCACACATTTATGATTAATTCCTTACTTCTTTTAAGTTAGAAAGCATCATATGCTAGACGCACATCAGATCGTTTGACAATTCATCTAAAAGTCTTTGATCTTGCCTTGATCTAACGACTCTAATTTGTAAGCATGTGACACCGTTGACCTGTCTTAATCTAACGACCCTCAGATGAGATGTCAAACTTTTTGTTTGACACCAGTGTATAGGATCCTTTGACACTTTATCTAAAAGTCTTTGATCTTGCCTTGATCTAACGACTCCAATTTGTAAGCATGTGACACCGTTGACCTATCTTAATCTAACGACTCTCAGATGAGATGTCAAACTTTTTGTTTGACATCGGTGTCAAAAGATTCTATTTCATATAAATATAAATATATAGATATATATATATATATATATGTATATGTATATAACAAACAAGTAGTCTGTAAAAATTAAAAAGATTTAAAAAGTCTTCTTTTAAAAAATATTAGTGATAAAACTCCAACAGATTGGGCTCGAAGCCTCCGTTTATACTAAAAAAATCTCTACTAAATTAAATTTATTTTTAAAATAAGTACAAATATATTGCCTATTTATTTGGTTATTGATACTATAAGTGTAACGGTAATTAGTGTATCTTAATAACCAGTCCTTATAGTAGTGCCCCTATAATAGTGTCTTTATAGAAGTGTCTTTATTTTAATTACTTGTTTGTAATATTGTGTTGTCTGTTGTAACAACCCTTATGGGTATAAGTAGATGTGTGGCCATTAAGAAAAGATATCAGAAAATATTTGGAATTTCTCATCTATCTCTTGACTCTTTCTCTCTCAACTTCTTCTTCTTCTCCTCTTATCCTTTCTGCATTCTTCTTCTTCTGTAGCATCCGCTACAATGGTGCTTTCATCGAGCTACTCTTCCTCCATAGCTAGAAGTAACATTCATCCTCTTCTACAACAAATCACTGATCCCCAATCTAACCCTTCAATTTCACCTAAGATTACATCATGTTGGGATGCTGTCTCTGTAGCACTTCATGCATTAGACCGATCCCTTTCAGAATCGCATGCTGACTTCGCCATGGCTAGGGCCGAGATGCGAGCTGATTTCGCAAGGGTTCGCGCTGAGATACGAGCTGATTTTGCAAAAATTAGGGCTGCTTCCGATGAGATCCGAGTTGATCTAGAAGATATAGCTGCTACTAGGATTCAAAGGATATTTCGTGGATTTTTGGTGAGGCGTGAAACCCACCTTCACTGGGATCTTCCATTTAATCCCTCTTTGCATGATCTACTTTTGCATCATCTGCCCTTATTTCCCTCTATTGAGAGAAGACAGTTTTGTGCCATAAAATTGATTTGTGATCTCCCGAACGAATTGGACACGGTCATTGACGAATCTCCTCGAGTGGGACCGATAAACCTTTTTGGAACCACCGATTGTTCAGATCCTGAGGAGGATAGGGTTGTGCGCCCTTGCACGACACTGTGTCCCGGTTTCATCTTGTGTTTGGGCTTCATCTGGTTCGATGAGAACTACAATACTGGTGATATTATTATGGGGAAGCGATTTCTGCGATGGCTCTCCAAACCGCCTCCCTTGCCGGAGCCGCCAGATTCTACTATCTGCTTATATTTGTTTTCGTTGTTACCTTCGCTCGCAAAATTTTCCAAACTTGATTGTGTTTTTCACCCTGTGATGAAATTCATAGGTTGCATTGATTGTGTTTTTCCTAGTGGTAGAAAGTTTTTCATGCATTCCTCGGCTTCAAATCTATTTTCTCCTCGTTATGCCAACAGAAGCAAAGGTCCAATGAACCCAGGGTTTGAAACTGTTAGTGCTATTAGAGGATTTGGAGTTGTTGAGAGTACAACCCAGATGTTTGATGAAATGACTGAGAGGAGATGTGGGTTTTTACATTATACCTGCAATGTGTTTGCTGATATGGATTATCAAGAACGTGAGTCAACCCTGACAATCGTATTAGCACGACATATTTGGTCCTCTATTATCGAAGATTCTTGTCAGCCCCTACCTCTATTTGGTAACAAGAGTGGCTACAATTCATGTTCAGACGAGTATCCCCCTCTTCTTAAGCTTGGCACCAAGCGTGAAACCCAAACAAAGATTAAGCCTCATGTTGTCCATCTTATGCTATCACAACCCTCCCAAGCAGTCCTTGTTGACACAAGTATTGGCATTATTGTTCCTTGCTTGGGTGGAGAGTCCTATAATATTCACAATGCTCTTATTGGTATGCTAGAGAAGCTAATGGTGCAGCCATTTAAGGATATTGATGGTGAAGGAAATTCTAAATCCATTTATATCCTTAATAAGCAAGCTATGTTCGAAATTTTTCTTGAGCATTGTAGAGATATGTTGGCTTATACAAGAAGTCATGTTCCTCAAGTATGGGCTGAATTATGTACACAACACTCTATTTTATTTGGCGTATTGAATGAAGTTACAATAGATGCTGCTGAAAGATTGAAGAACAAGCGTGCAATGACCAAAACATCTGTTTTAAAATTGTCAATCATGATGCGGCAGCACAAGTTCAAAGAACAGAAGCCTTATGTTGGAATCATTTCCTTAGAGGAGGAACGCTGCCTTGATTTAAAATTAACATTGTATGAGTTATGGATGCTGAAGGCTGGTGAATTAGTATCACAGAATCCACATCCACCCCGATCCTTATTCCCTTTTGGAACTCCTTTTCGGATGATATCACCTAAAGACTTTCGCATGTCTCCGCAACTTCTTGCAATATTACAAGCTTTTGAGGTAACATTGGCAGAGAGGCTGAGAAAGCTTATTACAGATCTTGAGCTGCCTGTGAGTGAGTGGGATGACAAATGGATTGATGTGTACTTGGACACAAGCGTGAAATTGCTAGATATTTGCAATGCATATAGCTCTGAGTTATCACGTTTGAATCACAGAAATCTCCCTCTTAAGTGCGCACTGCACAATTTAGACTCTGCTTCTTCAAGGCTGTTTATTCGGGCCTGTTCTTTCCTTGATGAATGGAGGCAACATGTTAAATCTTGGAAGGAAAATATTTTGCTTGTTGTATCTTCCTCTTTCCTAAGAAGCCTGGTGCTCCCTGGGGTGTATCATAATGTTGCTTTGTATGCCACATTGGTCAGGTTCCTGACTCCTCACAGCTTGTACAAGACTTCATGGGAGAACTTTATTATTAGCATACGAGACTGCATCATTTGGATTATATGGGACCTGATTAAAGCATGTATTTTTATCTTTGACCCTGGTATTGTTATAACTCAACCTCGAGGACGAAGTTGGTCTGAAGGAGGATGGAATGTAACGGTAATTAGTGTATCTTAATAACCAGTCCTTATAGCAGTGCCCCTATAATAGTGTCTTTATAGAAGTGTCTTTATTTTAATTACTTGTTTGTAATATTGTGTTGTCTGTTGTAACAACCCTTATGGGTATAAGTAGATGTGTGGCCATTAAGAAAAGATATCAGAAAATATTTGGAATTTCTCATCTATCTCTTGACTCTTTCTCTCTCAACTTCTTCTTCTTCTCCTCTTATCCTTTCTGCATTCTTCTTCTTCTGTAGCATCCGCTACAATAAGCTTATTGATGGATTAGCTTTGAATTCTCTATTTTCAAACTTACGTAACAAGTATAAATATTAGTGTTTTATAATTCTCAAGTTACATGAGAATTGAAATCTTATGTTGTAGAGATAAAAAGCATGTGAGACCTATATGTTAGAAAAAATTATATGTAAAATCCATGTTAGCACGAAAATTAAAGGGTGTATAGGAAGATTTCAATTCTCATGTTAAATGAGAATTATAAAATCCTAAATATTATATTGAAAACTGCTTTTGTCTGTAATGATGTTATTATTGGATATAAAGTGTACTTTCCATTGAAGTGTCATGTTAATGAGAAAAGTTTCTATAGCAGAGCATGGAAGGTATCATGTTGATTTGATGTTATACGATCGTCATAACTCTTATTAGTTACATTTTTTTTTTATATAATTTGGAGATATCTTCGTTCAATCTCTTTCGATCATTAGAACAGCGAATGCATTGAGCGCGGGTGTACTGAGCTTTGCTACCGAAGAAAAGATAAGACTAATCCCTCATTTGAGGAGGAAGGCACAGTGGGTGCATTGAACTTCGCTATCAGAGGAAGGATAAGACTAATCCTCTATTCGAGAAGAGAGACACATCTGGACCCAAAATGAGCTACCCTTGAGAGTTTTATTAGTTACATTCTTAACTATGAATTATGTGCAATCAATTTACAAAACTTTTACCTTATTGTGCATATTATAATGGGTTCGCTTTTTTATAGTCAATGTAAATCATTTATCCATATTAAGCTCAAAATAATGTCATTTTGAGGCAGAAATCAAAGTATTTTTGTAATTATAATTTGATTCAGGGTTATAATAGTCTTTTTCATTATAATTTTTTAATTTTTCAAACCAAAACAACGTCGCTTTGGGAGTAAATATAAATAACTTATCTATTCATTATAAAAATGTTAAAGCCTATTATAATTGATGTTTTATTAAAGCCGGTTTCATACTTCTTCAGCAGTGGTAGAATAAATTGTTTTGCAGCTTACTCAAAAACAAATTGGGCCTCATTATTTTTTAGGAAAAGAAAAAAAAAATGGGCCCTTTTTTTAACATGAGAATAGTAGAAGATGATAATTTTTTTGTGACATGAGAAGCTTTTTAGCCTTTATTAAATCATTGAATAATATTTTGTCACATAAGACAAGTGGGAGAATCTGATAAATGTCTCGTGTGTAACAAATGACAAATGTACATGATTTGAATAATAAAATGAAGGGTTAAAGGTCATGGGAGCTTGATTTTTTGGAAGAGGTTTTTTTTTTTTTTTTGGTATAAAGAAGAAGTTTTTTAACTATATCATGTGAGTAGTCATGCATTTTTTTTTAATACATGTAGTCATGCATTTTAGATTACAAATAATTTAAAGGAAAGAAACTATTTCTATTTGTTCTCTGCTCATTAAAGTTAGGTATTTCCATAAGAATGAAACCTAATAAAGAAATAACAAGAAATTAATAAGATGTTACAAATTGAAGTATCAATTTTCATCATAAATTCTTAATATAATTATGGGTTATGTTTATCTCATTTTACATGAGATAAATAATTTTCCTATACACACAAAAGAGGAATGAGTTTCACAACTTTTTTTTCTCTTTCCTCTTATCTGTGGGTCCCACTTATAATATTATTTCTATAACATGAGATAATTTTTTTCTACAACATAAGAAAAATATTTCTCTATAATTATATGAATATGAAAACTATGAATTCTTAATATCTTTATTCATATTCTTGATCTTTATTTGTTGAACATGAATTTTTCAAATAACATGTTCCTTTCTTAAAAAATCTCACCGTTTGCACTAGTTCCCTTACACAATCATATACATACAAGTACAACGTAGTAATTTTGCAACCCACATGACAAAATAAAATATAAAATAGAATAGAAATTCACTCATATCAGCTTTCAGCCTAATCTTCTACTTGATTTTTTAGACAATATTGTCAGACAGGTTCAGGGATGATGTCTCAACCCAAAATCTTAAGACATTAATTTTATGGGTCCTTCCACTTATATACTCTTCACTTAGTCTATTATCAACCAATACGGTACTCATAATAGTTAAATATCTCAACAAATATATTATAAGTTAAGCATTTATAAGCATATTGTGATTTGCTAAAAGTTTATGAACTTACGCTCTAGATTTTGTGAAAAATCTTTTTTTTTTTTTTTGTAAGTAATTTTGTGAAAAATCTTAGTAGTGCATCTGCTTTAAGGTCTTAGTCATATAACATCATTGAGACCTTATGGAAGCCATTGTATAAAGAAAATTTCAAATTATTTTGGGATTTTAATTTTTATTATTTTTGAAATAAAACTATAGCTATGTTTGTTGGGGATTACTTTTCTCATTTTATATGAAAAAATTTTCTTATGCTACACACACAATACATGCGTGGGGTCTACAAAAAAGTGAAAAGACAAAAAAATCAAAATAGGATCCACTCATGTATTGTATATAACATGAAAAAAAAATTTCATGTAAAATGAGAATACTATTTCTCATGTTTGAATTGGTTACAAAGAATAAGGAGACGTAATTTCCTCAAATGATTTTGTCAAAATATCTGACTGAACAACTCTAACTATTTAACAATTTTCAAATATACATATAATTTCCAGTATTATTATTATTATTATTTATATATATATATATATATATATATATATATATATATAAATTATTGAAACATCCTTCATTAAAATTCACCTAAAATTACAAAAACATCTTTCATTAATCAAAATAACGTAATTTTAAGGTAACTGTAGATAACCTTATCTAAAGTGGCTGTAGAAATATTTTTTCATATATATATATATATATATATATATATATATATATATATATATATATTGCATCTTACCAAACAATTATCTCCAGTATCGTAACTCCCTATAGAAAAACACATTTAAAAGCCTTTGTAAGTTTTAATATATGAGAACCACCCTAAAATAGTCAAATATGAATTTTGAAAAAAATTCATAGGATGGGCCGGCCCAAAAGAGGAGTCACAGCTGCTTGTAACCAACAACATTTGGAAAGAAGAGCACAATGGTAGATCCAAACAAAACATATAAAGAAAGAAGGGAGCTTAATTTGCTCCATCAACTTTTTGGACCAGAGTTTAACAGAAAGATCAACAAGACTGCAACTTCTACCTTCCTAATATTACGAATGAAAACTACATATACAGTTTAAAATAAGGAAAATATTACTCTCCTTTCACATAAAATAACTTTTCTCATATTCTCTCACTTCGATTTTTGTACCCCACTTTTTTTTCTTTTTCTTTTTTCTTGTAATGATAGAACCCACCCATTTTATCTCTATAACATAAGATAACTATCTTATGTAAAAGGACACTGATAAAGCTCTTAAAATAATGTCAAGTTTTGTTATCTCGGAAAAGAATAAATTTAATGAAATATAGTATTATTAGAAATTTTAGGGAGATTAAAATTACTTCTTATATGATCTTTAATAAAATAAATAGATAAAAAAAAAAACACTCAAGTGCCTAACTGCCTATTGCCAAAATACCTGTCTCTATAGTTATTATGGTCAAAATCTTTTGTAAGGGTGGTCCATATTCAACCTGGTGTATCCCTTCTTTGCCTTTGACTGTAACTGCTTCCTAACTATTCCTCAGTACTGTCACATGCAATATCAACTGCTTGTCTTTAGAAATGCCCAACACTAACAATGATAATAGATATAGAAATGAAAGAATTGCTTGCTGAAGCTCTACCTCATTTAGTTAACATAATTTATAACATGTACATGATTCAATTGATCAAAATTACCAAGCATGTTGCATTGCACTTTATGTTGCATGACTTGAGCTGCAGGCATATATATAGAGAAACAGATAAAAAAAAAAATATGGGTTAATATTTACATTAGCTAGCAACATCAGTAATCACTTTCCCTTTTAGGTGATGTCGAAGGCACGCAGTTTCCATTGAGAAAGAAAATGCATTAGCTTATGTCAATACATCAAACAAAAGCTACATCTAATTTTTCATAACTCCAAGAATCTTACAAAAACAACACCACCCAAAAAAAAAAAGAAAAACAGAGTTAGCCACATGAACACAAAATTTACAAGGATCCCCATCATTTTTCATTGTATATTGATGCAATCAAGGCTCTCAGACACGGTTCTCATTCTAGGTCGCATTTCTGGATCATGTTCTGTGCAATTCAGTGCTACATGAAACGCAGCAATAACTTGCTTTTTAGCATAAACCTCGGGTAAAAGCGCAGGGTCTAAAATCTCCAACAAGGGCTTCTCCTCCTTGAATGCTCTCCTCACAAAACTCTCTAGCTCCTTACCATCATTTTCAGGCCCTAAATCTGGCAACCGACCTGTCAAAAGTTCTAACAGCACTATACCAAAAGAATACACATCACATTTCTGAGTGAATTTTCCACCAGCTATGCGCACCTCAGGTGCCAAGTAGTTGTTAGAGGAAACTGAAACTTTTGAACCCATTGCTGATGTTAAGGTAGACTGGTTTGAATTCTGCCGTTTTGGTACTAATGGGGCAAACTTTGAGGTACCCAAACCAAGACGAGTAAGTCCAAAACCGGTTATGCAAGGATGGAGATCATCATCTAGTAGGATTTTTGTTGGTTTTAGGTTGCCATGAACATATTTTCTACCATTGAACTCATGTATGTACATCAAGCCCCTTGCAGTTCCTTGAGCAATTTTTAACCTTGCTGCCCAGGATAATGGTGGCAATGAATTGGAAGGCCCACCTGCAACCATAAAACACCAAATACAAAGCAGAAAATGCATCAAACAACACTTTTAAAAAAGGAAAATGGAAACTGAAAATGACCTAACAATCACTTTTTAATATTAGAGAGCAAAAAGTGAAAAGGCAAACATTAATTTTGGTTTGAGGTCTTGCATGTTACAAAGACCTCATAAGTCTCAACCATAACAGTATGCATGTTAGAGTTATAAATCCATTCCTTTTAACATCTAATTTACAAAATCATAACTTAAAGAGATAGAATGTTCAACAGATCAGCAGAACAACAAAAATCTTTACACATAGAGGACCACCACACTCCACGAGAATGGCTTTAAGAGCACCTGCGGAAGCAGGCTAGAATCACTAGAGACAATGATCACCAGGGGGTCCATTATCTACTGAGGCAGATCAATAGGGAATGACGCTGATTGCATTGAAAACTATGGGATTTTCACCCATTCAAATGGGGTCAGTACAATGCAGTTAAATTCATGCATTTATCACTATATCTGCACAAATTAAGCAGGACCACATTTGAATGAATTTGACTGAATGTCCATTACAAATGCTAGAAACAATAATGAAGATACCAAAAATGTACCTGCATGACTCTGTGATCACGGACAAAAACCATTAAAAAGGGGTTTCAGTTCTCAAGTGCAGAAGCATCAAGCATATTTCGCTAAAGGACAGAATGGCCAGTGGCCCACAAAATATGTAGTGCAAGTAAAGACAGTTACAGCTGGTTAAAGTTTTGTCAAATCAGCTCCTGTATACGTAAAATATCATCATGGCGACAATCACATGGCAACATTATTACATAGTCAAAAGTATAAAATTATAATTTGAACTCAATCAACCACCAGCAATGTGCGCTCATAATGTGTGGTATATATGCTGTCACTTAAACCAAATCACCAGCAAACTGGCTAAGCACAGGTTTCATCCCACTACACTATTTGGGAAAAACTTTAATCTAGCAAACACAGGCAACTTGATCCATTTTCAAATGCAACTAAAATGTGAATGCACAGTAATATATAGAGACCCAAATTAAACATGAGAATTTCTCCAATACATATATATGCTTCTCATCAACATTTTGCACAGAGAATTTCCCCAATTAAAAAATTTTCTCCATTAAAAAGGCTAAGTAAGTTAATTAAAAGGGAAAGAAAAAAAAAAAAAAAACAGTGTGAGAAGTGATACCATGCAATGCAGTGTACAAGCTTCCATTGCGGATGAAATCAGTGATGAGCAGTTTCTCATCATTTGCATAGTAATATGCTCTTAACGGAACAACATTAGGGTGGCGAACCCTCCCAATAGCCGCCACCTCAGATTCAAACTCCTTGAACCGCCACGTGACATCACCCTCACTCAGCCGCCGAACAGCCACCGCCGCCGCCGCCGTCGAGAAAGACCCTTTTCCGACAACCTTGTACACAATCCCACTCCTGCTCTTCCCCACCACATAAGCAGAACCCCTAAGCAAATCCTCCAACTCCAACCCAAACCCTTCATCCACCACCACAAACCTACCCTTCTGCTCCTCCCCAACACCAACCTCACCCTCCACTTTCTTTTTTCCAATTTCACCCTCGCCGGCCTCCCACCTCCGCCGTCGCCGGAAAACCCACACCGACAGCAAAACCGCCACAGACATCAGCAAAACGCCGGAGATTACACCACCAACAACAAAAGACCCACCTCGCACCTTCTCTTCTGAAGCTCCACGAGGATAAAGCGCTTTCGGTTTCGGATTCGGGTTCAGGTTCGGGTCATCTCTCGTGCTCGGGAAAATCTCCGGCGACTTCTCTTCGGGGCAGGCGTTCTGCAACGGGAACCCGCAGAGGCCAGGGTTTCCGGCGAACGCTGTGGGACCCTGGTTGAGCAATGATCCAACCTGAGGAATCTCTCCGGTGAGGTTATTCCCCCGGAGGTCCAAACTCACGGCCACCGGAAGCATCCCCAATGACGCCGGAACCCCGCCGGAGAATCGATTGTGTGAGAGGTTCAACGCTCCGACGAGGTTAACGAGCTCCGAAAACGAGTCAGGGATAGAGCCATTGAGAAAATTAGAGGACAAATCTAAGTGTATGAGATTTTTGAGAGATGCAATCGTAGAGGGTAGCGAACCGCAGAGAGAGTTACTGGAGAGGTCGAGGGCCATGAGGTTTGTTGCATTGAACAAACTTGAGGGAATGCCACTGGAGAAGTTGTTGTGTTGAAGATTCAGTTTCTTAAGCTCCGTGAGGTGACCAAGTTCTGAGGGTATGTAACCACTTAACCCCTTTGCTGGGAGAGCGAGTTGGGTGACTCGTTCACCGGTGCAGACCACTCCGAACCATTCACACGGACTCTGAACTGAGTCAGACCACGAGTTGAGCACCCCTGTGGGGTCCACTTCTATGGCGGCTTTTAAGGCCAGGAGAGAGAGTCCGTCAGAGTTTAGAGAGAGAGTGAATGGAAGAAGAAGAAAAAAAAAGAGACAGCAAGAAATTACATGAAGAAGTTGAAGCAACATCATTGCTTTGTGTTCAGTTGTTTCAATATTAGTAAATGGTTAAGTTTGTGTTGTTTCGCAGCGAGATGCTGCGGGAAAATGAGGAGTGATTAGTGTCTTGTAGAGTGTTGTGGTGTGGAGCTAAAGAAGGTGCTGATCAGATCGCAGTTGAATTTGAAATTTAGTGGGGATTGTAATTTCCCGAGGTCTCGCCTTGTTTGGAATTTTGTCTCCACACTCTTAATGATGCTTTGTGCAGGAATGCTTATGGTTTCTTTTTTCATTTTTAATAGTGTTAAAAGTTGAGGGAAAGTTTGTTTGTTAAAATCCTAATAAATATTTAATATATTTAGAATTAAAATTAGATAAAATATAATAATAAGAGCCACTCATTCATCAATCAATTAATGTTTAATATTTTCTGTTATGAATTTTATTTTATTTTTTTATCCATTTATCAATTATCCGATTATCTAATTTGATATAGGAAAATCTCGAGGACGATAAACTTTTTCTAACCAATTTTAATCAAAACAATTTATACAAATGATAATTAAACACATAACTTAATATAAATTACTCAAATTTTTCATCATTATACCAAATCAATTGACTTTAATTTTAATTTTTTTTAATTTCAAGTATTTTGACTATTTAAGATTTCATGTGTTCTTATTTTAGAACATTAAAATATATGCAAAATAATTTAATTTGTTATATGGGATAGTGCATAAGAGAAGCTTTCTCTAAGATGATAATTATGGTATAGACTCAATATAGGTATGCTTCTATGAGAAATGAGATATCCGAGAGTAAAGAGAAGGATGGTGATATGTGAAATAAAGAGATATCCAAAAGTACTATGATACTTGGAGATATTACTTCGAGAGTATCTGATTTTGGAAGATATGTGAGAGCTTCCATGGAAACTGTAGTACTCGGATTATGTAAGATTCTGTAAGAATTTTGTTAATATAAAGATTTTGATAATAGATTTTATGTTACTATAGTTAAAGTACAATTATTTGAAAGTAGGGTATGGTTAAACCGTAGTTTTTTGACTGTATGATTGAATTGTATGAGTAATAATAGATTGTTTGATGTCTTAATTGTGTTGTACTTATGAGTGATGTTTGAAATGTTAACATGGATATTGTATGATGTTTCTGATTTTATGATTCCTATATGTTGTTTGTGAACATTGACTGATTGTATTGACTGAATTGATTGGTAAAGTAGTGTAGGCGTTGTAACTGATATGATAGTGGTAGTAGATAGTGTAGTGACTTTGTTATGAAATACATATATATATATATACACTATTGTTATGGGAAATTTTGACACCTCATCTAAGACCTGTTAGATCAAAAAAGATCAACGACTCTGATTTGTAAGCATGTAACACTATTGATCTTTTTTTATCTAACGGCTCTCAGATGAGGTGTCAAACTTTAAATTTGACACCGAAATCAAAGGATCTTATCTCATATATATATATATATATATATATATATATATATATATATATATATATATATATATATATATCACGTATACACTACTACTACTACTATTATAGGGATGCCTCAGTGTTGATAGAAAACACATTTTTTTGTGAGCCATTATATATGGGATTTATTGTGGACACCAAATGGAGTAGGTTCATGTATGATCCAAAGAGAATTTGTTGGCCAATAAAATAAATTAAAAGTAATATGTCAAATACGCCAGAAATGCACCAAATTTATGGATTTCATCTGGTTGCTCTGGAGTGGCATGAGGTCCTCAGAGTTGTCTGACTTGACTATCCAATGATTATGATGGATGTCATATTTGGTTATATGTATGAGATATTTGTATAACTATATTTTGTTGTGCTCCGTATAGACTATGATCTCGGAGATTGTGATGGTATTCCTAGGATTATATAATATGGGAATATAAAAATGAAAAGTAATGATTATAAAGTAAGTTGAAAACCTTATGTCTGAAAGACAAGTTAATAATGATATGGTTAAGGATGTTATGAGATGAGTTGTGTATAGCTGTAAAGATAGAATGCATAATGAATTCAGATAATGACTAACATTAAAAGGGCTAAGTCAGATATTTGGTAAGGTGTTCATGTTGGTTTGAGTGAAAAGGTATAGCTAAGCAATTTAAAGGGGTAGGAAATGAATTTTTCTATCTATGCTTAGTATTGAAACAGTAAGATGTTTTAATTTTGAGGACAAAATCTTTAAAAGGTGGGGTGAATATAACAACACTCACTATCAAAATAGGTGACAGTGAATTAACAAAATATTTAAGTGAATTAAACACGTATTCAAAGAAACGGTAAACGGTAAATCATGTAATTGATATGATAATTAAGTTAAAAATACAGTTCACGCCAAACAAGTCTAATAGGACCCTGATATAAGAATAGAGTGTATGTGGGGACATAGATGTTATATGTGAAAAGTCAGGATTAGTTTGGTAATTGACCAAGGTTAAGTCAAAGCTTGATTTTAATGATGTAATTAAATTCTATAGTTAATTTCATAGGTTCAAAGTGATCTTATTATGATCAAACAATGTCTAGATTAATTTCTAAAAATAGGTCACAGTAAGAAAATTAATAAACCAATAGAAATTGATTTAGGTCAAAGTTGTCATTAGTAACATAACTTAACTTTGTGAATTCTTTGCATAAATCTCTATGCATGAGTGAAGTCTTTATGACTTGTATGTTTTATATTCTTGAAGGTCATAATTAAGTGAAGACCAACCAATTAGAATTAAGGTTGAAAAGTCTTGAACAAATAGACCAATGAATGAAAAGTTTGAAAGTCTAAAAGGTGTTAATTGGACAAGTAAGCAAGCTAGTCACTCTTGCATTTGTGGGGCGGTTAATGCAAGTGGAAGAGGTTCTAGAATGTTGTATTATTTGATGACAAGGTGTGTGTGAAGATAAAGGACCAATAAGAAGTAAACTAGTATGTAAAGTTGAAAACTTGTAAAGTTAAATAACTTTAGAGATATTCACTAAGTGTAATCTGTAACACCCCGTGTATACCCGGTTTGTTATCAAATCATCGTATTAAGTAGCGCTTAATTAAAATGTGGAACTAACTTTTTACTTTCAATTATGACGTTATTATTATTAACCAAGTTGATTACTTAATCACTTTTCAAAATATTGCTTGTATGTAAATTGCAAATAGACAGCTATCTACACTGAATAACCTCATAATATAAATAAGTGTGTATCTAAATCACGAAACTACAACACGTAGTCCGGACCATAATCCTGATACAATTATACAACTCAATTCTAAAATAAAACATAGTTAATCAATGTGGTATGGACAGCTTCCATGCTCACAAAATAAGGCAACAAAGCCCAACATAGTCTCAACTCAATTAACATGATAATAAATATAGAACATGTCAGCATCCAATCATAACAGCATAAGCATGCATAAACAGTCAACTAAGCTCCGGCCTCCTGCCGCCCGAGGTATCAGCCCCCGAGGTACCTGAACCTGAAAATGTGCCCCAAACGTGGGGTGAGATCTCTAAAAAGAAATCTCAGTAAGACAAAGGGTCCTCAAGAACTCTTCCGCCCCAAGCTCACTTACAAGTATAATATAAGTTCAAAAACAATAATTTCAATGCATGTTGATGTTAAGGCATTTATATCATGATAGTATAATCTCTTGCTCAACGAGCTAAATACTACAACTCATTAATCATGTGATGTATGCAAGTGCGGTTCGACTGGCCAGGGAACATGATAGGGTTTATACACGTCTGTTACCTACCAACATGAGGGATACTGCCTTATGCCTTGCACACCAGGGTTGTTGCCTGATCGTACAAGTACTAACATCACATTCATACATTACATCAACAACTATATCAACATGTCTCAGGCATATATCAATGCATATATCATTTTCATAAAAGCATACATGCATATAAACCACCCTCCCATGGAGGTCGGTGGAACAAGCAACAGATCAATCCGAAAACCAGAAGCTTACCTCTTAAGTAATCAATCCAATCAAAGAGTCCACACCGGCCCAAAGTTACCAAACGACACCCTCATAGTCTGTTTATAGCAGAAACGATCATTATTATTTGTAGCCAAGGTTTCACAAGGTGTTTAAGGCTTTCCAACTTGTTTTGTGTGATTTTAGGCTAATTTTGGCAAAAGTATTTGAATACTCCTCGATAAGTATTCGAATACTTTTGTTCCCAGAAAAGTATCTCAATACTTTCACAAAAGTATTCGAATACCACCAAGTATCCCAATACTTTTACTAAGGTATTCGAATATCACCAAGTATCCCAATACTTTCACTAAGGTATTCGAATACCAGCAAGTATCCCAATACTTTTACTAAAGTATTCGAATATTGTCATTCCCAAAAAAGTATCCTAATACTTTTCAATAAGTATTCGAATAACAGACAAGTATCCCAATACTTCACGAAAAGTATTCGAATACTTTTTAGACAGAATGCAGAAACTCGTGTAGTTTCTGCATAAACTCGATTTTAAAGGTCCTCCAATGGTTCTAAGTCCAATTTCTCCACAAACAGAAGTTTATTATTGTAGTTTAAACATAGATTATCAGTCTTTAACTCAAATGATCAAAGTTTCCCTTTTTAATGGATTAATTAAGCTAAAATCATGAATATACAAAGGTGATAATCATGGTGTACCTCAAGACTTGAAAACTCAGAATAATGAGGTGGCTTGGAGCTCCCAACATAGCTCCACAACACTGACTTAAAAGGACCACGAATTCTGCACCTCAAGTTGGTTCTTTTACACTTAAAATGGCTTCTTGAAGCCTCCAATGGCATGAACAAGGCTCTCACCCTCTCAACCAAGGTGGACAGCAACACACACCACCAAACAGAGGTTACCACTCAGCCAAGGAGCAACCCACACCCTCACAAGACACACTCACACAAAGCTAAGGTGTTTTGGTGAAGAGAAAAAGAAGAAAGGTGATCACTTGGTTCACCAAAATAGAGAGGAGAGGGAGACAAAGTGGCTGTACTCAAGAATCAGGAAAACCCACGTAGAAGAGAAGAATGTTGAGTATCAACCTAGGGCTTAGTGCCCTTTAATATTTATAAGTGGTTTAGAATTAATCACATTGTATTAGCACTAATAGCTACGCTTAGTATTTTAATCCTAAATTTTGGATTCTGAACCTAGCCATTTTTCTAAGATTTATCGCATGTAACATCCCGAGCGCTGACGAGGGCAGGGAGTGATCGCCGGTGCAAAGAGGCACGAACAAGGAGCGGCTCCTGACAGGCTTCCAGTGGGGGGTTACATGCATGAATGAATCGAATAGACACCTGAAAGAGAGGGATTCCAAAGACTGTGCAGGTATGAGACTACACAGTTTGGGATAGCTTATAAGAATTAATTGGTACTACTGATACTAATAAGATGCATCTACTTTTCGGTAACTCAGAATGGAAGAACTCCATAGTTAAGCGTGCTTAACTTAGAGCAATTCTAAGATGGGTGACCTCCTAGGAAGTTTTCCTAAGAAGTGTGCGAGTGAGGAAAAAGCACACTGAAAAGTCTTGTGTTAGTATGTGGGGATATTAATTGATTCTTGAAGCGGTCGGGCGTTACAAGTGGTATCAGAGCAGAGCCTCTCTTCCAGTACGGTGTGGTTCGAGGACGAACCATGCGGAAGTTGGTGGGCATGTAACATCCCGAGCGCTGACGAGGGCGGGGAGTGATCGCTGGTGCAAAGAGGCACGAACAAGGAGCGGCTCCTGATAGGCTTTCAGCGGGGGGTTACATGCATGAATGAATCGAATAGACACCTGAAAGAGAGGGATTCCAAAGACTGTGCAGGTATGAGACTGCACAATTTAGGATAGCTTATAAGAATTAATTGGTACTACCGATACTAACAAGATGCATCTATTTTTCGATAGCTCGGAACGTAAGAACTCCATAGTTAAGCGTGCTTGATTTGGAGAAATTCTAGGATGGGTGACCTCCTGGGAAGTTTTCCTAGGAAGTGTGCGAGTGAAGAAAAAGCACACTGAAAAGTCTCGTGTTAGTATGTGGGGATAGTCATTGATTCTTGAAGCAGCCGGGCATTACATAATCGGTCATCTTTCTTTCATAAGTGTCCCGTGCTCATTTTTTCTTTCTTTTCTTCTACCATTTCTGAACCTATGCTAGTGAGAGAGACCATGGAACTTCTTGGATTTTAAGTCACTTTTTAGCAAAAACCTATTATACAAAAGTTGTAGCTTTAGGTCTTGTGATCCTAAATCTCTTTTCTTTTCATCTTAAGAAGCCTTGTAGTGAGAGAAACCTCCACCTAAAGAGTGTTGGTATTATTCATCTAGAGAGAGAAATTTGGAGTTTTGACAAGTAGTTTGGTGGAAAAGGTTGCCTAACTTTCAAGGAAGCTATTTAAGGTATTATACCTTAATTTTGATGGTTGGAAGTTATTGTATGGAGTGTTTTATGGTTGGATAGGATTTGATAATATTATGGTTAAATGATGTTGATTTATGTGGTTTTAATTGGTTTTGAGGTTAGTTGTTGAATTCATGTAAAAGTGTGCTTAGAAATGTTTGAAACAAGTTCAAGCGCCTTGTATTTTAACAACTAATAATTTGATAATTCAAAGGTTAATTAAGAAAATCATGTGTTTGATGAAATGCCTAAGTGAAACTAGAGTCTTAAGATGATTTAATGATGTTTGGTTCATAAGAAATTGATTGTAAAATAAAAGTAAAAGTCATAGACTTTAAATAAAGACCATTCGACCATGTATACTTAAAATGGAAAACATTAGTATTTGATCATGTCACGTTAATTGAAGTATGTTTGGAGTATGGTTAATCAAGGTTTAAAGTGGTTTGTGTAACACCCCGTGTGCACCCGGTATATTAAACATACATATGGTAATGGTGCAGCTAAATAAATGCGGAAGCTAACTTTTTCTTTCCAATTATGTACATATTAAATTAACCAAGTTGATAACTTATCTATTTTCCAAAATATCGCCTGTATGTAAATTGTAATAAATAACTAACTGAATAACCTCAATAGATATATGTGTATCTAGTCACGGCACTACAACATGTAGATTGTGATGAATCAAAGTGATGATGTGGATACAACGTACACTTGATGATTCCACGTCAACATAGTTTTGATGATAACAAAGAGGAATGATTCAAAGACGAAGCAATATCCAAAAAGCAAATGTGAAAGCATGCACCAAGTTTCAAGCATCAATCCAAGTCCAAAATCTCAAATGGTATATTTATTTAGGACTTAGGAAAAATGTATAAAGATGTATAGATACAAAGCATTGCATGAGCTCAAGGTCATTCATCACTGATATTTCAAAAGCATGCATCCTTAAAAGAAAAGTTAAGACAAATGGTTTCATATGTACAATATTGGTTTGGAAGAAGTACCTACGTGATACAAACTTTTCTAGATAATTTCCGTAACCAATAACATGCAGTACAAGTCATAAAAACCATTTGGAAAGAAAAGAAACTCAGAATTCGTACAAAAAGGATGCTGCCATGAAATATTCAGATATTTCACTTTGAATATCCGGATATTCAATATCCGGATATGAAACCAAAAATATCCGGATATCCAATATCCGGATATGAGCCCGAAGAATATCCGGATATGTACGGATTACAACGGCTTTAAACGGCTAGTTTTCATAGGAGGTGTCATTATAAATACCCACATCAGCTGGGATGAACAGTACACGACCCTCGATCATTTATTGAAGCTTTATTACTCTTGCTAGCCTATTATTGCTCATTAATTACTGACTTTGATCATTGCATACACTTGAGCTCATCTTTCCTTTGAAGTTATACATCTCTTAGTTCTTCAATTTGTTCAATATGTACTTTGTGAGTACTTAGCCACTTCTAATCACCTCAATCTTAGTTCTTGATTTGAGAGGGGAGTGAACCCTATACTTGAGAGGTTACCAAATTCCTAAGTAAATTTGGAGTGAAAAATTGTGAGGCATCAAGAGCCCTAAGTCTTGAAAGGTTGTAGAGGTTTGTCAAGCACCCTCAAGCTTGATAGTTAGTGAAAAGAATTGATCGAGCGGCTTCAGTCTGGACGTAGGTCACGGTGGTAGTGACCGAATCAGGATACATCTAGTTTGCAATTTCTCTAACCTTTACCTCTTTACTTTATTATTGAAATTGCATCTTTGGATTGTCTTTATTCATTCGCTTGCTTACTTTGTTAATCTCTACACTTGATCTCACACTTAGATTTTTCCTCATTAAATCACTTTATTGAAGAAATAGTCTTTAAAATATCAAAGGAGGCACTTTGCGAAAAGATTTTGTAAAACTCAATTCACCCCCCCCCCCCTTGAGTATTGAAGCCACTTGTCCAACAGACTGGACAAAATCCTGATACGTTATACAACTCAAGTCTAAAAGCATAACAGACATTAACGTGGCATTGACAACCCCCATGCTCACCAAATAAGGCAACATAGCCAACAAGGTCTCAAATCACATAACAAAATACTGAAAATAAAGCATGATCATCATCCAGGCATATCAGTAAGGCAGCATACATAATCAACTCAACTTCGGCCTCCTGCCGCTAAAGGTATCAACCCCCGAGGTACCTATACTTGAAAATGTACCCCAAAACGGGGTGAGATCTCTAAAAAGAAATCTCAGTAAAACAAGGGGTCCTCAAGGATCTCTCCACCCCAAGCTCACTTACATGTGCAATATAAGTTCCAAAATAATAGCAATAGTATAATTTTCAAAATCTGTGCAATGCAGCATATATCCATGTCATGTGTGTATACATCCTACTGGCCAGAGAATAAAAGGTAGGATTTACATACGTCTACAACCTATAGTACAAGCCCCTCGCCTATACCTCACCCGCGGAGTTACCATCTTGTATGTCTCCACATACTCAGGGATTACCGTCTAGGTGGAACATCACATACATATCATATGACATTAGCACTCATAAACAGCTCAATAGCATATCAATCATCATCTCATATTTTCATATAAAAACACAGCATGCATATAAACCATCCCTCCATGAGGTATGGTGGAACCAACAATGGGCAAAACCGAGGACACGAAAGCTTACCTCTCAAGCTAACAGTGCAAACCAAGAGTCCACACCAACCCATGTCACCAAACAGCACACTCACAATCTGTTTATAACAGAAACATTATCAACATCCATCATCTAGAAGTCCATTACATTACAATAGCGTTTCCTTTTTCGTTTCATGCCTTTAGGCTTCTCCCAAAGCCTTAAGCCTTTAATCTAAGTTATTCTGACTTAATTAACTTATACAGGGGTTCATATTACTAATTAAGGGTCCAGAAACTCAATCTAAACCTCTGTTCGGACAGAACAGGCCATAACTCAAAATTCTCAGAATTTCTGGATATTTCACGGGGGCATATCCGGATATGGATATCTGGATATCATATCCGGATATTTTGCCACAGAATGTAGTTCTTGCATTTCGCGAAGATATCTCTCCAAGGTTCCATTTCTAACACTTCTACACGTCCAAGAATTCATTTTTAGACATATTTAGACCAGTGTTCATGCTAGTTGCTTATTCATCTCATTTAACATGTCAAAACTTCATCTTTAACAAAGAAACTCATGAACAAAGGTGATGAACATACCCCCAAAGGCTCAAAACTGAAACAAGAGGTGGTCTTGGAGCTTCCAATGCAGCTTAAGGTTCTGACTTCACAAGACCACGAAAATGGCTATCAAGCTTGGTCTTTTCTTCACAAAGTTCACTCCTTGGAGCTTCAATGGTGGTTTTAGAAACTCAAACACTCCCCCAAACTCAGAGGCAGCCCCCCATAACACAGCAACCACAACTCAGAAGGTGCACATTTCTCCCTCACCAAGCACACACCCAAGTGTTTACAATATTTGGAGGAAAAATCAAAGAGAAATGATGAGTTTTTGTTGAGTTTTCTTGAAGGGAAGAAGGTGGCAAGTAGGAGAGCATAAAACTCAGAAATGGAGGCACGTAGAAACTGATGGGAATCAGCCTAGGGTTTTGTGCATCTAGTATTTATAGGCACATTAAGTTTTAATCGTCGGTATTAGCACTAATAGCTCCGCTAATCATTTTAATCTCAAACTTTATGTTCTGAACCTAGCCATTTTTCTAGGATTTTTCATATTTTTATTATAATTTTTGCAGTACTTTGCCGGTATGGTTTTTACGTAGCCGGTATCAGTTCTGACGTCAGTTCTCATTATTATGACTCCAAACTTGATATACTCGACCTAGGTATTTTTCTAAGAATATTCATACTCTTATTATAATTTTTTGGGATACTTCACCGATACTCACGTATACCGTGAAGCAGAACCGGTATCTGCACTTTTCGTCAGAAAACGACTTTCAGCGTTATTAAGCCCTTATAATAATTATTTAAGTTTTTTCATAATTATTCAAGGTCAATTATGGATTTATTTCCTAAACTCATAAATAATTATTTAAATTCCTAATTTAACGGTGCAGGTTCTTATAGTTTGCATTAGAAAGAAATCAAATAAACGACATAGAAAGTATAAGTGTCATTGACCATATAAGGTTTAAGTGGTAAAGATTAATCTTTAAATTATGGAAAGTTGTTTAAAGAATGTGGTAGAGTGATTTAAGGTGGTTTATAAGGTTGTGAAGTTGGTAAATCATGTAGAATAATTACATGAATATTTCGGCCAACATAGGTTGAATTGGTTGGAATTACATAACTTGATGATTAAAGGTTGTGTAATGTAACAGACTATTACGTACCGGTATTGTTAACATTAATTATGATATTAAGCGCAGTTACAATCACAGCAATTCATTTATAAAAATGCGAATAAACTTTTTCCGATTATTACGCGAGCATTTATAACAATAAAACGCGTAATAATTAAAGCTGTGACAATAACTGTTAACTCTTGCGGAATATTTATTTTATCTATTTTTACATCATAATATACTTATTATAAGTTACTAAGGGGTTCCCATAAACCCACTTAGCCAATTTCCAAACTTTACGTTTTCACCTATTCGAACATGGTTCACTCCTAAATTTTCTGCGAACACACCGCTCGCAACCAAACTTTCTTCTCAAATTATGTCTTTGTCTTACTTAATTCCCTTTTCGACAAGCTATCACACGCTCAATTCAGAGCTCATTTACTCCGGTTATCGCCGTTTGAAGTTGGATAAGCAAAATAGCCATCCAACCCCAAAATAGCTCTAAACCTCTCTCACTCCACGAATTACTACACTCAATCCACTCATTCAATTGCTCTCAAATTTTTACACCATAAACTAAACACCTCAATATTCGATTTGATATATCATAAACTTAATTTGACTGAGAAACGAAGCGGGAATTAATTTCCCAAAACTGGACCAGAACTGCCACAGATGCAGTGGGCACATGAGCAGTCTGAGTTCCTCCAATTTTTCCAGGTCTAAGTCCAACCCAGATTTTTCCCAAATTCTGACACAAGGTAGAGGACATCTCAACCTTCAAAATGGCGTATGGCACGTCCCTATTGGACCTCTATGGAGGGAGATATGCTCTCCCGAAATTCGTCTAAAATCTGCCAATTCTACAGAAAATTCGCCAGAGTTTCCTTTGTTTTTCCAATAATCCCAAATTTGTACAAGATCATTTAAGCCTCAAAGGTACCTAATAATCACATGATAATACAGTAATAATCCAATAGGTGGCACACACAAGGACCAACAACGCCTTGGGGCACTTACAACCCAATCCAGTTTATAGTTATTAGACATATAGCTCATATTAATCATTCTTAAGTAGTTGCAATCACTAACACATTTTTCATGCATATTTTCATCATACATATAATCATAACCTAAAATAGGCCTAAGGCCCTTCCATCATAAATAGACATGCATCAAAATACGATTACAATATTGCTTTACAACTTACAACTCCAAATGAAACTTAATTACAATCTTCCAATATTACAACATAAAAACAAATGGTAAATAAACTACATGGCATGACCACTAGACTTAGGCAAAATGACATGAACAAGATGCTAATGAAGCTCCTACTAAAATACAAATGAGATGTTCATGCCCTAAGTCTAGCCTAGGCCACATGGCCAACAAAATGCAAAAGGCTAAAACTCCACTGAATCACTCTACGGGCCTCTTGCCCGCTGCTCCCGCTCCACTGCTACCTCCTGAAATAAATGTCCCGAGACGGGGTGAGATATACGAATATATCTCAGTAACCCAGAGGTTGTGGAGAAAACCCCGCCCAATGGTTCACTTCGATGCATATGAATAGAATACAACAACCAATTTTTAAAACGGGATAGCAAGGGTTTTAGAGAAATGGGGAATATAGAGATACAAACTACGACGATATGGGATGGTAGCCACCAATACCACGTACGCCCTGAGCATATATAACCCTATAGGTATCATCCAAGATGCGTTCAAAAAAACCACAAACATGATTCCCCAACCATCCAAAACGCCGAGACATTCCTAGTGTGCTCCTACCCGGATCACACACCATAACCCACGGTCAACTGGAACTCCCTCTCGGAGACCTATCCAGTGGAAGTCCGAAACTGCCCGAAGGCTAAGAAAAACTGTCTACTGGCCAGAGACTCGGTACACAAGTACCCATTGTAATAATGCATGCATGCTCATATGTTCTACACTACTCATATACACTTCCTACCGTTGCCATCAACTGGCAAGGTGGAACAGAAAAGGGGAACAAGCCCCAGTACCAAGAGGTTACCTTAAATATTGTTTTCACAAGCTCCGCAGCAGCTTATCCCTCAACTTGGTACACAGCAGAATACCTACACAGAAGACATTCCCAATCACTCATAGTTCAAACAATACATGCTAATTTACAATTATACATACATTGAATCAATTACTTACCTCAATCCACTTGGTCGAGGACCAAGGGCAACTCCCTGATTCAAGGTTCGGGATTCAAGTCAACGTACGACAACCTATACAATCACGTACATCCATCAGTACGCGTCAAATAGCATCAAAACGCAAAAATCACGAAATGACGTCACCCACACTTGGTAGGTTCGGCCATCCTAGGCTTATTTCCAATTTTATTTTTCTAAATTTTCTTTCTCATTTTATTATGCCTCAATAGGTTGCCAAGAGGCCAGTTCAAATGCCGTTTCGCCATTTTCGCGTCGAATTACATCAGAACGCGAAAACCGCAAAATCTCCCTCACCTTCCTTGGTGGTTCGGCCTTTGTAGTGTTCATTTAGGATTTATTTTTCTAAATTTTCTTCCCCATTTTATTACGCTTCCTTAGGTTGCTTAGAGGCTAGTTCAATCGTCGTTTTTCCGTTTTACGACATTTACGCATTGTTTTACGAAATATTTCACTCTAGGTTCTTTATGCCAACTAAGCCACTTATTATTTTTGCATTGATTCTGCCACTTGCCAACCACCACACAACCCATCTAATTACTTTTTTAACACATAATTCATCACTCAAACAATTTCCAACAACATCAATTCCCTAATTTTCCTTTAAAGGCCAAGTTGCAACCTAGGGCAATTCTAGGATTTCCATTCACTTTTAATCACTCCACACCTCACACAGCCACATTATATCATCATATAATCATACCACAATTCATCAAACAATGCCTCAACACAAAATTCCAAAGTCCCAAAATCATGACCTCAAATCCACTAAGTTAAAAATCATCATTTTTCACTTAAAATTTTCATTGCATTTCTAGCATTAATACATCATTCTAAGGCATTATCATCTAATAGACATTTTCCATTTGAGCTCTCTAACACAACACATCATAAAATCCCTCTTTAGGGTTCATAAACACAAATCAAAAATCCACCATTGAAATGTTGAAATAACTCACCCAAATGCAAGGTAAATGACTCCTCCTAGATATACTCCACCATTGGAGCATTTGAAAACTCCATGAACACAAAAACTCCAATGTGAGCCGCAGCCTTTGAGGGGGAAGATCTCAAAATCTAGACACTTTCACGGTTCAAGGATAGCACCAATGGCTTTGGAAGGCAATTTCCAATTAAATTCAAGTCAAACTTTGTTGGATTTGGTGCTTGGATGAGTGATTAATGGAGGGAGAAAGCTTTGAAGAAATTTTGAGGAAAGAGAGGGGGAGGGCTCGGGTTTTGCAGCTGGAGGAGGAGAAAGAGAGTGATGATGAATAGTGGTGATGAGGTGGATAAGTGGATTTTAAGTGGGGTGGGTCCCACGCCACCTCACGCGATTTAAAACGCGTCCGAACTCGCACTAAACGTCTGTAAATTCAAAACCTATTTAGAAACTCTACTTTTTAACATTAACTATTCTCCTTTAATTATGCTTCATCAGATGAATTCAGAGTCCTCCATTCGTTCAGAGAAAACACTTTTTTGCGCGCGTCGTTGCACGCTTCCCCAAAATGACTTATTTTCATCACATTTTATCAACAATCATATTTCCTAACTCAAAAGACCATTTGTAACTAATATTTGAAACCTAGAGCTCAAAATTCAACTGGCACGTTTTACGGTGCAATCGTAACGCGATATTTTTACCCGCGAAAAACACTTCACTGATTTTTCTGAAACTTGCCTATCCACTCAATTTTTCGTTCTGAACCCATTTCCAGGGTTATTTTTACCATCTGAGACCTTCTACTCAATTTTTATCTTCCTAGGGTTGCGTGTTGGCTAATTACCGTTTTGCCCTTTCTTCGTATTTTGGTCTAATCTTTAGGATTTTCACTGAAACTCCACTTAATTACACACTTAATGGTTTAAACACTTAATTTAAAATTATGAGGTGTTATACTCACCCCAAATTTTAGAATTTTTTCCGCAAAATTAAATCATACATGTCCGCTAACTCAGGATATAGCCTGAGAATCTCATCCTCCCGCTCCCAAGTAGCCTCCTCAGGCGTACGTCCTTCCCATTGAACTTTAAGCATTGGAATCACTTAGCTTCTAAGCTTCTTTTCACTGCGGTCAAGGACCTCACTAGGACCTATAGGAACCTTCAGATTCTCTCTAATTTCAATATCGTCCGGTATCACCACATGTGATTCATTCGGAATATAACGCTGCAGCTGCGATACATGGAAAACATCGTGCAGATTTGACAACTGTGGGGGCAAGGCAAGTTGATAGGCCACTGGTCCTACTCTTTTCATTACCTGATACGGCCCAATAAAACGAGGACTCAGCTTCCTCACGCCCAATGCACGTCCAACACCGGTAACTGGAGATAACCGCACAAACACATGATCACCTTCTTCAAATTCCAGCGGTCTGTGTCTATTATCATAGTAACTTTTCTGCCGATTCTGTGCCTGTTTAAGTTTTTCTCTGATCATTTCAATCTGTGCTGTAGTTTCTTGCACAAAATCCGGCCCAAACCTCTCTTTATCGCCTACCTCTGTCCAACAAGTAGGAGTACGACATCTACGCCCATACAATGCCTCATACGGTGCCATGCCCAGACTGGAGTGAAAACTGTTATTATAAGAGAATTCCACCAGTGATAAATATCTGTCCCAAGCAGTGCCCTGCTCCAGTGTGCAAGCTCTCAACATATCCTCGAGTGTCTGTATGGTCCTCTCAGTCTGACCATCAGTCTGCGGGTGATACGCAGTGCTCAGCCGAAGCTGAGTGCCAAAAGCCTGCTGCAAGGCTCCCCAAAAACGAGAAGTAAACTTCGGATCCCGGTCACTCACAATGCTAACCGGTATTCCGTGGAGCCTTACAATCTCTTTCACATATAACTTTGCTAATTTCTCAGTAGAAAAGTCCACTCGCACTGGAAGAAAATGTGCAGACTTCGTAAGTCTGTCCACTATAACCCAAATCGAATCATGACCAGCCTGAGTCCGAGGCAAACCAACAACAAAATCCATAGAGATGCTCTCCCATTTCCACTCTGGTATATCTAACGGCTGAAGTAACCCTGCCGGTTTCTGATGTTCTATTTTAACCTTCTGACAAATCAAGCACTTTGACACATATTCAGCCACATCCTTCTTCATCCCAGGCCACCAGAACTTAATTTTCAGATCTTGATACATTTTTGTGGCACCCGGGTGTACAGCAAACTGACCCTTATGGGCCTCAACCATTACCTCTCCTGCTAACTCCTTGGGCACTACAATTCTGCCCTGGTACAATAACAATCCCTGCTCATTCACAGATATTCCACTCTGCCCTTTCAAATACTTGACACTGTCGTTCCGTACCTGTGTTTCTTTAATCTTCTCATATAATTTATTTTCCACCCGACAGCTCTCATGCAACCCATCTTCAACCCGTGTATTCCAGAATTCATCCACACTCCCAATAAATACATATGTCAGCTTCAAGTCACGGAATTGCTCAATTAATTCATTATCCCACAATATCAACTGGGACACGCTGACAGACTTCCTACTCAATGCATCCGCTACCACATTAGCCTTACCCGGATGGTATTTCAACTCAAAATCATAATCTTTTAGAAATTCAACCCACCTCCGCTGTCTCATGTTCAGCTCTTTCTGATCAAACAAATACTTTAGACTCTTGTGATCACTGAACACAGCAAATTTCATCCCATACAGAAAATGCCTCCAAATTTTTAAGGCAAATACTATGGCAGCAAGCTCCAAATCGTGTGTCGGATAATTCTCTTCATGAGGCCTCAACTGCCTCGAAGCATAAGCAACAACTCTCCTTTCTTGCATCAGCACACACCCCAAACCTTTCTTGGAAGCATCACAGTATAATTCAAACTCACCTTCCGGATCGGGGAGGGTCAACACAGGAGCAGTAGTCAATTTCTCTTTAAGGCTCAGAAAACACCTCTCACATTCCTGAGTCCACACAAAAGGAGTATCCTTTCGTGTCAATCGGGTCAATGGCAGTACCATTGTAGAAAACCCCTCAATAAACCTCCGATAATATCCAGCAAGACCCAGAAAGCTGCGGATTTCAGTAACAGTTTTTGGTCGTTCCCAGTACATAACAGCATCAATTTTATTTGGATCAACAGCAACACCCCTCTCAGAAATAACATGCCCCAGAAATTGTATCTCAGATAACCAGAATTCACACTTTGACGGCTTCGCATACAACTTTTTATCCTTTAACACCTGTAACACAGTCCTCAAATGCTCACTATGCTCCTCTCTGCTCTTAGAGTAAATCAAGATGTCGTCGATGAACACGATCACAAACTGATCCAAATACGGTTTAAAAATACGATTCATATAGTCCATGAACACTGCCGGGGCATTTGTAAGCCCAAATGGAATCACCTGATACTCGTAGTGTCCATATCTAGAACGAAAGGCCGTTTTAGGCACATCCTCCGGCCTAATCCGAATCTGATGGTATCCGGACCGGAGATCAATCTTTGAAAACACACAGGCACCCCTCAACTGATCCAACAAGTCATCAATACGCGGCAATGGGTACCTGTTCTTAACCGTAACTTTATTCAATTTCCGGTAGTCAGTACACAGTCTCATGCTTCCATCCTTCTTTTTCACAAAGATCACCGGTGCTCCCCACGGAGACACACTCGGCCTAATAAAATCCTTTGCAGACAGTTCCTCAATATGTTTCTTCAACTCAGCTAACTCAAGTGGCGCCATCCGGTATGGAGCCAATGAAATAGGCCCCACACCAGGCAACAATTCAATAGAGAATTCAATTTCTCTCTCAGGTGGAAATTTCGGTATCTCATCAGGGAATACATCCTCAAACTCATTAACCACCGGAATCGTAGAAATTTCAATCTCCTTACCACCCACCAATCCACCCAAGAAAATATAACCCTGATCCCCAGCCTTTAAGGCTTTAACAGCTTGACACATAGACAAAAAGGGAGACGGAGTAACCGAGGGCTTCTCATGAGATAATATCAACCTCTTGCCACAACAATCAATCATCGCACAGTTTTGAGATAACCAATCCATGCCCAATATCAAATTAACAGAGGCCAGGGGCAATATAATTAAATCAATAGTGTAACCCCTGCCTTCGTAGACAAACCCGACCTCTTTGCAAATGAAGGAGGAATCACTAACCTCTCCTGTAGCCGTAGTAATACGCATAGGGGGAATCATCCGTGATACTTTTAATCCCAACCCCTTAGCCACATATTCCGCCACGAACGAGTGCGTAGCTCCAGAATCAAATAAAACAGATAAATCAATATTAGAAATGAAAATTGTACCTTTTACCAAATTCGGCGCCTTCGCCGTCTGCTGTGCATTAGTAGTATAAACACGCCCAACTGTAGGTGCAGATGGCAAGGTCTGCAGATTCGCAGCCTGCCCAGTATTGCTATGACAATTGTTGGCATAGTGCCCAACCTTTCCACATCTGAAACAAGTAACTTGGGTAACAGTACAAGGCCCTTGATGAAACTTCTTACACTTATCACAACGAGGACTGGAATTTCTGTCACTAAACCCACTTCTCTGACCACCTCCTCTCTTGAACTGTCCCTGGGGCTGCCTTACCTGCAACCCCCTACCTCTGTTGTTATTCTGATGAAAGCCACCCCTGTTATTATTATTACCTGGAGGACCAGATGTCCTCGAAGAACCAGATTTTGGATAGCGATTATAAACACTTTCAACCCGTTTACACTGAGTCACAAGATCTGCAAAGTTTCTCACAGCAGTATTAGACATCCTCTTTGCAATTTTTTCATTCAAACCCCTCTGAAATTTGGCAGATAAAAACTCAGGAGTCGGCAGCACACCCCCATAATTTGCAAATTTTACCAGATCATTGAACTTAGCCACATAGGCATCAACTGTCATGGTACCCTGTACCAATTTCTCAAACTCTCCCTGTTTAGCCTCCCGAACATCTCGGGGAAAATATTCTTCATGAAACAGTCTCTCAAACAAGGCCCATGTAATCTCTTCCCCTTGAATAATGAAAGGCTGTGATGCAGTATACCACCACTCGTGTGCATCACCCTCGAGCATATAAGCAGAATATGACAACCTTTGCGGGTCCTGACACCCCATAACTTGAAATATTTTATCCATACCTCTCAACCATGTAGTCACTACCTTCGGGTCCCTTGACCCCTGAAATGATGGCGGTTTGTGTTTCTGGAAAGAAATGAGTCTCTCCTCATCCGTACCAGCATATACCTGCCCAGTAACCCCAGAAGACTGAACAACAATAGAAGGATCCATATAAGGCTCTGGGATATAAGTGGGATCAGTAGTGTGGTGACTAGCCTCGCCAGACTAACGGCTAGCACCACTCCTCTCCTGCTGAGGAGTAACTGATAGCGTACGGGTAGCAGCCTCCGTAGCCGTGTGTGGAGGAGAATCATCCCTCCTGTTCCGAGCCTTGTCTGCCCTCATTTCAGTCATAAAGGCATGCATCATGTCCTGATTATTTTTCATCAGGGTCTCGGTCATATTTCTATTTGCAGCAGTCTCTTCCTGCAGAGCATTAAGAACTGCAGTAGTAGGATCTGGTGCGACTATATGACCTGCACCTCTAGCTCCACGGTGACCCCGTGCCCTGCTCATGATATCTGTACATGTAACACAAAGGAATGAGCTGATCAGACCCACACTGAGGAATCACATATACATTAATCATAAATAGTTCACAGATAGCTATGCAACACAAGATACAGTACTACTTTATCAGAGTTCCCTTACAAAACTGCTCTGATACCATAAAATGTAACAGCCCGTTACGTACCGGTATTGTTAACATTAATTATGATATTAAGCGCAGTTACAATCACAACAATTCATTTATAAAAATACGAATAAACTTTTTCCGATTATTACGCGAGCATTTAAAACAATAAAACGCGTAATAATTAAAAGCTGTGACAATAACTGTTAACTCTTACGGAATATTTATTTTATCTATTTTTACATCAAAATATACTTATTATAAGTTACTAAGGGGTTCCCATAAACCCACTTAGCCAATTTCCAAACTTTACGTTTTTACCTATTCGAACATGGTTCACTCCTAAATTTTCTGCGAACACACTGCTCGCAACCAAACCTTCTTCTCAAATTATATATTTGTCTTACTTAATTCCCTTTTCAACAAGCTATCGCACGCTCAATTCGGAGCTCATTTGCTTTGGTTATCGCCGTTTGAAGTTGGTTAAGCAAAATAGCCAACCAACCCCAAAACAGCTCTAAACCTCTCTCACTCCACGAATTACTTCACTCAATCCACTCATTCAATTGCTCTCAAACTTTTAAATCATAAACTAGACACCTCAATATTCGATTTTATATATCATACGCTTAATTTGACTGAGAAATGAAGCAGGAATTAATTTCCCAAAACTGGACCAGAACTGCCACAGATGCAGTGGGCACATGAGCAGTCTGCGTTCCTCCAATTTTTCCAGGTCGAATACCAACCCATATTTTTTCCAAATTTTAACACAAGTTAGAGGACATCTCAACCTTCAAAATTACGTATGGCACGTCCCTATTGGATCTCTATGGAGGGAGATATACTCTCCCGAATTTTGCCTAAAATCTGCCAATTCTACAGAAAATTCGCCAGAGTTTCCTTTGTTTTTTCAATAATTCCAAATTTGTACAAGATCATTTAAGCCTCAAAGGTACATAATAATCACATGATAATACAGTAATAATCCAACGAGTGGCACACACAAGGACCAACAACGCCTTCGGGCACTTACAACCCAATCCAGTTTATAGTTATTAGACATATAGCTCATATTAATCATTCTCAAGTAGTTGCAATCACTAACACATTTTTCATGCATATTTTCATCATACATATAATCATAACCTAAAATAGGCCTAAGGCCCTTCCATCATAAATAGACATGCATCAAGATACGATTACAATATTGCTTTACAACTTACAACTCCAAATGAAACTTAATTACAATCTTCCAATATTACAACATAAATACAAATGGTAAATAAACTACATGGCATGACCACTAGACTTAGGCAAAATGACATGAACAAGATGCTAATGAAGCTCCTACTAAATACAAATGAGATGTTCATGCCCTAAGTCTAGCCTAGGCCACATGGCCAACAAAATGCAAAAGGCTAAAACTCCACTAAATCACTTTGCGTGCCTCTTGCCCGCTGCTCCCGCTCCACTGCTACCTCCTGAAATAAATGCCCCGAGACGGGGTGAGATATACGAATATATCTCAGTAACCCAGAGGTTCTGGAGAAAGTTTCGCCCAATGGTTCACTTCGATGCATATGAATAGAATACAACAACCAATTTTTAAAATGAGACATAGCAAGGGTTTTAGAGAAATGGGGAATATAGAGATACAAACTACGACGATACGGGATGGTAGCCACCAATACCACGTACGCCCTGGGCATATATAAGCCTATGGGTATCATCCAAGGTGCGTTCGAAAAAACCACAACCATGATGCCCCAACCATCCAAAGCGCCAAAGACATTACTAGTGTGCTCCTACCCAGATCACACACCATGACCCACGGTCAATTGGAACTCCCTCTCGGAGACCTATCCAGTGGAAGTCTGAAATTGCCCGAAGGCTAAGAAAACTGTCTACTGGCCAGAGACTCGGTACATAAGTACCCACTGTAATAATGCATGCATGCTCATGTGTTCTACACTACTCATATACACTTCCTACCGTTGCCATCAACTGGCAAGGTGGAACAAAAAAGGGGAACAAGCCCCAGTACCGGGAGGTTACCTTAAATATTTTTTTTCTCACAAGCTCCGCAGCAGCTTATCCCTCAACTTGGTACACAGCAGAATGCCTACACATAGGACATTCCCAATCACTCATAGTTCAAACAATACATGCTAATTTACAATTATACATGCATTGAACCAATTACTTACCTCAATCCACTTGGTCCAGGACCAAGGGCAACTCCCTGATTCAAGGTTCGGGATTCAAGTCAACGTACGACAAGCTATACAATCACGTACATCCATCAGTACGCGTCAAATAGCATCAAAACGCAAAAATCACGAAATCACCTCACCCACACTTGGTAGGTTCGACCATCCTAGGCTTATTTCCAATTTTATTTTTCTAAATTTCCTCTCTCATTTTATCACGCCTCAATAAGTTTCCAAGAGGCCAGTTCAAGTGCTGTTTCGCCATTTTCGCGTCGAATTACATCAGAACGCGAAAACCGCAAAATCTCCCCCACCTTCCTTGGTGGTTCGGCCTTTGTAGTGTTAATTTAGGATTTATTTTTCTAAATTTTCTTTCTCATTTTATTACGCTTCCTTAGGTTGCTTAGAGGCTAGTTCAATCGTCTTTTTTTCGTTTTACGACATTTACGCATCGTTCTGCGAAATATTTCACTCTAGGTTCTTTATGCCAACTAAGCCACTTATTATTTTTGCATTGATTCTTCCACTTGCCAACCACCACACAACCCATCTAACTACCTTTTTAACACATAATTCATCGCTCAAACAATTTCCAACAACATCAATTCCCTACTTTTCCTTTAAAGGCCAAGTTGTAACCTAGGGCAATTCTTGGATTTCCATTCACTTTTAATCACTCCACACCTCACACAACCCCATTATATCATCATATAATCATACCACAATTCATCAAACAATACCTCAACACAAAATTCCAAAGTCCCAAAATCATGACCTCAAATCCACTAAGTTAAAAATCATCACTTTTCACTTAAAATTTTCATTGCATTTCTAGCATTTATACATCATTCTAAGGCATTATCATCTAATAGACATTTTCCATTTGAGCTCTCTAACACAACACATCATAAAATCCCTCTTTAGGGTTCATAAACACAAATCAAAAATCCACTATTGAAATGTTGAAATAACTCACCCAAATGCAAGGTAAATGACTCTTCCTAGGTTTACTCCACCATTGGAGCATTTGAAAACTCCATGAACACAAAAACTCCAATGTGAGCCGCGGCCTTTGAGGGGGAAGATCTCAAAATCTAGACACTTTCACGGTTCAAGGATAGCACCAATGGCTTTGGAAGGCAATTTCCAACAAAATTCAAGTCAAACTTCGTTGGATTTGGTGCTTGGATGAGTGATTAATGGAGGGAGAAAGTTTTGAAGAAATTTTGGGGAAAGAGAGGGGGAGGGCTCGGGTTTTGCAGCTGGAGGAGGAGAAAGAGAGTGATGATGAATAGTGGTGATGAGGTGGATAAGTGGATTTTAAGTGGGGTGGGTCCCACGCCACCTCACGCGATTCAAAACGCGTTCGAACTCTCACTAAACGTCCATAAATTCAAAACCTATTTAGAAACTCTAATTTTTAACATTAACTATTCTCCTTTAATTATTCTTGATCAGATGAATTCAGAGTCCTCCATTCGTTCGGAGAAAACACTGTTTTAAGCTATTGCGCGCGTCGTTGGCACGCTTCCCTAAAATGACTTACTTTCATCAAATTTTATCAACAATCATATTTCCTAACTCAATCGACCATTTGTAACTCATATTTGAAACCTAGAGCTTAAAATTCAACTGGTACGTTTTACGGTGCAATCGTAACGCGGTATTTTTACCCGCGAAAAACATTATTCACTGATTTTTCTGAAACTTGCCTATCCACTCAATTTTTCGTTTTGAACCCATTTCCAGGGTTATTTTTACCATCTGAGACCTTCTACTCAATTTTTATCTTCCTAGGGTTGTGTGTTGGCTAATTACCGTTTTGCCCTTTCTTTGTATTTTGGCCTAATCTTTAGGATTTTCACTGAATCTCCACTTAATTACACACTTAATGGTTTAAACACTTAATTTAAAATTGTGAGTTGTTATAACTACCCTGAGGAGGAACTTCTTCATATACATCTTCACCAGAGGTACCCAAATCAACATCCACGTGAGCTGCACCGTCATCCTCCTCTACAGCTGTATTTTGCCAGCAATGTGGAGGAGCATCAGAATGTGGCAAATTTAGATCCAATGACTCAACCTGCAATGAAGAACTTCTTGCACAAGCAATGTCGGCATACAACTCATGCATCGTCATTGCAGACTGTTGTTGAAAAGACTATTGTAGAAATAGATTGAACATCATATCAGCATCTTTATCATCAGCAATTTCTAGCTAAGCAAATTCTTCTATTGTACAATATCGGCTAGTTAACCGAGACACAGATTGATTGGGGTCGAGCTTTAATTTCTTTGCAATCTTTGATTTTAAATCATGCAATCCCACCCCACATTGTATTTGTATACCTTTGGTTTGCCCCTCAAATGTCAATCCTGTAGCACCTTCATATATTCTACCATTGTAATATATGACTGCATAAATTGACCCTATATCTAGAACAAAACACGAAAAACATTAGACAATAATATGTTTTACAAAGATTAGAAAAGGAATAAAACAAATAAGTTATCCTAATTTACATTATTAAAACACTAAAGACTACTCCTCAATGACTAATTATTATGTCAAATATCTAAATATAAATAATTAAACATAAACATAAAAATATATTTTATTATGTAAAATCTCAATATATTAATTAAGCATGCCTATGTTAGGATAACACAAAAGAATTAAATTAAAATTATAAAAACTATTACTACTTAAATAAAACCCTAAATATTAATAAAAATTTAATTATTTTAATTTATATTCTTAAAACACTAAACACTATGCATCAATGACTAATTATTATGAAAAATATGTAAATATAATTAATTACTCATGAGCATAAAAATTAATTATTATGTAACATCTCTATATATTATTAATTATACATGCCTATGTTATTACGATAGCACAAAATAATTAATTTAAAATTATAACAACTATTACTAATTAAAAGGAACCCTAAATACTAATAAAAATTAATTATTCTTAATTATATTATTAAAATACTAAACACTACTCATCAATGACTAATTATTATGTTAAATATGTAAATATAATTAATTACACATGAACATAAAAAATTAATTGCTATGTAATATCTCTATACATTATTAATTATACATTCCTATGTTATTAGGATAACACAAAAGAATTAGTTTAAAAAATTATAACAAGTATTTCTAATTAAAAGAAACCCTAAACATTTACAAATAATTATTCTAAAATACAATATTAAAATATTAAACGCTACTTATTGATAACTAATTATTATGACAAATATATAAAAATAATTAATTGCACATGTTTGTGTTAGTACAAAAATTAGTGTATTCTAAATAAATGATTTTAATTAATTACTAAATTTTTTTTATGTAAACTTGCCTTTTGGTAAAGAGAGTTGTTCTAAGAGCAAAGACTTTGCTGCAACCATTTGCTGCAAATGGAAAAAAGCAAAGGAGAAGAGAATGTTGCTGCAAATGAAAAAAAAAAAAAAACAAAGGAGAAGAGAATGCTGCGAATGGAAATAGACGAAGATACAATGATGAAATAGTTCTGAAATCTTGTTACAAATGTGAATAAAGACGAGAACGAAAAAGAGAAACACTGAGGTAAATACAAAGGGTTCATGTGGGACTTAGACGGCTGGGGTTGTGCCACTTGGCATGCCGTCCAAGTTCCCCCCGTGGAGGACACTCTAAAAAAAATAAATTAAAATGAGTGCCGTAGGGAGGTGTGAGCGACACATAAAAAATAAATAAATAAATAAATAAAATTTAAAATGAATGCCGTAAGAAGGAGGTTCCGGCACTTAAGAAATAAAAAAAAAATAAACTAATGAGTGTGGATGGGGGGGGGGGGGGGGGGGGGGGGGGGGGGGGGGGGGGGATTTAAATGTAAATGGGATTGGTCAAAGAGCCTAACTTTTGTCACCTATTCATATTAAAAATCACATTGCGACGTTTTGAGAAAATATATCCTAATATGTCACATTTCACAACTTTTTTTTTATTTGTCATGTGAGGAAGTTTCATTGGCTTGGTATTCATGAGTCATGTCATGACTGGTTCTGCTGGTCCTACATGATCGACTCTGCTGACTTAGCCAGCGATAATTGCTGTGGAAATTTTTTTCAGTGCTTCGGGTACTCTCTTTTTTATTAAAACGGAAATTTTTTTTGTTCATTTTAACTCATATTTTTTGTATATTTTTTTTTTAATTTTTAAAAACTTTTCCAATATAAATGTACCTATATTTGTTGCACCAAAGATTTTCTCCTCCAGTAGGTATGATGGATGACTACAATCTAAACAAATGGCCCAATAGGAACAAATTCTGGTGGTTGAGTCTACATAATCGGTCATAGGTTCAGCGTGACCAATCATGTAGATTGCATTAATGGAACTATCTCATTGATACACATGGCAAAAAGAAAGTCTCACTAAGATCAACGATATTTAGTGGCCATTTGGATGAATTTTTTTTTTTTTTTTTTATAGTCATTCTTGGTACTTATGAGTGTTTGAATGTCTGCTTTAGAAAAATATATAAGTCACAAAAAAGTCAAAAAAATTTCTTTTTCAAAACTAGAAATTCTATTTTCTAAAAAAAACATAAATTAAAAGTCAATTTTTCTTCTTCAAAATTCAAAGTTGTTTCACCCCAACCCCAACAAATCCAATCTCTCTCATTGTTACCGTGAACACTATTGCTGCCGCTTTGTCGTAGTTTCCATCACCCCAACTCTAATCGATCTCACATTTGTCGTGATTACCACCACCACCACCACCACCACCACCTCTGTTACCATAACTACCGCCGTCACTATCTCCACCAACATCATTACTATCTCGCCACCACTTATACCATAATCGTTGTTGCACCATCACCTCACCTCCACCACCCTGTTGTTGCAACTAATACCACCACTATCCCCATCGTCTCTGCCACCATCAAATTTGTTTTCATAATTTGTTTTCATGACATTTTTAGTAATTTTATACATAAAAGTGCATTTTAATTTGGCTTTAATATTTCTACAGTAACTATAGATAAGTTATCTATATTAACTCTCAAAACGACGTCATTTTGCATTGAAAAATTAAAAAATTATAATGCAAAAAACTATTATAAACCTGTAATAAATTATGATTATAAAAATACCTTAATTTTCGTTCCAAAATGACGTCATTTTGGACTTAATGTAGACAACTTATCTACATTGATTGCAGAAAAAATGAACATTTTTAATTTTAACATTTAAATAATTTATTTAGTTAAAAATATTTTTCATGTACTATATTCAATTGTGAAATAGATTTATCTTCATTTTTTTTTTAACAAAATCCTTCTAAAATAAATAATTCATAAAAAGTCATTTTTTTAAGTTTATCCAAATGGAACCTTAAACGCGACATATTAAAAAAAAGGCTTAATATTTACTGGAGTAAATCATCCAATAAAGCCCTAGTCATAGCACTGCCCACGGTAAGTGAAGTAAATAATCAGCACTAGCTAATTTTTACTAAAATTAAAATTAAGTAGACTCATATGATATTAAAATTAAGGAACCGATTTATATAATTATAATTAGATAAATCATGTTTTTTTTCTAAATTTAGTAAGTGTAGCACTGATTGCAAATTACATTAAGAGTACTTAAATTTATCCCAATAATTAAGAATGGATATGGTTCATTTCAATTGCAAGTTGGGATTGGCTCGAGTGAATGAAATAAATTTTAAAAAGTATTTGGTTCTTTTTTTTTTTGGATATTAAAAAAAAAATTAAAAAGTATTTGGTTCGTTGAATCGGTTTGGAAAAATAATTTTGTAAAGAAAGATTGGGTAAATAACAACACAAGATGGGGTGAATTGTGTTTTAAACTTTTTGCAAATAACAAAGAAAAATTAAAAATCCTTTTTTCAAGAAAGAATGCAAGAGAGATTTAACAATTAACAAAAACTCTTAAACCCTTAAAACAGATTCATATTATTAAGAACAATGAATCAAAGAAGAGTAATATGCAGCGAAAAATAAAAGAGTAAGGGAAGAGAAGATAACACCGAGATATATCTTGGTTCACTCTCCACCACTGGGAGCTACATTCAGATTGAGGCCAATCGTTCTACTATCATCAAGCTTTCAACTAGTACTTGAAGAAAACTATTTTACAAGAGGAATTTTACAAGATATGTGATCTACCTGATCACCCTTAACCGAAACTCTAGGAGGACTCCCCTTTGAACCAAACCTCAATTGGAAATTTACAAGATTGTGATCAACCCTTTGATCACTCTTAACCTTATACCCTAGGATCACTCCAATTGAACCAATCACATTAGAACTACCTTCCCGAATTCAGAATTACAAAGAAATAGAAGAAGAAGAATTAAAGAGCTATCCCTCTAGATGTTAAACATATGCCCTATATGATGTTCTTATCAAACCATAAGGATTTCTCAAGTTTTAATCCACTCTCTTTATGCTCTCTTAACTCTCAAAAAGAACTTGTAACATATCGAGTGCTGACGAGGGCGGGGAGTGATCGTCGGTGCAAAAAGACATGGTGCGAAATGGCACAAATAAGGAGCGACTCCTGGCAGGTTTTCAGCGGGGGTACATGAATGAATCAAATCAACACCAAAAAGAGAGCGATTCCAAAGACTGTGCATGTATGAGACTGCACGGTTGGAGATAGGTTATAAGAATTAATTTGTACTACCTATACTAACAAAATGCATCTACTTTTCGATAGCCCATAACGGAAGAACTTCATAGTTAAGCATGCTTGACTTGGAGCAATTTTGGGATGAGTGACCTCATGGAAAGTTTTCCCAGGAAGTGTGTGAGCGAGGAAAAAGCACGTTGAAAAGTCCCGTGTTAGTGTGTGGGGATAATCATTAATTCTTGAAGCGGCCGAGCATTACAAGTGGTATCAAAGCAGAGCCTCTCTCCTAGTACGGTGTGGTTCGAGAACGAACTAAGCGGAAGCTGGTGGACATGTAACATCCCGAGCACTGGCGAGGGAGGGGAGTGATAGCCGGTGCGAAAGGACACAGTGTGAAAGGGCACAAACAAGGAGAGGCTCCTAGCAGGCTTTCAGCGGGGGTACGTTAATGAATCGAATTGACACCCGAATGAGAGAGATTCCAAAGACTGTGCACTGTGATACACTGACTCGTTATTTTTTTGAAAAAATGCGTGTCGGACACATGTCGAACACCGACACGCTCCGACACGTTCCGACACACGTCCAACACGTGGTCAATATTTTAAGACACGTTGACTATGTGGACACGCGACTTTGACCGTGTCGGACACAGTCAAAGGATAAAAACGTAAGATTTTTGAATTTTTTGTAAAATTAAAATCTGTGGACCAAGGAGAAGAAACTCTTGCAATGTTTCCATGGCGTGAAGGGTCCATTGTAGGCATTCTCAGCCTCGTTTTCTGCACTTTCATCATCCACCATTGATCTCTCCGACGACACATCATTGTTCCTACTGATCGACGATGAAGACGGCGGTGACGTTGTGATACTGCACCACTCCTTATACACCTTCGTCCTCTTCAAGACATCAAATGACACAGAGGCGCGTGGCACCGCTATTATCAACCTCCAAACTGAACGAAGGAAACAAAAGAAATGAAAGAAAGAAAACTAAAAAGCGAAGGAAGAAAACAAATCGGTATATTTTTGTATTACTTGGCCTTATCCTCCTCATCCACTGGATGTAAAAGAAGCATGAAAATCTGAAAGAGATGTCAAATCAAATGCAAGGCTCGAGAGAAATGTAATAAAAAGGTCTACAAAGGTAGCTGCACATACCTAGTTATATATACACCACCCATTTAGTCCCAAAACATAATTTACAATCTAAATACCAGAAAAACGATGCCACGTTGACTTTAAGTTTCAAGGGATAGAAATTTGTCTTTTGATTTGTTATAAAATTTAAATATTTAATTAGTTATATGACTTATTATGGATTGCAACATGTATTAAATATAAATTATATTATATTATATATATATTAAAAATATTATTTAATATCAAAACGTGTCCTAACGTGTCGAAATCTAATATTTTTTAAAATTAACGTGTCGACGTGTCGTATCGTGTCGTATCCCGTGTCGCGTGTCGGTGCATCATTGACTGTGCAGGTATAAAATTTCACAGTTGAGAATATCTTATAAGAATTAATTGATACTATCTATATTAAGGGAAGTTTTCCTAAAAAGTGTGTGAATGAGGATAAAACACGCTGAAAAGTCTCGTGTTAGTGTGCGTCATGATTTTTTAAGAAAACTTTCCAAAATATCTTTTTGAAAATAAAATCAAAATCTTTAAATTAACTTTCCAAAATTAGATAAAATCAAATCAAATCTTTTTAAAAAGGAAATCAATCTCAAATCAAAAATCAAATCTAATCAAATCTTTAAAAAGGAAATTAATTTCAAATTAATTTTTTCTTTTTTAAATAAAAAACTAAATCAAATCAAATCTTTTAAAAACGAAATCAATCTCAAATCAAAAACCAAATATAATCAAATCTTCAAAAAGAAAATTAATCTGAAATTAACCTTTTCTTTTTCAAATCAAGAACTAAATCAAAGCAAATCTTTTTAAAAAGGAAAATAATTTCAAATCAACTTTTTTTTTCCAAATCAGAAACGAAATATTGAAAAAATCTATTTGGATTAAAAATAAAACTTTTACTTTTTCTTTCCTTAATTTCCATGTGTGTGAGACTTGTATGCCAACGCATAAGTTTATGCTTCTAAATGCAATCTAGAGAGATATGACTCAATAAACTCAACTTCATACATTCAAGTCTCTAAAACACAAGTATTCAATTATCTTCACTTGAAAACTTTGACTTTGACGTTGACTTTGCACATTTGAATTACTTCTTCACTTTTGCATGTTGCCTTAATCTTCTAACTTTATTTAAGATTTATTGCACTACCTTCTAATTTGTGCATCCATGTTGAGCTTATTGGCACTTTATAATCATCAAAACTTCAAATATATAAACTTGGAAACCTATGGTTGAACAAATTTTATTTTTAAAGCGATTTGAAAACATATAATGCAATGTTGTGCAATTTACAAATTTGGTTTATATAATTTTTTTCATACTCCTAAGAATACATTTTTTGTGCCAAACCAAATCAATGAAATAATTGATTCGGAGAATCCAATCTATTTTGAAAATTTGTTGAATTCTTAAATCGATTCGAAAAAAATAATTCAATTCTAAAATTCATTTAAAAAAATTTATACGATCCGATTTACACTCCGATTTGGTTGGGTTGAAATGATTTTTCTCCAACTCCTATTAATAACAACATTGTGATTGCTCTTTTTTATGGATTTATAGGATCGGTCGCTCCGTGGAGTTCAAGAAATGGAGCATCTGCCGCGTGTATCTTGATAGTGAAATTTCAAATTTGATTACCTACGTGGAAATCTTTTCTTTTCTCTTTTCTTAATTGTATTTTCTTTAGCAAATAATTAAAATATCTTTTAACAATAATTTTTTTTAATGAAAAGTATTAAATTAATAAAATTATTTTCTTTTTTAATTCTCATTTTTTAATAATTCAAACGGAAAAAAACTAATTTAACTCAAAAACTTCTACCCGCCCATTTTTTTATTTTACCTTGTGCTAATTTTTTTTTTGATAGACTATTTTGTACTAATTTAATTCCACTAGAAAGTGAAGGTAGTGAGATCATCCAATCAATAATTTAATATTATATGTTTCTAATACAAATAAAACTAAATATTCACAATATTTAATTTAAAAATGCGAGTGGATTTAAAAATATTTACTTTAAAATTTCTTTTTTAGTTTTGCTATTATTTCTAATTTTCTTCTTTTTAAATGCTATTTTTTAATAGTTTCAACAAAACTAAGTGTGCATGATATCTAATTTAAAAACATCAAGAAATTATTGCAACAAAATAAATATTTTAAATTGGGGCATGGGAACCGATTAATCGAATAATAGATAAACTAGTAGATGACTACCAAAAATAAAAATAAAAAATAAACTAGTAGATAAAAAAAGAAAGACAAATGGCAGGTAAGAACTATGATTAAATTATTGCACCATTTGTACTAAAAAAAGAAAAAAAATTATTGCACCATAAATAACCCTTTTACCTATTAAAACATTGATATCATCTTGTTTTATATTAAGCATTCTTATATTAGAATAATGTAAAGTTTCGATCTTCTTCTTTGGATTAATAGTAAGCTTAAGATTCTAGCCGATTGCTATAAACCGGAAAAAGAGAATTTTAAAATGATTTTGTTATATATTGAAATGAGCATATAAGTATAATTTAAAACAAATGTGAATTTTAAAGAGTAAGTTAACTTCAAAGTATCCGCTATAAATCATCTCCATTTGCATGGTAATCAACACAAAGGACAAGTCCTCTTATAAAAAGCCTTGCTGAAACACTAAAAAAAAGTAACCATAGTCACCTCTAAGCTTTGCTTCCTTCAAGCCCTGAACCATGAACCTCTTCTTTGCTAGCTTCCTCTTCCTCATCCCAATTCTCCTTCTGTTTAGGAGATTATCATCCAAAAGGGTCCCTCCAGGTTCTCTTGGAATACCCTTTATTGGTCAAAGCCTTGCTCTTCTTGGAGCAATGCGAGCCAACACTGCAGAAAAATGGGCTGAAGAAAGAGTGAGAAAGTATGGTCCTGTTTCAAAGCTGAGCCTATTTGGAAAACCAACAGTATTCATCTATGGACAGGCTGCAAATAAGTTAATATTCAGTAACGAAGGTAACACTGTTGCTTTCCATCAACCTCAGTCCATGAAAATGATCTTGGGAACCCGAAACTTGTTTGAACTGAGTGGTCAAGATCACAAGCGGGTCAGAAGTGCACTTGCCAGATTCTTGAAGCCAGAGTCCTTGAAACAATCTGTGGCGAAAATGGATGAAGAAGTTAGGAGGAACATTGAGATGCATTGGCAGGAGAAACAGCAGGTCACGGTATGTTGTTGTCTCGACCCAATATCTATTTAGATTAAACTTAATCTGTATTTGCAACCATTGGTGTTGTAACTTGTAATTGCAAGTAGAGGTGGTATTAGAGAAATATAAAATCATTAATGTAACATCAACATAAAACTCCCATCTTCAACCCTTCCATTTTCATTCCTCTCATTTCCCAAAGTAAAGGGAACCTTAATATCAAACTCTTTCATGTGGAGAGAGAAAAGAAGAGTAAGGATGAAATTGATGTCTGATAAGAACCTTGAGGTAGTGCCCATACAACCAATTGGGACTCCAAGTCCCATACTTTGCAAATGGCATCGTAACATTCCACCACGCTCGGCAGCCCCAGCGCCCACGCGGGCTGGCTTTGCGCTAGTCTTTTGGAACACTGCAATGCCGGCGTCACCACCCGCGCCGCTCGATTGCAATCGGGAGGCATAGTGGAAGACATACCATTTGATAAGAACCTTGAGGTGCACCACCCCAAAAATTAGCTCAAAGGGTGAGAGTGTCCAAAGCCTTATAAACCCCACATTAGTTGCCCATACAACCAATGTGGGACTCCAAGTCCCGTACTTTGCAAATGGGATCGTAACAATGTCATTTTTTTTTTTTTCTGATAGGTGTTGCCCTTGATGAAGACACTCACATTCAACATAATTTGCTCTCTTATGTTTGGGCTTGAGCAAGGAAAACATAGAGATCAATTCCTGGCTTCATTCCAAGCAATGATGGAAGGATTATGGTCAGTTCCTATTAATATTCCCTTCACACGGTATAGCCATAGCCTCAGAGAAAGTGCAAGGATACAAGAGATGTTGAAGGAGGTCGTGCAAAAGAAGAAGATTCAACTTGCGCAAAATGAAGCTTCTCCTCACCAAGACTTAATCACATCCTTGCTTTCCATGGTTGATGAAAATGACCAACAATTGATCACTGAGAGGGAAATCATAGAAAATGCTATGCTTGTCATGGTTGCTGGACATGAAACTTCATCTATTCTCATTACTTTCATTGTCCGACTCTTGGCTATTGATCCTACTGTTTGTGAAGCAGTTCTTCAAGGTATATCCATAGATAAGTATGTGAGGAGCTCAAAGTAGGAAAAACCTCTTTTATTGGGTTAAGCAACAAATCACAATAGTGAACTTGACACCACATCTTAACCAAAAATCTTAAGACAATAGTAACTTAGTAAATACATAACTAATGCAGAACTTCATCCTCTAGGTGGACCTTGCCTGCTCTTCAGGATTTAAACCATGTGATTGGTGCTTGACCATTAGTATTAGAGTAACTTATCCTTATTTACCAGATTTCTTAACCAAGAAAACAAGAAAGGCCTATTTCTTGGATCTTGAGAATACCTGTAATGATTCTTCTTGTTTTGAAATAAGAGACATGTTTGTTACTATTGTTGCAGAACAAGAAGAGATAGCAAAAAGCAAGTCCTCAGGAGAGTCTCTGACATGGGAAGACCTTGCCAAGATGAAGTATACATGGAGAGTAGCATTAGAAACTCTTAGGATGATTCCTCCTGCCTATGGTGGCTTCAGAAAATCATTGACAGATATTGAATACGGTGGATACATTATACCCAAAGGGTGGCAAGTAAGCATAATTGTCATGGCTATCATCTTTCAACTTCTCCCCATTCAATCATGCCACTAACTATGAAACTTTTCTGCCTTTTCTGTATAGATCTTCTGGGTTACATCAATGACTCACATGGACAATAGCCTATTCCCAGAGCCATCAAAATTTGATCCAAGTAGATTTGAAAACCAGGGATCTATTCCACCCTATTGCTTCATCGCATTTGGTGCAGGAACAAGAATATGTCCAGGATATGAGTTAGCTAGGATTGAAACTCTTGTGGCAATTCATTATCTGGTAACAAGGTTTACTTGGAAGCTAGCTGCTGACGATTTATTCAGAAGGAATCCAACGCCAGAACCCACTCAAGGACTACCTATTCAAATTTGGCCAAGGAAACTTTCTTAGCTCTCATTTAAAAAACAGCTAGTTTTCTAAAACCAGATGTACTAAATAAAACCAATATTGGCATGTTATAGCACATATAAAAGTACTTGAGATAGATTTACCTTATTGTAGTGTTTCAATAAAGTGCAAAGCATATGAGTTTTTGCATCAATCAAGTAGTTTCAACACAATTAGACAGTAAGAGAGCACGGCAGATTATGTTCATGCATTCTGCTTCCTTGTGTAGGAACATGTATTATGTGGAACCCTTTCTAATCCTTATTTCAAGAGTTGCAGTTTGTATTTGCAATATTTTTGGTATGTTACAATCATGTTTTGTGTTTGTTGTCACTGTCGGAGGACATGAGAATCCTTGGAAACTTGGATTCTCTGCATCTGATGTCAAAAGATTTGCCTCTACTAAAATCAAACTCGGTGAAAATGATAATTCCCTTTCTTGCTTTTGTGCTTACAAACGCATATGTTTCGATGTTATGTTCTTGTTCTACATATAATTAGTGACAAGACTTAGGATCCAAAATTGTATCTGAAAACAAATCAACTTCCAATATCTTTGAATAGAAGTGCAGAACATATATAAACGTATTAAAAATAAAAGTTTTTAATGCAACTTGTACAAAACTAATCAGACGAAGACACATGAAAATAGTTATCCTTCCAATACTAGTCTCAAGCAACTCATAAGTCACGTGTAAGTAATATTATATCTTCCAACCTGATAGTTAAGGTAACAGATCAGTATGATGAGAGGCCATGAAAAGTTCTACATGAGCAATCTTCAGCTCAATCATATTTATATACGATTACATAGAAGTTACTCGGGCAATAGAATTTATGTTCAGTCAGAAGTTGTAGAAATTATATAGACTGAACTTTTGTAAAATATAGGATGGTTATCAAGCCAACTACCAATGCAAAAATGAACGGATTCCCACATAGGTTTCCTGTTATGTGTTTGCGACAGAGATGTCCAGCCCAATAGACTGGTATGTTACTCTTGGATCTAGTGCTCTTTTCAAGGTATTTATGGAGGAGATACCCTTGAGTCAAGCAGATCACTGTGCACAGAATACTATACCAGCGTTAGCCAATGGGGTGTGTGCACAGTGACAACATAACAGTAAGAGAGAGAGCGTAACTGTAAGAACCTGCACCGTTAATAAAGGAATTTAATAAATTAATGATGTGAAATTAGGAAATAATTCCATAATTGACCCTAATAATTATTACGAGGCTTTAATAATTATAGTAAGTGATTAAGAATGCTGAAAGTCGCTTTTCGGAAGAAAAGTGCAGATACCGGTTCTGCAAGTCGGTATAAATGCATACCGAAAAAGTATCCCGGAAAATTATAATAAGTGCATGATAATTACTAGAATAATATATAGGACTTGGAAAACGAGTTTCACGTCAATACAATGATAACTGGTGCCAGAAACTGGTACTGGTTATGAAAAGCGAGTATCGGAAAGGTGCTCGGAAAATTATTATAAAAATATGATAATTCTTGTAAAATTGAGTAGGTTAAGAATCTAAAGTTTGGGATTAAAATGCTAAGCGTAACATTTAAAGCTAATACTGTGTGTTTAAGTGAGCTATGACTATAAATACTCCCTTTAAGGGCACACAACCCTAGGAAACAAATTTTTGAGCATGAGGTTTTGAGGTGGCTGACCAGAACTCGGTTCCTTGTCCTTCTTCTCTTGAGTTTTCAAACCTTGAAGCTTTTCCTTTGAATTTCTTCACACTCTCTCTTGGGGAAACACTTGGGTGTGTGGTTGGTGAGGATAAAAGGACCATTTTCTGAGTGTTAGTGGTTGTGTTGAGCTTGTGAGGGGGCTGAGTTAGTGGGTTGGAGTGTTGGGGCTTTGTTCTTGGTTGTTGAATCTCCAAGTGGTCATCTTTGTGAAGAAAGGAACCACCTTGTTGTGCATTTTCGTGCACTCTTCCAAGTCAGAGTTTGGGAGCTGGTTGTGAGCTCCAAGAGCAACCCTTTGCCTCTGTTTTAGACTTTGGTGAGTTGTACCAACCTTGATCATGTGTTTTGTTGAGTAAAAGAGGTGTCTTTGCATGTTTAATGAGTTAAACAAGTAACCCACAGTGAAATGACCCTAAAACAGTATAAAGATGCATGCTTTAACGTTTGAAAGTGTTAAAAATGGAATCTTGGAAGGATATCTTCGTGAAATGCAGAAACTTCATTCTGTCGCGAAAAATCCGGATATTTGCCGTGGAATATCCGGATATTGATATCCGGATATGGGGATCTGGATATCCGGATATTGATATCCGGATATCTCACAGGCAATATCCGGATATCTAATATCCAGATATCACTATGGCAATATCTGGATATTGGATATCCGGATATGTCCCTGAGGAATATCCAGATATTCTGGGTTTACGAGGAATAGTAGCGTACTATTCATCCAGAACTGATCTATGGGTTTGTGGATCCTAGTTTGAGGAAGTTGAACTTCTGTAATTAATTAATGTAAGTCAGAATCATATGATTAAGGGCATATGGCTTGGTGAGAAGCCTTAAGACGTAAAACGTAATGGAAATGCGTTGTCTTAATATTGTATGTTTGCAGTGCATGTTATTGATATATTGTTGGTCCATAACAGATTGTGAATCTGCTATGTTTGGACTTTGAGCTGTGGACTCTTGGCTTTGGGTGTTAGCTTGCAAGGTAAGCTTTCGCGTCCTCGGTTTAGCCATGTTTTGGTTCCACCATGTCCAATGGGGGTATGGTTATATGCATGCTGTGTTACATGCTTTGAGATATGTGAATTGCTAGCTTTATATGTTAATGGCTTTTTAATATGCATGTGTTGTTCCACCTTGACGGTAAGCCTGAGTATGTGGCGTCATACAATATGGTGATCCGGGGTGGATACAAGCGGCGTCTTGTACTTATTGTGGGGTTGTAGACGTACATCCTGCATTTCTCTGGCTAGTAGATTAGTATTGAAACACATGACATGATTATCTGCTGCATTGCACTGATTTAGAACTGATGATGATAAACTGCTTTTGAACTTATATGCACATGTAAGTGAGCTTGGGGTGGAAGATCCTTGAGGACCCTTTGTCTTACTAAGATTTCTTGTTTAGAGATCTCATCCCACGTTTGGGGAATGCTTATTTCAGGTTCAGGTCGTATGGTGACTGATGCCTCTGGCGGCAGGAGGCCAGAGCTTAGCTGATTATGATATTTATGTTGTATTGCTGCCATGACTGGATTGGATGCTGTTTATGTTTTCTGCTCTTTATGTTTTGAGTTGAGACTTATGTTGGGCTTTGTTGCCTTATTTGGGTGAGCATGAGAGTTTTCCATGCCACTATGTTGTTAGTACTTTTGAGTCGAGTTGTATAAACTGCTAGTGGTCCGGTCTACGTGTTGTAGTTCCGTGACTAGAGACATACATTATGTTATTTTAATTAATGAGGTATTTCAGTTAGCTGTTTTATTGCAATTGCATACAGGCGATGTTTTATTAATTGATTAATAAGCAAGTTGGTAATGATAGTGACATCATAATTGAAAAGAAATTGATATTCCGCATTTTTAATTAAGCGCAGCTTAATACGATAGCATGATAACATTACCGGATTTATACAGGGTGTTACATTTATGGTATCAGAGCAATGGTTCGAGGGAAAAGCCTGTATGTATTGCAATAACTAGGATGTTTGGTTGTGTCTGTCTTGTGTGTTTACTCCGTCGAATTTTATTATGATAATGCATATGTAATCACATTGCGTGGGCCTGATCAACTTATAATCTGTGTAACTTGTGCAGAGTCATGGTAAGGTCCGGGAGAACACGAGAGACTTCTGAGGATCAATTCGATCCTATCCTGACTGCATTGGCTGAGATGCATGCGGCTAGGTTAGCTGATCAGGAGGCCACTAGATTGGCCAACACGACAATGATGGATGTTGTTCGCGAGGCGAACTGGATAGCCGCAGAGGAGGTTCGTGAAGCGAACCGGAGGACCACTGAGGATGTCCTCGAGGCGAACAGGATGGTGAACATGACGATGATGAGAGTCATGTTGGAGGAGATGAGGGCTGGTCCTGCTGTAGGCCAGTTTCCACCGCCACCACCGCCGCCGCCTCCACCTAGTGTTCAGGATGAGAGCCTGAGTCACATTGGCAGTGCTGCTCATGTCGCTGAGACGAGGGAGACTCTTGTAGAGCCTGCTGAGGATCGTGATGTGATAGATCCCCGGCTGAATGCTTTTAGGAAGCATAAGCCACCTGTGTTTGAAGGGTCTTTGGATCCTATAGCTGCGGCGAGATGGCTGGAGTCGCTGGACAAGATATTTCGGGTCATGCAGTGTACAGACCCACAGAAGCTGATGTTCTCGACTTACATGCTGGAGGGCGATGCCCATGAGTGGTGGACGAACCCCTCTCGTGCTTATGAGATGCATGGTCGTGTTTTGACGTGGCCATTCTTTGAGGAATGCTTCTTGGGCAGATACTTTCCCTACGATGCGCAGGAGAGGAAGCAGGGGGAGTTTGATCGATTGGTTCAGGGCTCGATGTCTGTTGACGAGTACCTGGCCAAGTTCAATGAGTTGGTGAAGTTTGCGCACTTCCGGATGGTTCCTCCTACTCTGATGTTTCTGGCTGCTAAGTTCCGCAGAGGACTTAGTGAGGTGATTGCTGAGCATATTGCTGGAGCTGCTTCGAGGGATTTTGGTACACTGGTTCAGCAGTGTAAAGACATTGAGGATGTCTACATAGCGAGCAAGGCCAAGAGGGCCAAGGTCGACGAGACCAAGGGGACTGTTAGTTCCACTCCTGCTCCTACTTCTTGGAAGGACAGGAAGTTTGCTGGGAAGGGCAAGGGTAAACAGTTGGCGACTAGGCAGGCGCCTGGTCAGTTCAAGAAGACTGCTTCACAGCAGGGGATTTTTGCTAGGCCTCCTTCCACTTCGAGATGTGCGGGTGCGGAAAGGAGCATGCTAGTCGTTGTGCTTCGGGTCAGTTGATCTGTTTCCAGTGTGGCAAGGAGGGCCACTTCTCTAGAGACTGTCCGTTGTCGACGGCAAGAGCTGCAGCTGTTCAGGCAGTTCCTTTGCAGATGGTTCTGATGGCTTCTACTTCGGCACCTGCGGTGCCACCTTCGGTTGGGCGTGTGTACACCTTGATAGGCAGCAGTCGGACCGCGCTCCGAACCTTTTTAGAGGTACTGTGTCTATTGGTGGTATTGCTGTTGATGCATTGTTTGATTCCGGGGCTACACATTCGTTTGTTGCTACCTAGATTTCTTTGGGGCTTGAGTTGTCCATGTCTGTGCTTTCTCCACCGTTGCGGGTGACTACTGCCACCGGAGAAATTTGTGATTCTACCACTGTACATCGCGATGTAGCGTTTCAGTGGGACGGCCGTGAGTTCTTGGTAGATCTAATAGGATTGTCGATGGCCAACTTGGAGATTAGTCTGGGCATGGATTGGTTGTCTAGAAACTGTGCACTGATTGATTGCTGTGCAAAGCGCGTGGTGATGTCTCCATGTGATTCCACAGCTAGTTCCTCGCCATATATTTCATTGTTGCAGGCTAGGAAGGCCTTGAGAGCAGGGGCATTTGGTTATGTCATGTTGGGAGGTTTAGTGAGTGGGACACAGGAGGATATCACTGGCATTCCTATGGTGAGGGAGTTCCTCGAGGTGTTTCCTGAGTTTCCGCAACAGCGGGAGATAGAGTTCTCCATTGATTTGTTGCCTGGTGTGGGGCCGATTTCATTAGCTTCATATCGGATGTCGCCATCGGAGTTGGCTGAGCTGAAGAAACATATTGAAGATCTTTCAGCGAAAGATTTCATCCGGCCGAGTGTGTCTCCTTGGGGAGCACCGGTCATGTTTGTGAAGAAGAAAGACGGGACAATGCGATTGTGCACCGACTACCGCCAGTTGAACAAGGTGACGATCAAGAACAAGTATCCCCTTCCTCGGATTGATGATCTATTGGATCAGCTCAGGGGCGCTTGTGTGTATTCTAAGATTGATCTTCGGTCCGGATACCATCAGATTCGGGTGAAGCCGGAGGATGTCCCTAAGACCGCGTTTCGTTCGAGATACGGTCACTTTGAGTATTTGGTGATCCCGTTTGGACTCACCAATGCGCCGGCAGTGTTCATGGATTACATGAACATGATTTTCCAGCCGTATCTGGATCAGTTTGTGATCGTCTTTATTGATGACATTATGATTTACTCCAAGACTGAGGAGGAGCATGCGGAGCATCTGAGGATTGTTCTGCAAGTGCTGAAGGAGAAAAAGCTTTATGCTAAGCCTTCTAACTGTGAGTTTTGGCTCAAATCAGTCAAGTTTCTGGGGCATGTGATTTCAGCAGATGGAGTTGCAATGGATCCCAACAAGATTGAGGCCATACTGGATTGGGAGAGGCCCAAGACAGTTACGGAGGTGAGGAGCTTCTTAGGTTTGGCAGGTTACTATCGGAGGTTCATCAAGGGTTTCTCCATGATGGTTCTCCGTTTGACTCGCCTTACCCGAAAGGAGACTCCATTTGTGTGGACTCACGAGTGTGAGGATTGCTTTCAGGAGTTGAAGGAGAGATTGACTACTTCACCTGTGTTGGTCCTTCCTGATCCTAAGGAGCAGTTTGAGCTTTACTGTGATGCTTCTGGAAAGGGGCTGGGCTGTGTGTTGATGCAGTCTGGTAGAGCTGTTGCTTTTGCTTCAAGGCAGTTGAAGCCTCATGAGGAGAACTACCCGGCTCTTGATTTGGAGTTGGCTGCGATTGTGTTTGCTTTCAAGATTTGGAGGCATTACCTGTTCGGTATGCAGTTTGCGGTGTTCAGTGACCACAAGGGCTTGAAGTATCTGTTTGATCAGAAGGAGCTGAACATGAGGCAGAGGAGATGGATGGAGTTTCTGAAGGACTACGACTTTGAGTTGAAGTACCATCCTGACAAGGCCAATGTGGTAGCTGATGCTTTGATTGGGAAATTCGTGAGTCTATCCAGTTTGACGATGGGTGACTTCGACCTCATAGAGAAGTTTCGAGATCTGAAGGTGACAACCTTGTTTGGGGTGCACTTCTCGAGATGGAGACTGTGAGAGTCAGGAATGAGCTTATGGACAAGATCCAAGAGGCGCAAGTGCAGAGAGAGTGTCTCGACTGCGTGAAGAACCAAGACGGTGTGTCTTGGAATGAAGATGGACTTCTGTTGTTTCATAAGCGTGTGGTGATTCCTCGAGGTCCTTTGACCGAAGAGGTTATAGCGGAGGCCCATAAAGGACAGTTTACTGTTCACCCTGGTGCCACCAAGATGTACCAAGACCTGAAAAGGAATTTCTGATGGTCAAGAATGAAGAAGGACATAGTTGTGTATGTGTCCAAGTGTTTGATCTGCCACAAGGTGAAGATTAAACACCACAAGTCGTCTGGTAAACTTCAACCTCTTGAGATTTCGGAATAGAAATGGGAGAGCATTTCCATGGACTTCGTTATGGGTTTGCCGAAGACTCAGGTTGGCTGTGACTCGATATGGGTCATTGTGGACAGACTGACGAAGTCGGCCCATTTTCTTCCAGTGAATATGAGCTTCTCTACTAAGCAGTTGGCCAAACTGTATGTTCGCGAGATCGTGAGGCTTCACGGGGTGCCCGAGAGTATCATCAGTGATAGGGACCCGAAGTTCACATCTCGGTTCTGGGAGGCGCTGCAGGGAGCTTTTGGTACTCAGTTGAGATTGAGTACAACCTATCACCCTCAGACTGATGGACAGACTGAGCGGACTATCCAGACCTTGGAGGACATGTTGCGGGCTTGCACGTTGGAGCAGGGCTCGACATGGGATAGGTACCTTCCATTGGTGGAGTTTTCATATAACAACGGTTTCCATGCTAGCCTGGGCATGGCACCCTACGAGGCGCTCTACGGTAGGAGGTTTCGTACGCCTACCTGCTGGTATGAGGTTGGAGATAAAGAGTTGTTTGGCTTGGACTTTGTCCAATATACCACCCTGCAGATCCAGATGATCAGGGAAAAGCTGAAGTAGGCGCATAATCGCCAGAAGAGTTACTACGATGTCAAGCATCGTCCACTGGAGTTCAGTGAGGGTGAGCACGTGTTTGTGAGACTTTCACCTGTCACAGGTGTTGGACGGGCACTCGGAGTGAGGAAGCTGAGCCCGCGGTTTATTGGGCCATACCAGATTCTTGGTAGAGTAGGACCTGTTGCCTACCGGCTTGCCTTGCCTCCGAACATAGCCAACATTCTCGACGTGTTTCATGTGTCTCAACTTCGCAAGTATGTAGCGGATCCCTCGCACGTGGAGCAACCGGATGATATGGAGGTTCGGGAGAACTTGAAGACTCCCGTCGGACCCTCAAGATTCTTGATCGTAGCGAGAAGCAACTGAGGAGCAAGATCATTCCGATGGTCAAAGTGCAATGGTCAGGAAGAACTCCTGAGAGTGTACCTGGGAGCAAGAGGACGAGCTTCTCCGGAAGTATCCCGAATTCTGAGACATGTATATTCTGATTTTGAGGACAAAATCCTAAAAAGGTGGGGTGAATGTAAGAAACTGCACCGTTAATTAAGGAATTTAATAAATTAATTATGTGAAATTAGGAAATAATTCCATAATTGAACCTAATAATTATTATGAGGCTTTAATAATTATAGTAAGTGATTAAGAATGCTGAAAGTCGCTTTTCGGAAGAAAAGTGCAGATACCGGTTCTGCTAGTCGGTATAAATGCGTACCGAAAAAGTATCCTGGAAAATTATAATAAGTGCATGATAATTACTAGAATAATATGTAGGACTTGGAAAATGAATTTCACGTCAATATAATGAGAACTGGTGCCAGAAACTGGTACTGGCTATGAAAAGCGCGTACCGAAAAGGTGCTCGGAAAATTATGATAAAAATATGATAATTCTTGTAAAATTGAGTAGGTTAAGAATTCAAAGTTTGGGATTAAAATGCTAAGCGTAGCATTTAAAGCTAATACTGTGTGTTTAAGTGAGTTATGGCTATAAATACTCTCTTTAAGGGCACACAACCCTAGGAAACAGATTTTTGAGCGTGAGGTTTTGAGGTGGCTGATCAGAAATGGGTTCCTTGGCCTTCTTCTCTTGAGTTTTCAAACCTTGAAGCTTTTCCTTTGAATTTCTTCACACTCTCTCTTAGGGAAACACTTGGGTGTGTGGTTGGTGAGGATAAAGGGACCATTTTCTGAGTGTTGGTGGCTGTGTTGAGCTTGTGAGGGGGATGAGTTAGTGGGTTGGAGTGTTGGGGCTTTGTTCTTGGTTGTTGAATCTCCAAGTGGTCATCTTTGTGAAGAAAGGAACCACCTTGTTGTGCATTTTCGTGCACTCTTCCAAGTCAGAGTTTGGGAGCTGCTTGTGAGCTCCAAGAGCAACCCTTTGCCTCTGTTTTAGACTTTGGTGAGTTGTACCAACCTTGATCATGTGTTTTGTTGAGTAAAAGAGGTGTCTTTGCATGTTTAATGAGTTAAACAAGTAACCCACAGTGATATGACCCTAAAACAGTATAAAGATGCATGCTTTAACGTTTGAAAGTGTTAAAAATGGAACCTTGAAAGGATATCTTTGCAAAATGCAGAAACTGCATTCTGTCGCGAAATATCCGGATATTTGCCGTGTAATATCCGGATATGGATATCCGGATATGGGGATATGGATATCCGGATATTGATATCCGGATATTGCCAGAGTGATATCTGGATATTGGATATCCGGATATTGCCTGTGAGATATCCGGATATTGGATATCCGGATATGTCCCCGAGGAATATCCGAATATTATGGGTTTGCGAGGAACAATAGCGTACTGTTCATCCAGAACTGATCTATGGGTTTGTGGACCCTAGTTTGAGGAAGTTGAACTTTTGTAATTAATTAATATAAGTCAGAATCATATGATTAAGGGCTTATGGCTTGGTGAGAAGCCTTAAGACGTAAAACGTAATGGAAATGCGTTGTCTTAATATTGTATGCTTGCGGTGCATGTTATTGGTATATTGTTGGTCCATAACAGATTGTGAATCTGCTGTGTTTGGACTTTGAGCTGTGGACTCTTGGCTTTGGGTGTTAGCTTGCAAGGTAAGATTTCGCGTCCTCGGTTTAGCCATGTTTTGGTTCCACCATGTCCAATGGGGGTATGGTTATATGCATGCTGTGTTACATGCTTTGAGATATGTGAATTGTTGTTGAGTTTTATGAATTAATGGCTTTTAATATGCATGTGTTGTTCCATCTTGACGGTAAGCCTGAGTATGTGGCGTCATACAATACGGTGATCCGGGGTGGATACAAGCGGCATCTTGTAGTTATTGTGGGGTTGTAGACGTACATCCTGCATTTCTCTGGCCAGTAGATTAGTATTGACACACATGACATGATTATCTGCTGCATTGCACTGATTTAGAACTGATGATGATAAACTGCTTTTGAACTTATATTGCACATGTAAGTGAGCTTGGGGTGGAAAATCCTTGAGGACCCCTTGTCTTATTGAGAATTCTTGTTTAGAGATCTCACCCCACGTTTGGGGAATGCTTATTTGAGGTTCAGGTAGTATGGTGACTGATGCCTCTAGCGGCAGGAGGCCAGAGCTTAGCTGATTGTGATATTTATGCTGTATTGCTACCATGACTGGATTGGATGCTGTTTATGTTTTCTGCTCTTTATGTTTTGTGTTGAGACTTATGTTGGGCTTTGTTGCCTTATTTGGGTGAGCATGGGAGTTGTCCATGCCACTATGTTGTTAGTACTTTTGAGTCGAGTTGTATAAACTGCTAGTGGTCCAGTCAATGTGTTGTAGTTCCGTGACTAGAGACATACATTATGATATTTTAATTAATGAGGTATTTCAGTTAGCTGTTTTATTGCAATTGCATACAGACGATGTTTTATTAATTGATTAATAAGCAAGTTGGTAATGATAATGACATCATAATTGAAAAGAAATTGATATTCTGCATTTTTAATTAAGCGCAGCTTAATACAATAGTATGATAACATTACCGGATTTGTACGGGGTGTTACAGTAACGTACCTTTAGGATTTACCTTGTATTTATAGAGGTTACCTGTGGGTAGTGTGGATGGGCCTTTGGTGCCTCTGATAAGGGCCCAGGCCTGCTTGCTATGCTGTCGTATTAGGATTGGTATCCTTGATGGAAATCTATCCGTGATTATTACTGATTCAGATCTTGGATTGCCCCTTATTGGGCCTATCACTTAATGGACCCCTTGTACGAGCCCATAACAGTTGTCCTTCAGCCAGGCTACCTGGGCATCTGGGTTGCCGAGGTGAATTTGCTTGTGCGTCTCTTCAGGTTTTTTGTTAGACTGAGTGCGTTTGAGTTTTTGCAAACTTTTTGCATGCTCCTCATATTCTGGAGTTTTTTCTATCGGGGTGTCTCTTGCCCCTTAAGTCGACGGGCTGAGCATCAACCCGGTGACATATTTCTTGTGTCCCTTTTTTCTGGATTAGGGGTGAGCTTGAGCAGTTTGGGTCCAACTGACGAGTTTCCCCTCAAGCGTCAGCCTTTATATCTATTTCGAGTTTGTAGATCATCTAAAGGACAATTTTTCTTCGTTCCTTATATTGGCAGGTTGAGCATCAACCCCTGAAAACTTTTACATATTCCTCTACCGAGTTTGGGATGTGCTTGAGTAGTTGGGATCCAACTAGCGATTTGCCCCCAAGCATCATAGTTTATACGCATGTCTTGATTTTTCCTTTTGGTTATGTGGACGATAGGTTTTTGCATGAACCTGGCGAGAAACTTTTACATAGGCAACCGGGTAACGGATGTGCTTGAGTAGTTGGGATCCAACTGGCGAGTTGCCCCCAAGCATCAGGCGTTTAACTTGGTTGAGAGTTGTATATGTACGTATTCTGTCTTATTTGTTGGTTTATGAGTGGTACTAATTCCCTTCTGTCACGTGCTACTTCCCGCGTGCTCTAGCGTGCCGCAGCCGTTTTATGCCGTTTTCGCGTTTCGTGCGCATTTATTAGCAGCATCGTTTCAGTTGTCTAATCATTGCTTTTTGAAGTGAAATGACACTGGTGACCCTGACCTTTGCTATTCCCGACTGCTGTGGTTACCACCCATGACGATTGCGGCTACCACCCATGATTGCTGCGGTTATCACTTACAAGTGCAATGACCTTAGTAGCCCTGACCTTTGCCATTCGTAACCCCAGTGGTCACTACTTATGCCTATATAAGCCTCTGTCTCATATTACGTGCTTTTGTTTTCCTTCTGAGTATTGTGCAGAAATTGCATTTCTTTGAGTTTCAGCGTCTCAAACGCATTTCTCCATCTTCTTGCTAGTCATCCCTTTCAATAGGTATTTCACTCATCTTTTGTTTTTTGTTGCTTCTGTTTTGAGATGCTTGTGTTTGATCATCTGTCCCCGAGCATGCTTTTTCAATTATGAATTCTTTGCCTCGTGTATGCCATTGCATTGATTTTCTTTTGTTTTCTCGTTACACCCACAGTCTGCACTTTCAAGGGGTTGTGTATTGCTCCCCTTCTGGCATTTTGGTGTTCATCACCTTGCCTTCATCATCCTTCCTTGTTATTTCAAATCTTAGTGTCATTTAGTTTTTTAACCAAATGAGGGGAAAAAACCTCCTTATTTTGCTTTGTGTTGTAAGGGGGAGAAGGAGGAGGATTCTAATTTTTTGTAAAATATTCCTCCTGGTGCCCGTTTCTGGCTTTGGGGGATTCCAAGGACCGAAGAGGAAGAACAGGAAGCCATGCTTCATGTTTGCCGTGGTGGTAGATCTCGGGGGAGGCCCGATTTGTCTAATAGGGATTTAGGGCCCCGACGAGGTAGAGGTTCCTCAAGACGGGGTAGGTGTCATCTTACTTCAAACAAACGTGCCTCCCATCAAATTCCCCAACTCGGGTCTGAGTCTTCTAGCAGACCTATGATTCATCCTGATCTTTATCCACCGTCCGGGATTTCCGTCATTCTTTCCCTCTCCCAAGAAGTGTTCCTTGTTACTCTTGTGTCTACTTGAGTTCCAAGCTTATCGAGCAAGGATGTGACTCTTTGGCCGACTCTACTTTGGCTAGCTGCCGGAATGGAGATATACCGGGGTCTACCTACACATCTGGTGGGGCAGATGACCCAATCATGATCTCCGACTTGCCGACTTCATCATCTTCTAGTGATTCTTATGATAGCATTTTTGATTCAGGTACCCCCATTCTTTTCTGATCCAGCTTTTTTCTTTGTTTTAGGTTTTATGGCATCTCCTCCTCCATAGGTAGTAGAAGAGTCGAGTTCTACCGAATCATACCCCCCACGTCCCTCCACCTCTTTAATATCCCATTTTCCCTGGGTGACTTATGTGGTTTTAAATACTGCTTCCGAGATGGGTCCGGACGACGTGGCGGGTCTTCCTGTTGGGAAGTTAGAGAACTACGATATAGTCCCCCCACGGGAGGACGAATCGGTTTGCTCTAGTGGGAGCTCAAGAGAGCCCCCTTTCTTCTTCTTTTACCGAGATGTCGTAACTCAGCTTGGCATCCGGTTTTTTTTGACCGAGTTTCAAATGGATCTCTTGAACCACCTTCAGATAGCCCCTACCCAACTTCATCCCAATAGTTGGGGTTTTATTAAAGCTTTTGAGCATTTTTGCGCATATCTTACTCTTCCAGCTTCTTTCTGTGTTTTCTTTTTCTTTTTTCAAGTGCTTACTCCTCGAACCGGTCGTGAACCGGCGGAACAAAAAGGTTAGGTTACCATTCGAGGTATCCCTGGTCGCAAACTTTTTCGAGTTTACACTGATTCTTTCATGAACTTTAAAGACAAATTCTTTAAAGTTTCTGCACATCCCGGCAAGAGCGTATGGTTTGTTGATAACTGTAATGCCGAGGATGTAGAGGGAAAATTTCCCTTGCACTGGTCATTTGACCATTATCAACTTCCCCCTTCGAGCTACCGCTTCAAAGAGTCCAGTTGAGCCTTTTTGATGTCGACAGTGCCATTGCCATTGGTACATATCTTCAATCGCATAAGCATGCTAGTGTCCATCCCTTCTTTTCAAGTCCCAAGAGGATCTTGATGCTGAACTAAGTATGGATCATTTTCCCCAAACCCATACACACATATTTCTTATATTGCATTTGATGATTATATCTTATTGTTTCTTCTTTGCAGTACCCAGCATGGAGAACCAACAAAATGAGCCCCCAAGCTGGTTGTCGGTTTTGAATCAATCCAAAGCTACCTCTGTCGGGTTGCCAAAGAAAAGGAAAGCTTCTGAGCTTTCGAAGGATGACCCCGGAAAACCCAAAGGCACGTCGGCTATTAAAGGTACTGCTACTGCGAGCAGCGTCAAAGATAAGGTGGGCGCTGCTGATGCCAGTGCTTCTGCTTCTTCTCAGCAAGCAATAAAAGCTCCTCCTCCTCCTCCACCATCCGAGCTTGTGAAACACGTGGTGTGGTAGGGCGAAATGAACAGTGTTCTCCGGGATGCGATATGTGCTCATGAGCCCTTCTACAACTCCTCCGCTCTTACTGCTGCTCAGATTAGGGAGGTAGAAGAGTTAGAACTTTGCTGTATGAAGATGGCCGGGTTGGCAAGACCTTTGCTAACTCTTAAGAAAAAGTATCTTCGCTCTTTGAATGAGGCATCCGCATCCCGGGAGGAGAGGGCCAAGACATATGCCGAGCTTCTGAAGGTGAAGGACGATTTGTCCTCTCTGAAGGAGAAGTATGACCAAACTACTGTCGAGCTGGTAAAGGCCAAGGAAAATCTCGGAAAGTTTCAAGACGAGCAAGCTGCCGAAGCCGTGATGATGAAGGAATTTCTGATTATGTATGAGAGAATGGAGGAGAGTTTGAAGGAAGCTGAGGGTAACGCCCAACTTTACCGGGGTGAACTTGGTCACCGGCTCCTTCTATAATGCCCTTAACCAACTCCAAGTACTTAATCCGGATGTGCCTCTGAATATAATTGGTTTAAATGCTCGTGCATATGTCAGCAACGGTCAAATCATTCCACCTCTTGCTGCCTCTCTCGCTGGTGACTCGGTTATTCAATTTGGGAAAGGGGTGCTGCCGTTGAAGATGGTGACGAGGCAGCTAACCAACCCACTAAGGAGATCGCGGTGTCCGAAGAACCTCCTGCTGGCAAAACTCAATGAAGCTCTGGGATGCCGGTTGCCTTTGTAATTTCCAGTTCTATTTGGGGCTTTTGAAGACCCTTTTTGATTTGTAATGAATATTGCCGGTTTTACTTCGGTTTTAATTTGCTCGTTGAGCTTTTTTTATCTTCTCATATTTCGCTTTATGATTTGATGTCTTGTATTTCTTACTTTTCGACTTTACTGCAGATGCATTTATCTAGGTATTTGATTTTCATAGTCTGTCATGTTCGGCTGGACCATTCATTGAACACTTCTAAAGATTTAGTACGACATTGTTTTTTGACAAATGGGCTTGTGCCTTTGCCATCCGAGTTGCTTCCATCCTGCTTGAGTTACAACTTGGGTAGATTTTACTTCTTTAACCCGTGCTTTTACAAGTTCTACGTTAAGTTTTATCCGAGTTTATCCAATATCTATTTGTGATTTTTTCAACTCAGATAAATTTATTAAACCCGTGCATTTTACGAGCTTTATATTCTTGACCTGGCCGAGGTCAAAGCATTGTACGGATTCCGCTTTCTGTCATTTTCCATGACCCATGTTTGTTTTGACTTAACCGTTTTGGTAAGTCTATATTAATAATGGGTCTTGTCCTTACTGACTTAACCGTTTGTTATAACTTGAATTTTGTAATTCAATTTTATCTAAGGTAAAGACAATATTGTCACCTGTCTCCCTTGGTGCTTAGACCAAAATAAGAAGCATTTCGACTTGATCAGAGTCACCATGACAAATTGATTTTGTACCTCGGATTTTGGTATCGATGCATCAAAAATAGACAAGGACAAATCTTAAAAAGAAAAATTCCTCATTTATTGATATCAAGTTGTTAACTACATGAATTTGCCGGCATATTCAGCTTTAGTTAAATCCCTAAAAGAGGAAAATATAACTGAATTTGAAATATTGCAAAACTCAGAAGGTGGATCCCGGATTTAGCTGTAAATATTTTCAGCTTATCCGTATTCCAGGTTCTCTTAATTCCTTTGCCTTCTATTGTCTCTAGGACATACACTCCTTTTCCGAGCTTCTCTTTAACTCGGTATGGGCCTTCCCAGTTTGCAGCTATCTTTCCGTCCTTGGTGTTTTTATTGCCAATGTCTACCCTCCTGAGTACCAAGTCGTTTTTCTCAAGAGTTCTTGGCCTCACTCGCTTGTTATATCTGACTGTTGTTTGCTGTTTGGCCATCATATCCCGGCAGTGAGCTGTCACTCTGACTTCGTCAACAAGATCTAACTCAACAGTGAACAGTTTGCTGTTTTGTTTGTCGCCTTGTTTGACACTATTCAGCCTCTTCTAAGAGGGTTCTCCAATTTCCACCGGGATCATGGCTTCGCAACCATATGTCAATCGAAAAGGGGTTTCCCCTGTTGCTGTTTGGGTACTCGTTCTGTATCCCCAAAGGACAAAATATAGCTGTTGAACCCAGCTTTCTGCGGTGTTGAACATCCGTTTTTTGAGACCGTCCACAATTACTTTGTTTGCTGCTTCAGCTTGCCCATTCGACTATGGGTGCTCCACAGATGCACAACGATGTTTGACTTGTAAGTCTTTCATCAATTGTTGGAACCTTTTATCAGCAAACTGTGTTCCATTGTCAGTTACCACCTCAGCTGGTATTCCAAATCCGGAGATAATATTTCGTTCAAAGAACCTTTGTACTCTAGTCGAGGTGATTATGGTGGCTGGTTCTGCTTCTATCCACTTTGTGAACTAGTCCACAGCTATAATCAACCACTTTAATTGTCCTTCAGTAGCTTTGAAGGGTCCCAACAAATCCATTCCTCATTCGAAAAAGGGCTATGGAGCCGAGATATATTTCTGTTCTTCAGGTGGTGAAAGAATTAGCTTGGCATGCTTCTGGAAACTGTCACATCTCTTGACATGTTCTTTAGAGTCTGCCTCCTTAGTCAGCCAGTAATAACCAGCTCGGAGGGCCTTTCTAGCCATAGTTTTGCCTCCCATGTGATGGCCATCGATTCCTTCATGTATCTCGGCCAGAACATATTCTGCTTCTTCCGAGTTCAAACATTTCAGCATGGGGATATGCAGCCCCTTTCTAAACAGCTGATCGTTCACAATTGTGTATTGTGCCGCATCTTGGACCAGCTTCCTGGATTCCAGTCGATCCTCTGGCAATGTTCTTTTCTCGAGGTATGCCACTATGGGTTGCCTCCAGTCATTCGCCGAGGTGATGATCATCACGCAACTCGGCATAGTTATGCTTTGTTGTACCACGGTATTGTGGTTACCTGGATTTTTGGTACTTGCCAACTTAGACAAGATGTCAACTCGGCAATTTTCCCCTCGAGGAATATGAGTAACTTGCACTTCATCGAAGTCAGTCATCACCTTTTGAACCTTGTTCAGGTATTTCGCCAATAGAGGACCTTTGACCTGATATTTTCCTTCTATCTGCGAAGTCACCAATTGTGAGTCACTGAAGATTTTTACCTTCTTAGCTCCGTGTTCTTTAGCCTGCACTAGTCCGGCTATCAAAGCTTCATACTCTGCTTGATTGTTCGAGGTTGGGAAACCCAAGTTCAGGGAGTGTTCTATTGTCACTCCTTCTGGACTTTCGAGTATGATTCCAGCTCCACTTCCTTTGTCGTTGGAGGATCCATATACATAGACCTTCCATGTATCTCCAGATTCATTAAGTTCCGGGTTCAACAGTGTTAGTTCCATTATGAAGTTTGCCAGAGCTTGTGACTTGATGGCCTTCCGACTTTCATATGTTATGTCATACCCACTGAGCTCAATTGCCCAGCTAGTCATTCTTCCTGCCAGGTCCGGCTTGTGCAACACCTGCCATATAGGCTGATTAGTCCGGACTATTATTTGATGTCCCTAAAAATATGGCCGCAACCTTCTAGCCGTGATCAGCAAAGCGAAGACCACCTTTTCTAGCTTTTGATATCTGACCTCTGCACCTTGTAAGGCTCTCCTGATGAAATAAATTGGCTCTTGGCCTTTATCGGTTTCCTTGATCAGGACAACACTTATTGCCTCTTCCCCCACAGCCAGATATAGAATCAGAGTATCTCCTGGTTTTGGATTTGACAGCACTGGTGGGGTTGCCAAGCATTTCTTGACCTTCTCGAACGCGGCTTGACATTCCAGATTCCAGCCTTCCATTGCTTCCTTCTTTAATAATTTAAAGAATAGGAGGGCATTCTCAACAGACTTTGGTAAGAACCGGGTTAATGCAGCCAATCTACCAGTTAACTGTTGAACTTCCTTTTTATTCTGGGGTACTTTCATTTCAAGTAATGCTTTCCACTTGTCAGGGTTTGCTCCAATTCCTCTGTGGGTTAATATGAAACCCAGGAACTTTCCAGCTGGGACTCCAAATGCGCATTTTACCTGGTTTAAACGGATGCGATACTTTCTGAGTTTTTGAAAAGTTTGCTTCAGATCCTGGACATGATCTGTCATATCACATGACTTCACTATCATGTCATCAATATATACTTCCACATTTTTGCCCAGCTGATCTTGAAACACCTTATTCATCATCCTTTGATAAGTTGCCCCTGAGTTTTTAGGCCCAAATGGCATCACATTGTAGCAATAATTGGCATTTTCAGCAATAAAGGCGATTTTTTCTTGATCCCCTGGGTACATCGCAATCTGATTGTAACCAGAGTAGGCATCCATGAAAGACAATAATCGAAATCCATCTGAATTGTCTACCAACCGGTCTATGTTAGGTATAGGGTAGGAGTCTTTAGGGCAGACCTTATTCAAGTCTGTATAATCAGTACAGACTCTCCATTTCCCATTTGGTTTTTTCACCATCACAACGTTCGCAAGCCACGTTGTGTACTGTATTTCCCGAATGAACCCGGCATCCAGCAACTCTTTCACGTGTTCCTCCAAGACTTATTTCCTTTCTGGTCCCAACTTCCTTTTCTTTTGAGAGATCGATGTGGATCCGGGGTAAACTGTCAACTTGTGGCAGCAGAAGGCGGGATCTATGCCTGGGATTTCTAATGATTTCCAGGAAAATACATCTGTGTTACTCTTAAGGAACCCGACTAACTCTTCCCTGACTTGAGGATCTATGGTCTTACCAATTCAGGTAAATTGACCAGGTACTTCCCCAAGTACGAGGTTTTCTAATTCCCCATCGGGCTCAGGCCTCGGGATTGCTTCTTCTCTCATGTCCAGTTCAACCACATTAACAGGCTTCCTTGAATCGTGAGGAATTGCCTTCTTGCCAAGTTTGTCCCCTGGATGGATCCGGGGAGGACTCAAATGTCTGCCTTCGTTCTCCTTGACAGTATCAAAGTAACATCCTCTGGATTCTTTTTGAAGCAGTACCATAAACAATATCATTCAAAATGATAGAAAATGTACCATTCTTAATACTAAAAGTGAAACCATCTTGTTCTAAACAAGAAATAGAAATAATGTTTCTAGAAATGTTCGGAACATAAAGACAATTTTTCAAATGCAGTAAAAGGCCCGTAGGCAAAATAAGGTCGGCATCTCCAACAGAATGAGCAGCAACCCTTGCTCCATTGCCAACGCGAAGATCCACCTCGTTTCTCTCCAATCTCCTTGGGCTCCTAAGCACCTGCAACATATTGCAGATATGAGAACCACAACCAGTATCCAATACCCATGAAGTCGGATTAGCACAAGAATAATTTATCTCAATCATGAAAGTACCTGAGGCAGAAGCATCATCATGCTTCTTGTCCTTCACACTCTTCAGGTAGTCTGGACAATTCCTCTTCCAATGGCCTTTCTTGCCACAATGGAAGCACTCAGCATCGCCTTTGTCCTTGGATGCTTTCTTACCCTTCTTGTTGCCCTTCTTCTTCTTGGATTTTCCTTTGGGCTTAAGGGAGTCACCTTTAGCAAGCTCCTTACCCTTACCCTTACCCTTGGCCTTGTTAGGCCCACCAATCACAAGAGCTTGTGTCCTATCCTTCTTGATAGACACTTCAGCATGTCCCATTGGTATATGGTTGGTCTCCCCAGAATTATATTATATTCTGATGGGATGTCGGCCACTATGAATCTGACCCGTTCTGATTTGAACGCTTCCTTTGTTCCCAGGGTTAACCTGAGGTCTATATAGCCTTTAGGAGGTGTATGCTCTCCGATAAAAGCTATCAAGGTTGTTTTGCAAGGTTTGAGGTCCTCCTCATCAAGACTCATTTTCTTGAAGGCCTCCCATAGTATAATATCGGCACTACTTCCTGCATCGACGAAAATCTTCTTAGCCCGGCAGTTTACCAGGGTTCCAGCGATGACCAATCCGTCTACATGCCCCGGTAAATCACCATGCATGTCTTCCTTTGTGAAATACAGCAGAGGAGGATATGGTTTGCTGAGGTCTTCCTTGAATTTGGGACGATCCCGGATAGAAAGGACCTCTTTCAGATACTTTCGTCTAGCACTTACGGTGTCTCCTCCACCTCCAAGGGCTCCACTAATTACATTAGAGTCAAATTCCGCTTCCGAGAATTCATCATTATGGGAATCATCTTTCTGCTTCCTTTCATCCTTGTTTTTCTTCTCGGGGACCGGGCTTTTGCTTCTCTTCCGGTTTCCAGATTTTCTTTTGTTATTTTTGGAATCATGAGTTTTGATCACGTATTGGCGTAATCTTCCATCTCTAACAAATTTCTCCACAGCATCTCGGAGATCCCAACATTGATCAGTAGTGTGACCCGGTCCATCATGGAAAGCACAGTACTTGGATTTGTCCAAACCTCCTATGTCGAAAATGGGTCGGGATCTTTTTACTTTTTTCATCTCCGTTATTGCCACCTCTCTCCAGATTTGAGAGCGTGAGGCATTCAACGGTGTGTACTTCTCGTATCTTCCAACCCGGTCTCGGCCATCCGGGATTCTGGTTCAATAGTCTTTCTTCTTATTACCAGCTCGCTCTTTCGGGACCAGGATCCTCCTTCTCGGGCTAATTCTTTTACCTTATTCAAATTGCGCATTTGCCAACTCCATTTGCTCGAGTTCGAGGTACTTCTTTGAACGGGTTCTGAATTCCTCCAACGTCCTCACTGGGTCCTTATAAACCAACTTGGCTAGCCTGGATGCTCCATCCAGACCAGCCATAACGAGATGTACGTGGACATTCTCTTGTAACCCAGGCACCTGCAATGCGACATCCTTGAATCGATTGAGGTATTTCTGGAGAGTTTCTCCGGGTTGTTGACGTATCTTTCCAATTGCGAACTCGGATTTGGGATGTTTCTTACTTGTCGAAAAATTTAAGAGGAACTTCTCCCCAAATTCCTTAAAGGATCCAATGAAGTTAGCAGGTAAGGTAGAGAACCATGCCTGTGCAGCCCCAGTCAGAGTTATGGAAAATATCCGAGATATGAGGGGCTCATCTATCTCTCGGATGTACATGTCCGTATCAAAAGCATCGATATGGACCTGTGGGTCTTGACTTCCATCATATTTCGGCAATCGTGCCGAATCAAAATCTTCTGGGAATGGAGAATTCAAAATCTCCCCGGTGAAGGGGCTGTTATTATATGGCCCCTTGCTATATTTTCTTCTATAGGCTCCAGGTTCCACGCGTCCTCTGATGATCTGTGCATCCTGGTTGGGGTCGACTGTTAGTATTTGGGTGTCCTAGAGACAATCTTATGATTAAATAAGGACATAGATGTAGACCTTTGTATTGTCGCAAATAAATAAAAGCATTCTTTATCCTGTTTCATATTTTGTCTCGATATTACTGTTAATATTATATACGAGTAACTGGATAAACCCCTTGGAATAAAATAGGTATCTCTCGAGTATCTGTGATGAGATCACGATCATGAGGATTCAAGGATATTGGATGTTTATTCCTAATTTTATGTTCCTAGTCTAGAGACACTGAGAATGGGGATCAGTGATCTCGGGTAAGACTAGCACGACTTATCTACTTGTATTCGGATGCAAGGTAAAGAACTCATGAGCTACAGATATGGAGATGTCTTAGCTAAAGTCGTGGATGGATCTATAAGGGTATAGCTCGCACTGAACAGACCCACAAAATAGACTCTATGAGGAAATCTCACAGAGAGTATCATTAGAGTAGTCTATTTATATTTGGGTATGTTTTTCCTTAGACTAGAAGTTATTACCTAGACTGTGTTCTAGAAGGCATGCTTTGACTGTATACCTCGTCTGCCTGAAACATGGAGACTCATAGGTATACTGTTGGGCTTGTCCTGAAAGAGCACAGGGCTAGGGTGATAAGCTGAAGGAATTCGTCAAATCTCTGTGAGAGATTAGGTTATCTATAAACCGGAGAAATCGGGATGACATTTGCAGGGACTCGAGAATCTATGCATAGTAAAAGAGATCATGAGATGATCTGCCTTTAGAGTCAGTAAATTGAAGATTCCTTATTTCGAATAAAGCTTACCCTAAACTGCAAGGGTTGATACGTTTCCTTACCCTAGGTTTTATGGGAAGGTAACCGAGACGAAAGAAAATACATACGGCAACCAAATATGTCTAATAGGATGATTATGTCATTAACCTAACTAGCTCTGGGGAAACAAAGCATTGCTAGTGCTCTGTGTTGCCATTAGATGGGTTGTGGGCTTATTGGGCCCAAGCCCATTTATGTCAGTGGCTATCTTGGGCCTAATGGGTCACACACTAACACCTTATTGTCATGACAATATAGCATTAAAGGTATTGGGCCTAATAATGGTTGTTAGCCCAAGAAGAAGTTTGGAAGCCCACCAAAAGGAAAAAAGGGCGCATGTTTAGTTAATGGGCTTGGATGGTCCAAGACATTACTAATTAATTTAATTAGTTAAATTAATTATCAAATGTTTAAATTTTGAATTTGAAATTTGAATTTTGAATTTTGAAATTTGAATTTTGAAATTTGAATTTTGAATTTAAAATTTGAAATTTGAAATTTGAAATTTGAAATTTTGAATTTTGAATTTTGAATTTTGAATTTTGAATTTTGAATTTGAAATTTGAATTTGAATTTGGAATTTGAATTTGAATTTAAAATTTAAATATTTGAACGTTTGAATTCAAATGTTTGAATTCCAATTTGAATTGGCTATGAAAAGTTGTTTCATAACAAAAGGATAAGATAAGATCTTGTTGGAACAAATCCCAAATATCAAGAGGAGATCTTTGAGAATCTTCTAGTGAGGATATGGGGCGCTGATTTAGGTATCTGATGATGGTCATAAGATCAACCAAATGAGCTCCAGTCAGATTTGGTTTGTTGAGAGAATAAGTGAGACAGTTGGTTCAAGTTTGAATGCAACTGCTCAACGTATCTGGACTGTTATGAGGCCAAGTGGGGCGCACCATATGGCTGGCCATATGATGGTTGTTGAGTCAGATTCTTGTTGAGATATTCACTTGATATCATGAGGATGTGAGAGGAGGTTGTTGACAAGATTTGAATTTTGCAACAACTCCACTCATCCCCCTAGTGTGCGCTATATATAGGGCCTTATTTGAGTGAAGAAAATCAGATTTTTAATTAACTCATTCTCTTATCTCCTTGTGGGTTCCTTTTAAGGTTTTTCTTAAGAGAGTTTCGAAATAACCTAGCCTTTTTCAAAGAAAACCATGCGCCACTTTTGTGTCTATTCTTGCTGAATATTCACTCTTCTAAACACCTTGACCTAGCCTCCTCCTTCACACATTGGGCGCATAGCTTGCCTCCATTGGTGTTTTCGTTGGTGGCCTTGAAGAAGAGTTCTTCCGTCTTGACAAAGGGTGGTGTGGATCAACATTAGAGGGCTTGCATCTTCAAGCCTTATGTTGATCATCCTCCAGTTTTGGAAAGCAAACAAGGTAACATCCATGCCCTAAAGCATGTTTCTTGATATGGTATGTGTTATTCCGCTCGAAAAATTTTATTTTTCCCTCTCACATGCCTCGACCTTCAAGGTCAGTTTCTTTCAAGTGGTATCAGAGCCCGGTTGCTTTACCATCGGCGGGTGATGGTACCTTGTTTGTAAAAACTTGTTCTTTACGGTCAAAATTCTTTAAAGAATTAAAACTTGAATCATAGCATATGGATTTCAAAATACTATGCTTTAAATCGTTAAAGTTTTTATTTTATGAACATGTTAATGTGATTGCTATGTTCATGTGTCTGTATGTGATCATGGTTTTGTTTCTTTTCTTTGTGAAAGTTTTAATAGAAACACCTTTTTGAAAGGGATAAAATCGGCCATGAGGGGTACTATGAGTACCTTGATTGTTTTCTTAATTTTCGCTGTGAATTGTTCCATGAGAAAGACATGAAATTTTGTTAAAAATTTAATCATATATGTGATATGTGATTCGGCCATACCATGTGTGGTGTCAGCATGTGTGGTTTAATTTTGTTGTGTCCTTTGACAAAGAGTTATCAAAATTTGAATTATATTAATTGTTATATAATTCGGCATTAAGAAAATTTGAATCATGATTCTTGTGTTCATATTTTAAATGTTAAAATGATCTGACGTATGGATGAACATGTTATATAATATGTGTTATTATGTGCTTGCAAGTTATTTGTATTTACAGGTACAAATTGGAAGGGGATGGTCATGGTGCCCGAGTTTAAATTTCAAATTTTATATTTTAAATTAAAGGTGTAATTTTGTTCGATTTGAATTAAAATGTAATTTTGAATTTTAAATTTTGTATTTGTCCCTCCAAAGATGTTTTGGAGTTTCTTCAATTATATGTAATTAGAGAAATAGGCTAGTGGTGTTTAGACGACAAGGAGCCATGGCTTGAGAAGCGGAAAGACGAATGCACGAGCACCATGACCGTCTCAAATAAAACTGTTTTATTAGCATGTATGCTTTTATGTTTCAAACGACTAGTATGCATGAATTGGACAAAGCACGCTTGTATGTATTATTATGCACGTCCAATTTCGACTAGTCTAAACCGATAGATGTATGACATAGGTTACGACTAGCATGATAATATACTAATACGCTTGATGAGACCTAATAAAATCCCTAAATAAAAGGAACCCTTAAAAGGAATAAATTATTAAGCATATGATTACCTCCCACCACCAATATTACTCGAACCTCCTCTACATAGTGGTGCTCCACAACTCAGTTGGGACCCATTGTTTCGTTGAGTAAGAGTAGTATTAGAAGTGTTAGACACTTAGGGTGCTGGTTGATGCTTAACTAAGGCATAAGTTGCAGGCCCAGCCGAGCTTATGGACTTAGGGTAATAATGCTAGGTTGGTTGCATGAGATGCACCACTAAGTGACAAGGAGTTGTCAACCTAATGTTAAGAGAGGGTATGAGATACTGTTGATCAACCCATTATTTAAATTAATCTTGCGGTCTCAGACGAGGGTTAAAATAAATAATCGCACTCTTAATCTCACTAAGGTAAAATCTAAAAGTAGATTAACCCTAAGTCAAATGGTAAAGGTCATTGACTTAGATAAAATAGTGGGAGGGGCAATTTATTTAAAGTCTTTAATAAATTGTAACACGACAATATATTAATTAATCTTTCTTTACATTTTTCAGTTTTTAGTGTGACTAATCCACTGTCACTGCGCTCAATACTTGATACGAATAAACTGACCGGTTCAAACTTTATGGACTGGTATCGGAACCTGAGAATTGTTCTTAGGGCCGAAAAGATTGCCTACGTCCTTGATGGTCCATTACCCGTAGCTCCTAGGGAAGGGGAAGATGGGTTCGCGGAATATGATTTCGAGGCCCACAAACAACACATGGATGACGATACGATGGCAGTATGCATCATGTTGGCATCCATGTCACCTGAACTGCAAAAGCAGCATGAGCATATGGATGCTCCCTCTATTGTCTTACATCTCAAGGAGTTGTATGACGTTAAAGGCAGGCATGAGAGGTATGAGGCCTCTAGAGAACTGTTCTCTTGCAGGATGTCTGAGAACATGTCTGTTAGCAGCCATGTTCTTAAGATAATCGGGCTGATTGAGAAGCTAGGAAATCTAGGCTTCTTGATGGATGCCGAACTGAGTAATGACTTAGTCCTGGCCTCACTTCCACCTTCCTTCAGTCAATTCATAATGAATTATAACATGCATGGGATGCTTGTGAGCTTGCCTGAATTGTTAAGCATGTTAACAACTGCTGAAGTGTCTATCAAGAAGGATAGGACACAAGCTCTTGTGATTGGTGGGCCTAACAAGGCCAAGGGTAAGGGTAAGGGTAAGGAGCTTGCTAAAGGTGACTCCCTTAAGCCCAAAGGAAAATCCAAGAAGAAGAAGGGCAACAAGAAGGGTAAGAAAGCATCCAAGGACAAAGGCGATGCTGAGTGCTTCCATTGTGGCAAGAAAGGCCATTGGAAGAGGAATTGTCCAGACTACCTGAAGAGTGTGAAGGACAAGAAGCATGGTGATGCTTCTGCCTCAGGTACTTTCATGATTGAGATAAATTATTCTTGTGCTAATCCGACTTCATGGGTATTGGATACTGGTTGTGGTTCTCATATCTGCAATATGTTGCAGGTGCTTAGGAGCCCAAGGAGATTGGAGAGAAACGAGGTGGATCTTCGCGTTGGCAATGGAGCAAGGGTTGCTGCTCATTCTGTTGGAGATGCCGACCTTATTTTGCCTACGGGCCTTTTACTGCATTTGAAAAATTGTCTTTATGTTCCGAACATTTCTAGAAACATTATTTCTATTTCTTGTTTAGAACAAGATGGTTTCACTTTTAGTATTGAATGAATGGTACATTT